>NC_084656.1:15899235-16499235 GCF_019802595.1 Syngnathoides biaculeatus
ATCATAAGTACAGTCTTCACGTCTATGCAAGTGTTACATACTGCTGCAACTCAGTTAATTAGTAACTCCCGGAAATGTTATTTATTTCAGAGTTTAAATTCAAAACGTAGAACTCATGTGTTATACAGATCCCAAAATTCATTTCAGCGCAACCTCAGTTTACGAATGGTACAGTTCATGAATAAAGTCCTGGAGGGAATTAAATCTGCAAGCATAGGATCCACTACATATTTTTGAGTGTGTGTGTGTTGGGGGTGTAATAATTTTGAAGCTCAAAGCTTGCGGCTAACGAAAATCCTGGATTGACAAAAAAAGGGCTTTAAAATTTAGGGCCTATCATGCTACCTGTTGTTTCGCACCCCTGCACACAACTGAAATGAAGTCCAATTTCCATGACACTGTAAAGTTACTTTACCTGCACCCTCTGCGTGTTGGCCGTGCTCATGTTGAGCGCTCTCACTCCCTCCCGGCTGGTTGGACTCGGTGGAGGACTCCCGTTTGAGTGGCCTGGTGACTCCCGGGATGTCAGGGAGCTTCGGAGGCGTGCGAGCCAGAGGAGAGGTGCGACACTGAAGCAGGAACTTCCTGTCATAGATGATTCGAGTCCCTGCAGACCCAAGAGAAGCAGGAAGGACTAAATACTGGTACTGTTTAGTCTGTAACCCTCAGCGACGACGGAATCCCCAAGGTTGAACCCGTTCAGCTTCTGCTGGTTAATGTTAATAGGTTAAAACCTATCCTGATCCTGGTTGGGACTCTTTGGGGGTTGCTGACTTTTTTTTTTTTTAAAGTTTATTACTGCTCGGTGAAATAAATTCGATTTGTGTATTCAATCGACATTTATTGAACTGCTCTGCTCGTACGGCAATAATCATCAGCACGCTTTTGCGGAGGCATCAAAAAACAACAGCAGAAAAGAAGCAAAATATACAATCGGACGAGAGCGCATGATGCGATCCAAAAATTTACATTTGATGATTCCTCAGTCGAAAGCGACGTTCACCCACGAGACTGGAGTGACCTATTTTCTGGCACACTAACACACATATGGAACGGGCCAGCTGTGTGTGTTTGTGTTTTATCTTGTGTGAATGTGTCCCACCTGCCGCATCTACGCCGCACATGCTCAATATCAATGACTAAACTGACATATGGACACGGCGTGAACTTTCTCACTCCCATAGAGGGAAAATATTTAATTTCACTTGTTTTACAATGCAAATTTAGGAGGCATACATGCACTCAATGCGCAAAAGCAAATGTATTTTTGAATTGATACCTACAAAAAAATGAGCATTATCATCTTTGTGAAGAAAGATTTTGTGTTTCAGCTCTTGCATGCTATATTTACATTACGGATATTGCGCACGTGGTCGTAATATTTTCTCAATGATCGAGAATGCGTCCAACAGACTGCAAACGAGTGAACAACAAAATACTGTTGATTATTAACGTGGGGACACGACAGGACTGTGGATGAAGCCTATAGATCAGGGTCCTAAGGCAGGCGAGGGCCATTTTTCTTCTTTTAATTGTTCGATCAGCTTTCATCAAGGAATCATTTTGGAAAACCAAACAAGCTTATAAGACTTTGTAGGGGTGGGACAAGTTGTTCACGATGCGAAACAGCAAACCCCTGCAGAATCATGTACTTTTTCTCTTTTTTTTTGGGGGGGGGGGGTGAATCTCTAGTCTGTTTGTAGTAGGAAAATCATAAGCTGTTGCCGTGCCAGAGCAATAAAAGTACTGGTTTGCCGCCATCTTGTGGCACCTTGTTGTATGTTAAACCTTAAGACCTAAAATATTTGCAGTGCACTCATGTGGAGGACCACATGGCTTTTTTTTTTTTAAACCCAACACCAAACGACAAACAGGAGTAGTATTACACGTCTAATTCGACATCACCCTTCACTAGTTAAATCCCATATTATGTTGTATATTTCATAAAAAGAAGTGAATAATCGAAACCCAGTTTCACCCATGGCCGAGTTACCTCCAGGCGTGGTGCTGAACACCGTCCCTCCGGGGGTCGTGGAGTACTCCTGGGGCATGTGGGCAGCCTCCAGGACGGCGACCCGCCTCACGGCCGGTATATCCCGGCTCCCGCTCGTCTGACCTGCCGCTGACATGTCTTCAACTCGGAGGTTGCTGCGTTCTCGGAAAAGTAAAGAGAGTGTCCGAAGTCGCTTGAAATGAGGCCCCCTCTTGCCTCCATGTGCGACAGCCGAATCCAAAACAACCCAGAAATCCCTCCTCCGAGAGGCACTTGAAGCGGCGGGCCGTGATTGGCTGAAAGCGGGGGGCGTCACAGATTGCGGAAGTTGTAGGGGTTTTTTTCTTCCTAGTGTGGAAGCAGAACGACGACTGTACGAAATTAGAAATTAGAATTTAACAGAAATAAAGCTGTTAAATGCTGTACGTGATAGTATAGACACCAACATATTTCTTTTCACTGTTTCCATTTTTCATTATTTTTATGACCTCGATTAATTTTTTTTTTTTTTAAGTTTAGTGTACCGAAATTATGATTTTACTACTGCGGTGCTTCTGTCGTCGGAGACAACAACCAAAGTATATAAATACATATGCATCTCATTAAATAAAATTTATTAATTAAGTAAAACTTGAGTTCAAATGTTTTTCAAACAAAAAGGTTTAGAGTTTTAGAGTAATTTGCCCTATCAAGAAATGAAGATGAAAATTATTTTAAAAATACAAATTAAGTTTGAATTAACTTACAAGAATCTTGTGTTTAATGAATCTGTTTATTGAAGGAACTTCACTTCATGAACTGAAATACAGAAATGAACTTTTCTATAATATTGAAATTTGCAACTGTACGTGAAAAAAAAACTTAATTGGGAATCATTTAGGACGCGTGCAAAAATGTATGTCACATCTTTGTTTATTCAGTCTTGTAAATGGTTTCAGCTGGTGTACAGGGTAAGATGATCTATACATATTTTTATTTTTTAGTCAGAATGGTTCTGAATAAAAGGCTTGTTTATATTTTTTTGATTTTTTTTTCCTGGACCAATAGAAAAGAAAAAGAAAAAAAAGTGTTCAAAGCTACAAAGCCTCTACATTCCCCATCACGTGGGCATCGGCTAACTAGATAATGCGAAAAGAACATCCAGAACAACTCTATGAGGGTGCATAGCATTCTAATGAAATATACTTTGTCATATATTTTTTTATACACATTTTCATAAAAACATCTCTCTTTTTTTTGTGCATGGGTGCAGTTGCATTCCTTAGGATAGAGTAATATGATATTGCGTTTACATTGTCATGTATCCATTCTAAAGGAGTATAGGTGAGATCTATTCTTCTTCTCGACAGTTAAAATGTTACAATACTCTTTAAAATACACCACTGGTCGTTACGCTACCTTTTCCACGGACATGCCAGCTCCAAAACCCTTTTGTGTGTTCTCTCACACAAAAAAAGCATCACATTTCACCTATAACCCTCACCAAGAAAAAAACAAACAAACAAAAAAAAAAACACTGGACAAATTAATCACTCACCCAAAAAACAATCACGCAATCATCTGACAGAGTAGAACCCAGCACAAAATAAAAACACTTAATAGTTTCTGAAATAACTAAAAACCTGAGTGGTGTGTTACCAGTGGAATATGTGATATGTGGCAAATATAGTGCATGCACTGGCCATGTAAAAATGTGTGATGTGCAAAATAATGTGCTCATTCGTTCAGTCAGTCTCACTTGCTCAGGCTACAGTAGCACTTCTTACAGTACTTATGGGACACAATTTGTGTCAGCATGTCCAGCGCACGTGTGCTACAGTGATATGACAACATCAGCTTTCTGCATATATTAAAAAAAAAAAAAAGTATTCTGCGAGGAGAATACGTTTCCAAACAGCATTTGATATGATCCACCGTGCGATTCTAAAAAGAAATAAATTAAAGTAGAAAGTAGCAATGATTGGGCCCCATGCTCATCAAACTTTGACACCATGCTCCAACAACACCAAAAACCAAAAAGGCTTCCCCATTTTGCATCATCCATCTGTTTAGGATACCTGCTTCCAATTGTTGCTCAATTGCACCAATGCCCTTGGAAGAGTTGGTCATAAAGTATGAGCTCTGGTGTTTACCCAATGGCTGTTAATAAAAAAATAAAAATAAAAAATAGGATAACTTCCAGTTCAATTTCTGTGGAAGCGTATCACTGCCACACCAAAAAAAAAAAGGTCACGTTTCACATTATAATGTGAATCGTTTCACGATATAATGTAGATTCATTTCACACAACGTAGATTCGGTTGACATAATAACGTAGGAATTAAGAAATAAATTCACTTCACACCTCTTCACCCCGACCCCCCAAAAGACAATTACTTCCGGTTCGGGTGGGTGGAGACCTTTTAGAGTTATATATCAGACATATACATTCCTGTATATCTACCCAGACCTTTAATAACAGTCCTTCATCTTTACTAAAAACTGATTTAAGATTGAAAAAGAAGATTCACGTTCACCGGGCTTCGCCGAATTCTTCTGCCAGTGACCTGAACCGGAAGTTATTGCTTCGAAACGGCGTTTCTGCAGGATGGATAGCTTGGCTCATTTAAAAGTTTTGATTAAGTTCTATTTCACGGAAGCGTATTGCTACCTACTACCCACCTGAACCGGAAGTAATTGTCTTTTAGGGGGTGGGGTAAAGAGGGGGGGGTGACATTTATTTATTATTTTCTACGTTATTATGTGAAACGAATCTACATTATTATGTGAAACGAATCTATGTTATAACGTGAAACGTTTCACATTAGAATGTGACATAATTCACATTCTAATGTGAAATGTGAACTTTTTTTTTTTTTTGGTGCGGCAATAATACACTTCCGTAAATTTCCGGCATTGGTCCTACAGATAGATATTTCCACCAAATTTCATGTCACTCGGTTATGCCGCGGGAGCACAATTTCTATTTTAATTGAATTTTTTTTTGTAGGCCCTTATCTTACAAAATCAAAAGATCAACCAGCTGTTTGATTTCAGGCATGGGTCCCTAGAGCAATTTTTTTCATTTTGTCAAACTTTCCAGGAGCTTTTTACACAGAATTAGTCCCCCAAATTGCTACTTCAAAGGAAAATGGTCGGCCTCTGACTCCATCTCTGGCCATCATAAATGATTTATATTCATGATCTTGTATATCGCAACATACCACTGCTTGATATCCTATGACTGTTGTAAAACACATACACAAAAGTCTCTCAGGCTTCTGCGGTCCCACACTGATATCACACTGGTCCGCTCCTGCGTAAGCGTTTCCTCGCCGATTCACTCATATCAAGGTCGGCGCGTTATCCAGGAGGGGGTGAAAAAGAAAAAAGGAAAAAGCCAATGTGTACGTCTGCAGAACCTCCTAAGGGACGCGCGTCAAGCGTGATTTGGATTTTATTGCTGTGGCAAGTTCACACGATCTGTGACACCCTGACCGGTCCGTAATCGTCTTGACTGCGTGTGCTTTAGTTTGTGACGACACGTGACGAGTCAGGAGTCGGTGAGAGTGACGACAATCACAGTGCTGTCTGCACAATCACATAGTAGCACAATACTGTACTGGACTTTTCTTTTTTTTTTTTTTTTTTTAAACACTAAATCACAACATCCTGCAGCCAACTTGATTGTTAGAAACATTGGATGGAAAGAAGTGCGGATGAGTATCTGCATATCAAGTGAGCGCTACTGGTTTTGGATGGATGACATCGGCTACCAGGATGAAGGAAGAAGGTAGAAAAACGAGTAGCAGAGGGGACAGAATTATGCTGAGAAATGTCCCGGCTCTTAAGAAACTAAAGGTTTCGGATTTTTAGTTTTTTTTTTTTTTTTTTTTTTAAACAACCAGAACAACAACACGGTGAGGCCAATCCAGCACACAAGGACGGGAAACTCAAAAGCAAGCGCTTTCTTTCCAGTGCTGACATCGCAGGGCCTTTCAGCCAATCGGGGTCCAGGGTTCAATGCCCAGTCAGAAGCATGAAAGGCATGCAGCAGAGATGACCCCCCTCTCCCCCCCATCCACACACACACACACGCACGGTGACACACGTCCACGCTGCAGAGAGTGCACATTAACGACAAGCACGCACAGAACAAAAAAAAAGGGTCCACCGAAAGAAGCATTGGTAGGCTCAGCAGAGGCCGTTCTTTGGGGTGTGCGGGGGATAGCTCCTTTTTTTTTGGGGGGGGGGGGGTTGCTGGGAGGGGCTGCACTGTTACTGGACCCAACCTGTGGGGGGCATTGGAGTCTTTAAAAGGGCACAAGACCCAAGCGTGGGTTGCCCTCTAGCTTGCGCCCACTTCAGTTTGTAGATGACAGTTCAAAAGGTCTAAGTCATGCACCAGCAGTCATCATGCAGTTACTGTTCACAGGAAGCACTTTTTGTCATCTTAGTTCAGTGACATTTGCTGCTTTTTTTTTTTTTTTTTGAGGAGTGGGGGGGTTGGATTGTTTTGTAGAAAAAAAGGTCATGCTTTAATTGTAGTGATACTTTACAAATGTTATAAAACTACAAGTTGAGGTCTTCAACACCTTTTTTTTCCCCTCAGGAGTTGTGTCACATGTGGAGGGCAATTCCATGTTTTTTATTTTGGTAGTTAGTACGTGTGCCGTCGTTCACTTTCGTTTGTGTTCTGGGTGTGGTTTTGTGGAGGAAGCTTTGGCAGTGGCTTTCTTGTCCTAGGAGACACACAACGAAACAGAATGAAGATTTTGATCGCTACGAAAGTACAGCGGCACCTTGACTTACGAGTGCCTCCGTTTAAGAGCTTTCTGTGTTTGGAGCTGCATGAATGAAATCGACGATTCGCTTTCAGCCATTTACTGAATGTGATAAACAGTTAAATGTACAAAATGAAAACACTCACAAGGACTGCAGTATGTCAACATTTACTTACCAGACACACCAACTTAATGGACAGAAGTTAACTAATATTTCAAGATTTATTTTATTTTTTGACAATATAAGCACTGACCCCACCAAGAGAAAAAAAATGGACTTTCTTTCACCAGAATAAGTTTGTTTCAGGGCTTTGTCAGGGTGCTTTTATGAGGGAATTGACAGATTCTTAATTACATTTCAATGGTGAAAATGAATTTTATGTATTAATTTGAAATCGTATCACTGATGGTGTAGTGGTACGCACACCTGACTTTGGTGCGGGCAGCGTGGGATCGATTCCCGCTCAGTGATGGTGTCAATATCTGCTCTGACTAGTTCAGCGTGTAGTCATCTCATCGCCTGAAGATAGCTGGGATAGGCTCCAGCTCTCCCGCGACTCTTGTGAGGATAAGCGGCTTGCATCATCATGGATGGATGGATATTAATTTGAGTTCAAGAGAATGAAACTCTTAAGTCAAGGTACCATTGTAGTGCAAACAAGGTATCATTCAAATGGTGTGTTTAAAGTTAACATGAGAACTGCTCTGGTAGGGACCCCCCCCACCCCCACCCCCAAAGCACTAGGATACACGAGTGCTTGTGTGCAGGAAAAGCGCGTACCTCGTGGACCAGCTTGTGTGTGTTGTGTTTCAGTGTTTAACCCTCCGAAGACTGGTGCGCTGCACCGACTGTGCGGCCCTTCTCACATCCGCCCCCACCTGGAGCAGGGAGGGAGGGAGGAGGGACGGAAACAACACTCCTGTTAAGCGCTCAAGCGTCGGAGCGGAGCCAGCCGGCCGCAACGGTGTGCAGCGGTCCCACAATGCATCTGGTTCGACTATTCAAGTTGTGAAAAGGTTCAAATTACTTCAGGATAACAAAAGAGGATCTCTGCCCAAATAGTGATGTTTGTAGATAGTAATGTAGCTTATTTTTTTAAACATATTGAAGCAAAACCGCATAACGTTGACCTACAAAGTACACTAACTTAATATGAACTATGTGTGGGCAATTCCTTCGCCTTTAATAGAATTGTGAACGTTCCTTTAATGATGTGCAATTTTATTTGTCGAGTATTTACACTGTCTCGAAAAGAAAATAACCGAATGGGTGCATAAACGGCATAGGAGGAATTGAGAAACGAGGACGTGGAAAATTCTCATTCGCCGAATCGGCAGACATGATTCAGTCATGTGATTCAGCGGCAAGTAAATCAAACGCTTGCTCTCAAACTAGTGGATCGACGTCGAGGATCCTTTTCAAGAGTTTGTAAGCTTCACGAGTGAGTGAATGATGGTAATGGACTTCAATGGAACACATGAATAGTTGTTTTGGTGGCCATCAAGAAAGTGACAGAGGCCAGTCGATGGTACATTGCCAGTTTAAATGAGAAAGGAAGAGAATAAAAAATGGACAGTGCTATTTTGACCTTTTATTCACTGGAAGATTTATTCAATTTGAATAACATTTACAAAGAAGACTGTGGAACTGTCAAAGTCCTCCTGACAGCTGGTGAAGCTAATGGAGCCACTAGCTAGTGTAAGTCGATGGCCGCACTCTAATTTAATATCTCACTATCCCATACTGATCACCCACTTACTTATTTAAACACTATTACGAGCTACAAAAAGATTGGTTTCTTCCTGCAGTATGTATTCTTGCACCAGTCATTGATGCACTTTAAAAATCTCCCATGATGAATGAATCTTGCAAATCCACTCACCTTTCGATTAAGCACACTTCCGTGTTCGTCGACGGCGTAGTCCTCTTTCTCCTCTCTCTGCATAAGGAGAATATAATTTAGATATGAATACACAACTTTCATTTTAGGCAGCAATAAACTGTTGATTTGAAATGTCGAATCCAGAAAGAAAATGGCAGACTTCTAACCATGTGTTGCGCCCCTCAACACATTTTTCTGATGATCAAGCGCCGTGACGTCATCAAAATGACCCATTTTGATGAGTATCGTTCAATGAGTCTAAAGCTATAGATGATCACGTACGACCACATACAGTTGTGTTCAGAATAATATTGTTTTAAAAGCGGAGTAAAGTTTTATATCATTTGGGTCAAGGGCTATAACTACTTCCTGGTCGGGCCGAGTGATTCATCAATTCATCAGGATGGTGGCTCGTACGAGCCCCATAGATAGGAACCCCTTCGGCCTGCTAGCTGGGGGCTAGCGCCTCTCGGTGCAGTGGAAAATCAACTTAAACAAGTGGGAAACTATGGTCATAAACTGGGTACCAGACATCCATTTTTCGAGTAATATTCAATTGACAACAGAGATATGGGTGGTTTCAGCGTATCCAGTGAACACAGCCATGGTATTTTGTGAGAAGAGACCATAGGTACATTTTTCACGATTATCTTAAAACCTGGTAGCATGAAAAATATGACTGAATCCATTCAAAGAATTGACCCTGTTCAAGGGGAAGTCTTCACTGACATAAGGCAAAACGAGCTCCTCAAATATTCTGACATTGAAACTGATCCATGATGCCTTATAAGTATGGTTAACATTTCCATATCATGACACTTGCGCCACCATAACACACACTTTTTAAAATTGACATGTTATTTTGAACACAATTGTATCTAACTACATGGCTGGCTTCCCATCGCCTCAGTCCCAAAAAAAAAAAGCTTTGAAAAAAGACATGGATAAGATTGTCGCCCTCGAAAAAAAGCGGCGGGTCGTCGGCCTCAACCTGACCTTGCCCCGTCTCCACTCCTGTTCCCACGCACGTTTCCCTGTCTCCTGATGAGAAGAGAAGCCTATCCCCTTGCCCTGCAGGAGACGCCCACGCAGCACATGTGAGTAAGCTGTGTCACACACCGGAGTCAGCAGGGCCTCCTGGGCAGCGTGCAGCCCTGGCGCGCTGCTGTCCCGTCCCGATGATACTGAGCCCACCCAGCCCTGCAGGGAATCCTTGTCGGATAAGTAGGGTTGAAAAGCTCCGCTTCCGACCAACCTAGCATGGGGAGTAAAAGAAAGTAAGTGGCGGATAGAGAGATATTTGGACTAAGACGAAAAGCTGGATTCACACTGCCTATCAAAGACAAAGTGTTAGGAGCATTGAAGTTGAATCTCTGCTGAGACCCTGATGCGTGAGATTACACGTTCACCCTGTGTTCATGGGGGGTTTCTCAAAGTAATCTGTCTTGCTCAACCAAAACAAGCACACCGACTGGCTGAATTAGACAGAATGAGACAATCAACACAAATTACATCCGGTGACTGAGCCTCACACACCTACGGACGATCCCAAAGTAGCTGTAATAAAAAGAAAAATCAAATCTGAAAGCTATTAGCGGGCTTTTCCTGACATGTTTTGCTTTCTTACAGAAGCGTGAAGGATTTGAGCTAACACGGGGATGGACCTTTCCGACCTGTCAATCACTCATACAATAATAGCCAATCAGATAGCCGCATTGTCTTAACCCCTGGCTTGACACGCCCCTCTCACCGTATTGTCCCACAGGTAATGCTAGTTGTCAGTTGCGTGTGCTTGGAAAAGTTAATGTTACGGAGAAAATAGTCCTCAGATGCACTTGAGGAACGTGCAATAGTGATGAAAGATATCCTGCTAGGTTACAAGGGGCATGGTTGATTCATTTTCCAAAGCCTAAAGTTGATGAACTGTTTACGATGGATTAAGGCTTGCAGAATAGCGCATGTACAACTAAATGTGAACAATATCAACAGACACAAGGCTGTATGTTCGAAGGCAAGTGAGGGAGAAGATATAACCATTATCAGTGCTTTATACATTGCAGGAGAACAGCTTTCACTTGGTTAGCGTATCACTGACCTGCTGAATGAAGTATGTAATGTTTCATGCCGAAGAGTCGGGTTAGTGATACGTAAATACGCAATGTCATGCAAGAGAAATGTCTATTTGCCTATTTGGATCACATCAGACTTTTAAGACAGAGCACTGGGTTCCATTACGAGCCAAGTCAAATGAATACACCCACTCAGTTATAAAGACTGCAATGATATTACTCGTGATCTTTCCAAGTAAAAAGTACTCACCCTGCTTTACATGTGCAGTATGATTCCACTATTTCATCCTGTTGGATTTCGATATGAAGTTTGTGAGACGTCATGTTTTTTTTTTTTTTGTTGCATCGATTGCCAACATTTCGCTGTAATTGACATGATGTCATGTTCCGTCCAAAATCTTAATTCCGTGTACATATCCATGCGTGAAATAGTTGAGACCTCTCCGTAGAACTCTCTTGGACAAGTCTGACGGATTTGGCAAAAAACATACCGCAATATTATTTGGAATAAGCGATAGAGACTTCAAACCTGTTCTGTTCAGTCGCAATTTTGGAATCTTGTGGGACGTGGCAACTGTAGCTAAGGGGGGGGAGCTTAAGATCACCAGTCGGAAAGATCCATGTTACTAATCCCACAATCCCACCATCTTCTCTTCTCTAAGGCCAGCCCCAGTTCCAGCTTGGTCCAAAGCATGATGCTACCCCCGACGGTGGTCAGAGTCAGAATGGTGTTCATTTGCGTTATCACCAAACATACCCCTATGAAATTATAGCCAAAAAGTTTTATTTTGGTTTTCAATGGTTTTCAAAAGCTCCCCAACCCACAGGAAAGTGTGTTACAGTATGTACTGTACATATGTATTACATACATATTCTAATAAACATATGTTTATTATAATTAAACATACTGCCTTGTAATACCATAAATTATGAGAACTGAATTACTGTTTGAGGATTGAATAACTGTTTGCTATGTCAATTATCTTAATGCGCAGTGAAACAAAGGAATTTTGCGCTCTGGTCATTTCTGCGTGAAAAGCACCTGCAAATGCTGACTCTATACCCGTACGCCACTGATGCGGCAATTTTCTGCAAAGGTAGTGTGAAAGGTGAGAGAGTACGACGTGACCTACCGGTTGTCTCCATTGTGCTCGCCCACTCGACTCAATGGCGACATCTCCGGGTGGCTGTACATCTGCTGGCCTGCAACAACACAAACGCCTTCCACTGAACCAAGCCCTGCCCCGCCTCTTTTGGCTCCTCCCACCGCCGGAGCCTCCCCTCTCTTCCCGTCCAACCTCTGACCTCCCAGCTGGCCATTCAAGTTAATCTTGGGAACGGCGCCACTGGCTCTGACCCGGTCCCTTTCCGCCAGTGCGCTGACCGGCTCCAGTGGCGCCTCCTCCTCCTCAACCTCCCCTTCCTCATCCTCCTCCTCTTCCTCCTCCAGCTCCATGATGGAGCCGCTCGCCCCGCTCGCTCCACTGCTCGGGCGGCCCAAACTGCAGGGAAGGGAAAGCGTGGCGCCTTCCGAGTCGTCCGCTCGACTGCTGCCGTCCAAGGACGAGTCCTCCACAGTAACCAGGGAGGGGCTGAGCCCCGCCGGCCACACCTGGACGTCCGACATCTCCATCAAGGTATCTTCTTCTGTGGCGGCGATGGGGGCGCACTCCAGACTGGACACTTCCTGCCAGTAGGGCTCTGCACCAAGAGGAGAAGGCAAACTGTATTGCATGGAGGCCGGAGACAGCAGCTCCTCCTGAACCAGCCCATAACCTGGAGGGACGACAGGGGCGAGACAAGAGAAAGACTAACACCATGCAGGCACAGCCAGGCAGCATGGGAGGTGGCGGGTGTGTGTGTGTGTGGGGGGGGGGGGTGTTTCTCAACAAGGATCCAAGGCTTTGTTTCCACCAATCAGTACAGTTCGGTTCAGATTGGAACAATACTTTTGGAGGAAGTTGTAGAGTTCTACTTTTTCCACACCTTTTTAGCATACGTACAATATATCAACCCCACTGATAGGATAGACCAACACGTATTGCTGGTGACTGTTGATTGGTTGTTAGATAATTGAATGAACAGACCACAAGCATTTCTGAAAACAACCAAATTCCGAGCTGTACACCAAATACTGAATAATTTTTTAAAAATTAAATGATAGCTTAGACTGCATCGCTCGACTACGATGTTGCCTCAAGTAGCCGGGTGACGGAATTTATCACTTAGATCAGGTTTTACTGATCCAAACCACGCCATCCTAAATTAAACAATACCATTTGGTGGAAATGTGTGTCCGACTCAGCCCTGTCCCAACAAAACTACCACAAAAAACGAGTCAGCCCTATCAAGAATTTCAATAGCCAGATTAAAAAGACACTATAGCAATCTGACTCTAGCAAGTTTGAAACTTGATTAGTTTTCAGGCAATTTGAGTCTGATTTATCCACAAATCTGTGAAGGGAAGCAAGCTGGGAAGCAGGTATGATAGCTTATTATCATTGGGACACAGTGAGTGAGTTTGGGGGGGGGGGGGGCGTTTGGTGAGTCATCACACGAGGCGAGGACTGTAAACATTAAAAATTAAACATAGACCAAGAAGGAAAAAAAGTGTCAGCTATTGTTTTTTTTTGGGCGGGGAGGGGGGATTGGGGTTGGCACGATATTTGTTCATTCATTGAACATTTTTTGGGAATCGTTTGGAATTAATTGTCCCTGAAAGACAACTTCCAGAAGGGTTCAGGTCAGAACTGCAAGAAGTAATTTTTGGGAAGTTGATCAAAATTTCAGAAATTATTGATTGAGTTTCAGGAAAAATAATTGCAGTTCTATTTCTTATAAATCTTAAAGTGGTGTTGGCATACATAGTTATAGAGTTTGGACAAGATTTTGAATGATCGGCACAAGTTTTTTCACAACACTTCGGCAGCTTTTCCAGAACATCGTTAGTATCGTTCCAACCCTTGTAAGTACGGCCCGTATGGAAGACGATGCAAAGTTACTGCAAGTTGCAGGTGCCCCTGCATTCTCAAGAATTTGCCATGCAGACCAAGTCTCACTCTCCCCAAACATGCCCTCACACACACACGAGATAGACCAGTCATACATTTACAGAGCATTTTATAAGGCATATCAATAAAAAAAAAACAAGTTTACACTCAATAGACATGGTCAAAAAATAATGCTGCGGTCTGAAGGTTAAGACAATTAATTGACTTCAACCTTAAACTTTCTTCGTGGAAAATGTGTCGTTCAGGATTGACCAAGCAACAACTGTAGCTCAAGTGGACAAAAAGTCAAACGTCTGTTTGGTATCACGGACAATGTTTGGCTACAGAAGATTGGATGCGTGTTGAATAGTGATTCATGCAAAGACTTTCCGATGGAAGTGTCAGAATTCTGGGTCAATGAAAGCAAGCCTTGCATGAAATATTCAGGGCATTAAGTGGTTTCCTTGGTATGGTTGCAATGTCACCAGGTGTCACTGCAATAGAGAATTTTTGGCATGTGGTAGAGCAGAATGTTGCTGAAAATGGGTGACAAAAAGTACACACATACTTTATATACTATATTCTACGGCTTGGTGGAGAGCGGCTGATTTCTTGGGTATGTGAAAACAGTTTTGGTCCCCAAGTATTAAATAAAACATGGCACACTGACTGGCTATTACATCTGCAACACTGCGGTGACGTTTGCCTTTGATTTAAATGACAAAACGCAGCTGAACTAGTCGCTGACAGTGAGCCACTCATGAAAATTACTTGCAGTATCCCACGCGTTGTGAGAAGTTTCAGTTGCTTTCAAGTGCACTGCTCGGTGTGGGCGGTATCAGCTTGCGTCTTGTGCAATGTTTAAAATGTTTCACGGGTAGCGACAATGGTTTCCAACAGCAATATTACAAATAATGTCCACTCTAGCGTTTCGTTACACACAGACATTGTCTCTACTTTGTGATACCTCAGCGCAAAAGTGCTGAAAGACATCATGTCCAATGACACAGCAATGAAAAACACGCCACATTTCAGATAAACAATGAATTGCTAACATTCAAAGTTAGTCTTACAACTGGAGCTGAACTACAATTAAGCGGCCTTGCGCAGCTCAGAAGAGGGCCGCAGCAGCTTGCTTTGGTGCGCCGTGGATACTGGCAAAAGACCAGGTTCTGATTGATGATGAAATTAAAACGAGTGCGCTATTAAACCGGGACTTCTGTCTGTCTGTTCAAACATTCACAGGGTTGACATTCTGACCAGAGATGTCGTTCCTGAAACAACTCGGAAAAGCAGAGATGTCTGCTATCTAATGTCATGACCTTCATGCTGTCGAGCATGAAGAGGATAGCGTCTTTTCTTCGCAGTCATAAGTTCAACGAACCGGGGAGACACTTAATTTTAGAATTGAGTGTAAAATCCTTCTCCTTATAAACGAAGCACCAGCGATATGGCCAGGAACAGTCGTGGTGGTGGCTTATCAACATAATAGAACGCAATGCTGTCCCTCATGTGGAGTTCAGTTGATTTTCTCATTAGCATAGTTAGTTGTTCACTTTATATGATAAAGACAAATACGGCTTCTGCTTAGGATGGAACAGGTATGTGATGTCATCCATATGCACCAAAAAACAAAGTTACAGTCAAGAGATTCTGTGTAAATGGAAGTAAATACAGCCCTTCACGTGACACATTTGTGGTCATTTCAAAGAGTTGGGCTTTTTTTTTTTTTTGCCACTGACTGTTTTCTGCTCCTTTCTTTGCCGTTCGCGTTTGTCACGTGTGTGTTTTGTCCAGCAGTTGTGAAGTTTGTCGCCTTTTGATGACGTGTAGGTAGAATGCGCACCCCACGAGTGTCCATACTGCAATCACATCGACTACATATGTGAATTATAGCCACATCTGACAGGTCTGCGTTGGATATGAAGGAATAGGAATTGTACTGTTCATGGTCATAAAACAATCTGACATGTCATATTAAGCAAAAAAGTCAGAATTGACCTGCAGTGTGAATAAGCCTCATTTAGGCATCTTAATAATTTACATGAGGAATTACAATGCAAGGACAAAACTGTCATCAAACTTGATGTTTGCCTTCCAAGGCAAACTGGACATTTTTTCAAATGACTTGGGCCGAATCCTGGCTTTCCCACACTCCACAAATGCAACTCATCCCCCACGTAAAAAATCTCTATGGTCGTGACGAATTTCACCGTAAAACTGAAAGAGAACTTCACCTCAAGCTGAGATACGGTAGGCTTGTCCTATCTGTAGCTGCGATGGGATTTGCCCAAAAAAAACCTTTACAACTGCCAAGGAAGTGATCCTATCTACTGATGAGGGGAAGTTCACGCTCGAGCTTGTGGATGTGCAGTCATGGCTCACAAGCTTCACAGCAATGGAGCAGCAAGGTTCTGATGTAATGTCAATGTGGAGCAGTTAAGAAAGTCGCAGTGTGCTCTCGTTCAAAACAAAAAGAGTCATTTTTTAAAAAATCAACAAGGGGACTGTTACACACACATCTATAAAATACTGTAGATGGAATGGCTAATGTGTGTGTGCTCTTCTGCATTTATGTGTATGACTCATTTCTGATGATTTATTATGAATCCGACATTTAAGGAAGGCTTTTTGTTTTCAGTTAGTGTAATTTCCGACTGACAAGCTGCAACTTTTTTTACACCCTTTCAACCCTGCGGTTTATGTGGTTATGCGGCTAGTTTGTGTATTTTTTTCTAATGGCCTCAAGGGGGCACTCGAGCGGAAAAGGTAAGAATGAGACCGGTGGAATATATATGCCGAGGAAGTGACTTTTACCGTCCCTGTTTGTGCTGCGCTGGTGTTAGCGCTGTGCTAGCATGTTGCTGCTGTGTTACTGGCGTGTCTCAGTGATATTTACTGGTAAGTGTTATATGAACCGGCCCTGTTACCATTAGCGCTAGCGTTAAACTCTTTCTGGCCGGGAATTATGGTATTTCCCTGATAAAATTCTCGGGTGGAGACAATTCAAATGATAGTCTTTGTCATGAAAATGACTAATCTAAAAAAGGTCAAATTAACTGTGTCGTATTGAGTAGTTACAAGATGTATGGATGAAAATTTAACCAAGCACTTTGATTTTGATTGTCTAGACGTACGCATGTGTGTGTTTCTGGGATGTTGCGGGGCCAGGAGGATGACAAATGGCTTCAGAATGAGGTGAAAATAATGGAATGGGTCAGAATTGCAATGAGGGTTAGAATGACAAATGTGTGCGACGCCTTACCCTTTAACTCCTAGTTCAGTATTTAGTCACAAGCACACGCAGGTGTCAAAGGCACAGGGTTACAAAATATGGTGCGGCAGCAATGAACTACAGCACAGAGATCATCATCCCACAACAACAGCAAAAAAAATGAATACAGATTGCACGGCACATCATTCACGCAAACGACTCATATCGGAATACAGATGGGGACAAACACTTGAAGCTCACGGGTGAGGCTTGACTATAGAAAAGTAGTCAGACGTTGAAAGGACAATAAAATCATCACTCACACTACTAAGCAGATAATGCTCGCACAATGGCGACTGTTTTCCAACAAACCTGGGCAAAATATTAGATCACAAAATAAAACATTGAAACTCTTTCATAAATACAGCCTGTTCACTGGCCAACATAATTGTGTAGTCGAGCCTTGCGTCAATTTTTTAAACTCATTAACGCATTTGGAGTTTGACCGGATTTTCCGGATTTCCTTAAATGGCTTGAAATTCTGTTTATGGAATTGCTTGTGTGACCTGAGCATCTCAAACGAGCCGTTACCTTATTTTGCTGGACTTCATTTTCTCAACTGACATTTCCTTTATCCCGTTTTAATATTTATGACTGTAGTAAAGTTGTAAAATCCCAACAAATATGTATACATTATACTGTCAGTTTTGGTTTGAATGGGCACAGCTATTGTGAAAGACTTTGATTTTGCATTTGAACCCATCAAAGTTCTTGGTAACTAGCTCCTATAAGTTTGTCACTTAATATGTCATAAGATTGAGAGTTTTAAGAGCGAGTTGTTTTTTCATTTATCATAGGTGATTAACTTTATGTCTGTATAACAGTTTTGTTAAAAAAGATGAAATGTGTGCAGCGCATCGTTTGACTCATTTATTATCCCGCCTCATTCGTCACACTCACTGAACGATGATACATTGCCTGTGCAGTTATTAAAGATATTCTGATGATGAATGTTGACCAGGTCGCATCAGTCAAATTCCAATTAATCTCAATGAGGGGTCGGAATAAAATGGCCGTCAATGAGTTCAGTCTCTCCCAATAACTACGATGATGTTCTTGTCTTAACTGAGTCACAAATGTACTGACTCAGTGTCAAACCTGGATTTGTTTAATTGAACATCAAGCTGGTGTACTCACAAAACGCCATGACTGAATCTGTTTTATGGATGGCAAAAGCTGGCTAGTTTTTTGCGAGTCACTAGATTGACAAAGATAAGCATTTGTAAATACCAAATAGTACTAAATTAAGTGAAATTAATTTCCTGCGATACCCTGGTTGAAACTGGGCATGGTGGATCAGCTGGAAAGCGTTGGCCTCACAGTTCTAAGGACCAGCCTGTGTGGAGTTTGCATGTTCTTTCTGTGCCTCTGTGGGTTTTCTCTGGGCACTCCGGTTTCCTCCCACATTCCAAAAACATGCGACATTAATTGGACACTCTAAATTGCCCCTAGGTGTGATTGTGAGTGCGGTTGTTTGTCTGTCTGTATTTCCCCTGTGATTGTCAGGCAACCAGTTCAGGGTGTACCCCACCTCCTGCCCGTTGACAGCCGCGATAGGCTCCAGCACTCCCTGGGACCCTTGTGAGGACAAGCGGCTAAGAAAATGGATGGATGGACCCTGGTTGAATATCACTAGTTGGGATTTCTTTGAAATGTTTCTTTTTTATAATGTTATACTATTTTCAGTTGGGTGGCAACAGCTCAGTCGTTGCACCCCCCTAACTTTGAGTGTAACTTTGAGTTTTGACATGATCTAATTAACGTTCTGTTTAGAAAAAAAAATGTACTCTGAACAATTAGTGTCCCCAACTCTATGATTAAGACTTTTGCCCATGAATGAAAGACACAGTGTCACAGCCACCTTGCGTGAGAATTATGTGCTGCACAGCAGTTCACGTGTTACAGCATGGAACTCAAAAACACCATTTAGTTCACAGAAAAGGAAAAGGCACATTTGTCTGTTAATAAAGCATTGACGTTTTAAATACATTGACTGAATAGTCCAAAACATTGTACACAGTGAAGACCTGAGAGAGTGAAAGCATGCCATGCAAATAAAGATTCAAAATTGCCCGCACACACATACACACACTTGTCTCTCACACACAAGTGACTTTATCGTCTCTAAAAATACAAATGCACCAGTCCTTGCGATACATTATCATGCAGCATGCCCGTGCACAAACTGTCGAAGACACACAGAGCTGGACTGAAAGAGGCGGAGGAGAGGCTTCCCCCGCTCCGCTGAATGAGGGAGGAGCACGGGGAAATTGAATGACAAGAGTGGAGGAAGAGGAGGAGGCCCGGAGGTTCGACATAAGGCCACAATGGGGTCAGAGGTCGGACAGGAAGAGCTGTGAGGAAGAAGAGCAGGTGAGGGGAAGAGGAAGAGGCAGCAGATATGACATGTGGTAGGTTTAGAGACAAACAGATAGATAGCTAGCTAGAGAGAGAGAGAAAGAGAGAGAGAAGAGAGACTGAGCAAAAAGACAAATGCTGGGCTCTGTCTTGTTCTCAGGCACAGAGAGAAGAAGGAAGGAGGAATAGAAACAAGGTATGATGGCCCAGAGCACACTGTCTTCTGTGTACTTGTGCCACTTTTGACTAGTGGATACATCCCAGACGCACACAGAAACGTTAGAAAAAGAAGAATAAAAAAAGACTCAAACATCCCTCATTAAATAAACCAGATCTGAAAAATGTAAAGTATCTTAGATTAAATGTGTCAATCAAAACGGGAGATAATGTACCTTTGTTTCTCATGTATGGGTTTGTGATAAAGAATGACTTGTGCTTCAGTGAGGCGGAGGGGTATACGTGCATGCCGCTACGGAGAATGACACCATTCCTTAGACCCTCGGTCGGCATCAGTAGCAGACCACCATGCAGCCCCAACTTCCACCCTTCCACTTACCCCTCCTGAAAAACGGGTGCCTAATAACTCGTGGCTTGTGCACGAGGCGCGACGGCCTTGTGTCCGTGACCTCTTGTGAAGCAACAGAGATAAGGTAAAAAAATTAAAAAAAAAAAAAAAAAAAAAAGGCCGTTACCCAGACTCACAGGAAGGGTTGCAGCCGTGAGAAAGGACAAAAAAAAAAGCCTCAAGGCTTTAGAAGAACTATGTGCGTACTTTTAAAGCTCTGGTCTAGTTGAAAATGACTAAGTGGCTGCTTTTGCAATTTTTTGTTTTTATTTATCTCTGCCAAGTTCAGGCAAATGAGGTTTTCATTAGTGTGGATTAGACAAAAGTGCTTAATAGATATGAACACTTTTTTTTCGTTTGTCATCTGACCTTTGTGTGTGTGTGTGTGTCGTACCATTGATGACACTAGGGGACAGCAAGGCGGCGTCACGATCGCTCAGCCGGCAAGCGCCCTCCTCTGAAGAGCCGGGTGCCAGCGCTCCGGCCTGACCCACCAGCGAGCTAACGATGTCTGCACGGTCGATGTTCTTCAAGGCAATGTATAGGCTTTCCACTGACGGGAGCATCAGAGGCAGGTTAAACAAATTGGGATTTGTGCGTGTCATGAAGCTATGGATGCGTACACACAAGTCTGGACAGATGGTCCTTGGTTTACGACGGTGTTCTGTGTCATAAAGCGTGGACACTTATCCTTACGTTGTTGTGGCAAAAAAAAAAAAATGTCACATTGTATGTCAGGATTGTAGTAAAACCAAGGACCCTCTGTATTAGAATAAGTGGGACATACTTTTTGCCCTTTTGCCCTCTCTTTCAGCCCACAGGTTGAGCAAGGCGCAGCTCTGGTCCAGCAGAGAGTTGGGATTCTCCACACGGATCCTATTGATGTCATCCACGCCAAATTGAAGCTCTCGCGCCAACTCTGAGCGGAGGAGAGGCGAGTCAATTAAAAGCCCCAAAACAGCAAGCAGAGCCTCAAGACTTTCTTTTTAGGTGACTGACCTGCCCAGCTTAAGCCCAGCTGCTCTGATATTATGTTGATCTTGACCTCGGTGCGCTCCATTGCGTTCACTGCGGCTGGAGACGTGAAAATGTAGTCAGTTTGACGCCTCATAACAACGAGGCACATACCCAGGCCAGCTACAACTTCATGACCACAAGCACGCTATAATAGCTAGTACAAGGCCAGCATATTACTGTAATATGACTACGTATATGTTGTGTGATTTAAGGACAACCTGGGTTGGTTGGTAATTGTCAATCCCAATCAAACAACCATTCACAGCACACTCACATTTGCAACTATGGAAAATTTTAAGTCTTCAATGACACTTAACTTGTACGTTTTTCCAAAGGTGGGAGGTACTTGGAGAAAAGCCACCCAGGTACTCACAAACCTCAGAACCGTGAGGCAGACATTCTAACAACCGCAACACTGACAAAAATTGTTCAAACGATACCTTTTTGATAGTGCCAATCAAAAATGAAGTCTACTGGGACCGAGCCTGGCTCTGAATAGTGAAATTCTGGTTTGGTTTGATACAAGGTGGTGGCATGGCACTACTTTTCAGGTGGTATGAATGATCTATGAATCGCTTCTAATTCTGTAATCCACATCTTACCTTTTTTTAAAATGTCATTTCATTTTTCATTGTCTATAATGGGCAGCTGTGGCTCAGTTGGTCTAGTTGGTAAACGATTCATATTGCGGCTCAAGCTGACTACTATTCAAAGTTTACTTGGGTCAGAAGATGAGCTCTAAATTGCTTCCCTTGGGCCTTTATGAATGGATGGATGTGAGTCTCAGTAAAGCGCTATAGGCACTGTGATGGTGGCGTAGATTATTGTTTTATAATTGCACTCCATTTATTTATGTAATTGCTTCGACTGGCATTTTGCACATCATTTCATTAGAACACGATCCTTGTTTGTGTTTTCTTTCTCTCTCTCTTTTTTTTTTTACATTACACCAAGGCAGAACATTCCAATTATGTTGTGCATTATGACAGAAAGGCTATTATATTTAATTTTATTCTGGACATGGCTATTGCCTCACTAAATGAAACTCGTTCTTTCACTTTTACATACCGTATTTTCCAAACCATAAGGCGCACTTAAAAGCCTTTAATTTTCTCAAAAGCCGACGGTGCGCCTTATAATCTGGTGTGCCTTATATATGGATCAATATTGAGCCCTGAGTGCAGCTCAATCTAATGGATGCATAACATAACCCCAGCCTCTACTTTAGCGTCTATTCTATGCACTTTATAATCCGGTGTACTTTATAATATGGGGCGGCTTATAGATGGAAAAAGTTTTAAAATATGCCTTTTATTGGACGTGCACCTTATAATGTGGTGCGCCTTATAATGCAGAAAATACGGTAGTTTATTGGCACTAAAATGGCAGCAAAGTAATGCTTTTATATTTAAATGAGCATAGACCGCTGTATAAAAACAGGTATATATTTGTTTCCAGCATAACAGAGGATAGGTTCCTCCAAGAAATTTGCAAACAGAAAAATTATAAATAGTGACTCGTGATTATGCAGGAGAACCGTCGTTAAGGCAGAATATGATACAGCTCTTGCACTGCATATGGATAGCTGATGTATATACAACTTGGTCCTAAGTGAGCTGGGGGAAGTTTCCTTGAAAATAGTTTATAGTGATACTTACCTGAATGCAACCATTGCTCTGTTGGAAGGAAATGAGCAAAAATGTCCAAAATCAAAAGGGCCGAAGACGATAGAATATTGCAGCGCATTCAGATGCCAGTCCCAATGATCAAAATAGCATTCAGTAACGCGAAGTGCAATGTAGCTGCGCTGCGTCTAAGATAAGACAGAAAAGGCCTTGCTCACCAGCACCCCCCCCACCCTAAAAAAAAACACCTGTCCTCTATCAGCAATGAGTAAGCATCTTGGTGCAATTACAAGGAATTAGTATAAGGGCTCCTCTGTCTTGCTCCACTGCGAGGTCCTGCCAATTCCCAGAGCTAAGCTACAGTAATGCTAACAGTACCTGCCATCCATGCCAATGGAAATCGCAGTGGAGACACCAGCGCCATGCAAAACATCATCATTCATCGATTCCATGGCACCCCAGAGAGGAAAACTACTCAGGTGCCATGGAGCCTTTTCGGTTCTTATGAGGGGCTATTGTGCATCATTTTTTTTTCCACTTAGTCGACTCTATTTCCTTAAGCTGCACTGCAGAGAACCTTGGGGCTTACGGAAAAGCAGTGCATTGCATCCAAGGCTTTGTCGTTGTGCCCTGCGTGCACATTTGAGAGGGGAGGAAATAGAGAAGACAGAATGGGGAGCAGAGAGCTTTGGGTAAAGGCACAGTGCAGGACTCTCAGCCCGCCTCCACTGTAAATATTTCAGGGGAGGGCTGTCTATCAGATAGTGATCTTACCCAAACCAGGCTCATTCAGAGCACCATAGCGCTCCCTCAGGGCGAGAGGTGTCAAAGTTCGCCTTCGTTCTTCACTTCCTACCACCTGGAGGGTGGAAAAAAGAAAACTTCAATCAAAAGACAGTCATGCAATCCAAACACAATGTGCACAAGATAAGGCCTTACCTTGATACAGGGTGGCATTGCTATGTTAAGGTTGCATAGGACATGCTGTGCATCCTCATACTTGGTGCACTTTCTTAGGAAGGACAAAAACCCTGTGGCATCCTTGTTACTATCTCTGACCTAAGGCAGATAAAAAAAGAAAGAAGAGGATAGAGTAGGAAAGATAGTAGAGAGATGAATGCACAAGAAGGGTTGTAAGAGGAGAAAGCAGGATAGAAGAGCAAGGGGAGAAGGAAGGAAATCAAATCAAAGCAAGTATTAGACCCCACCGCAATGTCGCAGGCACATGGTGCAGTCATAAATTGGAGGCCAAAAGCGGGGGATGGAAGCAGTCCACAGGCAGGCGCGAGGGTGAGATTTACCTGCCCACTTTACCTGGACGTCTGTCAGACCAGACGAGTACGAGAGTGACCGCCAGAGAGAGAGAGAGAGACAGTGAGACGGACACAAACAGATAGGCGAGGCCGCAAGATTGCGAGGCTGGCGAGGAACGCGAGGGAGTGACGGGACGTGCAGACGCTCTTGCAAGAGAGTCGCTACAAACAAAAGGGGATGGTGAATTTATCTGGTGGGGGGGCGCAACGGTACAGAGTCACAATGACACAAAGACGCACGTGGGAAAACCAAAGAAACAAATGAGGACATCAGAACAACATGAACATGGTCACTGAAAAACTTTTAAAGTACGATGAAAAACAGACAAAAAAGGTCACAAAACCATATATATATATATATTTTTTTTTGTAAATACAAAAGGCACAATGGCGTGACAACACATTATTATGGAATCATGCATATTTGAAAGGAATTCATGATGACATGAAAAATTTATCTGAGTGTAAATGATGATTTGGACAACCTTTTATTTGGGTGTGAAGTGAAAACAACTGAACTCACTTTACAATAAGCGGCAGTTTGATGTAATGAACAAAAAAAAGAGGCTACAAACTGTTTGATCACACTCCTGGTTAAAATTTTCTGTTTCTCAGGTGTTGCTGTTTTGGTTAGAAACCGAGTTCAAAAGGGGTTTTACAGTTACAATTATTATTATTTTTTTTTGCTTTCAGTTGGGAAAAAGAACAAATGTATTTGAGGGATTCGCTTTAAATGGATGAAGCACCCAAGCAACGAACCAGAGCAAAGCGTTTGGGCAAAATGTCCTAATCCATCACAATTAGACTATTTCAACAATAAATTCAAGTTACCTAGGTGGGTATGATTATCTCTGTAAACGGATGAACAATTCAATTGATTAAAAACACGACTGTCAATGAAGAATCATGAACGAAATTGTTAAAATGGACAATAAAACATCATAAGTGGTCTCATCCACCTTAAAATTAAGGTTTTTGACAGACACACATTGTTGGGCTTGTTGGAGCTGCATTGCACTGTACTCATTTTGAACACAATATTGGAAAGATGGAAGGGCAAACAGAGGAGGATTTTTTTTTTGGGGGGGGGGGTCATCAGGCGCTCCTCAGGGGATTCGATTCATTAAACCACAGGTGAATACATATTAACAACAGGAACACAACACAGTTACTGCAGTGCCTTTAGAGTCGCACAGAAACAGACCTTGACAGAAACGGGCAGCCGGTTATCTCTGAAGGCCTGGAAGCTGAAGGTGCGAGGCTGCTGTGTGGCTTTCCTGATCGGTACCAGGTTTCCGGAACATTCCAAATGCAGTGGCATGCCCTCCATCAGCTTAAAGAAAAGAAAAGAAAAAAAATGAAAAGTGAAAAATGAGATCTGACTTGAGAAAAGTTTACACCCAAAGGAGTTTTTATCATCAAGAAAATAAAGCAAACTTTTCTGGGTTTGGTTTTATTTTTTAAATCCTTGTTATGCAGATCCAAACCCACACAAACTTCTATACAAAACTCTGAAGAATTATTCTATTATTTTGATAAATGCTTGTAGTTGAAAGACATTTAGGGGTTTTATAGTAGTCTCATTTAAATTTTTGGCACTGGTCTATATAAAAACACATGGAAAAAACAACCAATTGTAGATCTACAGATGCCTTTGAGCATAAATTTGAGAAATGTTTTATCAATTTTTCCAGTTAATTGTGAAAATCAACAAAAAATGTTGCTAAAAAAACGACTATAAGACGCACCGTACTAAAAAGCCCTGTCTCAGGTGTTTTTTTTTTTGTATTTCACATATACACAAGGCACATTTCATCAATTTATTCATCGAACTTGTCCTTAAGGAACACATATACTTAAAAATAATTTTTTACTGAGTGCTGACCTCTATGTCACGACTCCGTGCAACCTCGGTGAAATTTTCGTGCAGCTCCAATGTCTTGTCCATCTTGTCGTCGGTCATGCAGTAACACCGCAAGCGTCCTTCCCGTGCCTCGTTCATCTTTGCAAAGATAACAAACTTCGCCATGTAAGGCACAGCCATCAGCTCCCGGTACAAAAGGTTGGCAAAGGTCACAGCCTCTGCCGTGCGGGGGCAATCTGCAAGCCAAAATCTGTGGGAAAGACAAAGCAGACCCTTTGTACACCCGGGAGGCAACAGTGACTTAGGGGTTCACAAACTGTGGGTTCAGGGACAGAGGGGTTCTGAGAGTCTGAGTTTGAGGGTCCTCAAAATAATTTTCAATAAATGATATACTGGCAGCACGGTGGATCAGTTGGTAAAGCGTTCTGAGGACCCGGGTTCAATCCCGGCCCCCGCCTGTGGGGATTGTGCATGTTTTTTCCGGGCACTCCGGTTTCATCCCACATCCCGAAAAGATGCAACATTAATTGGACATTCGAAATTGTTGTGTGATTGTGAGTGCGGCTGTTTGTCTCCATGTGTCATGTGATTGGCTGGCAACCAGTTCAGGCTGTACCCCGCTTCCTGCCCGCTGACAGCTGGGATAGGCTCCAGCGCTCCCCGTGACCCTCATGAGGATAAGTGCCAAATAAAATTGATGGATGGATGATATACTGTACGTATGTCTTACATTTAAAAGATTCATACTTTCATATGGAGCACACTGATGTCTTCTTTCTTTCCTTTGGACCAATTAAAACCTCTGTATAATAAATCTTACATCCCCACATGAATTTGAATTTGGGGTTTTCAGAACCAGGTGGGTATTTGTTACAAGAATAAAGTCCTACTTTTTTATTTTACAGAATAAAAGTGGCAATCTCGAAAATAAAGTTGTGCTTTTTTTTAAATTTATTTGTCAAAATGTTACTCCCCCCCCCCGTTTAAACCTTGACTTTAATATCATTTTGTAACTTTACCCTGGGAAAATACAACTTTCTTCTCTTAACATCCTAAAGTATTTGTTCTTTTTCTAATGTTATTCTCATGACATTACAACTTCCTTTCTCAAAAAACAAAGTGTGGTTTGCCATCATAACATTATGATGCCCCCCCCTTAATTCCAATATATAATAATTTGTTTATTTGACGTTAGAATTGTGAGGGCATACTTGGAAAAAAAAATCTCCCTTATAACAGCTCGCTGGACCCAAATTTCAAGAACACTTGAGGTAAATACACAAATTGTTTATGACGAGGAGCTCACACCTTGCAGAGACATTGGTTGTAAAGTTGGCACAACTGTTTGCATACATCAACTTGGTCGTCCCAGTGATGTCCTCCCACTGAGCAGGTGCTGTCCCACCTAATACATAAAGCAAACAGTGTCATTCATGCCCCTGTCAACCTTTTCAGGACACATTTCTCAAGATAAGAAAAGGCTGAATCCTTCCAATGTCACCCCTAATACATAAAGATACAAAGTAAAGTTAAAAGTAAAAGTTGGTTCGTCAGATACCAATGACACTGCAGAGGAGGCGCAGGCTCGTGGTGTCACCCTCCCCGGCGTCACGAGGGCTCTCCCGCCACGACGGTGGAAGCGGGATGCGCAAGCCGATTGGCCGGTGGAATTTGCGTCGGCGTGGCTCGATGGTGACCACCGGGCTGAAGGTCGCCTGGTTGCCGAGTTGTCGCGTCAGCAACTCGTCGGGGATGGGCTGGGCCTGACGCCGTGAGAGGACAAGCGGATAAAACGGCAAAATAAAGGTTATGGAAGAAGGGCTGTTTGTCATTGAAAATACTCCAGACAAGAAATATGAACCAAGTGGCTGTAACTCTTGGAAAATAGAAAAAAGAAGCACACAACAAGATGCAAAATGTGCTGTTTGAACTGAAACATGCTCAGCCATACTCACACATGCAACCAACTTATATGCCATATCTGACCCAACTCAGATCTGTGCATCAGCTCGGTCAGTGTGGCTCACAACTTAAATCGGGGAACTGAGGAGTGAAGAATGGCTGGATAAAAGAAAAACAAAAAACATCAAAAGAGAACAGCATAAAGCAACGCAAATTACAGACACGTGCCGTTGCCTCAAATAAATAACGTCAGTGCTGTGACAAACAATGAGACAGATGTGCTGTGAAATGACAGAAGCAGAACCCGTCATACTCTAGAGATTCATTAAAGAGAAAGATACTATACAGAATGTCAACTCCTACCTAATTTCTCTACAAAAACTAACTGGGATTGTGCTTACATAACGATTTTTTTCAATTGAACAACTGAACTAAAGAAAGTGTTTCTTGAAGTTATTGAGCTGCACCTGTGTATTTCCATTCCAAAGAACCAAAGTGGAAAACAACTTATTAGAGTGCCTCGATGAGCCGAACTTGTCAAACTACTTACTTGAAGTCCCAGTCTCACTCTTTTGGTTACAGCTGTCTCCGGAAAGATGGCCTCGACGTGGGGCACCAGCTTACTGCTCAGACGGCCACCCTCGGGACCAATCAGATCGCTCTCTTGCTGAATGCGGGAGACCACGGCAAAGTACAGCGGGAAGTCCGTCGAGATGATCCGACGGATTCTCTTCTTTTCCAACTCCTCTTGACTTTCCAAGTCTGCAGACGCACACAGTGAAAAGGAGGACCAGTAAGGATGGGGAAGGTGAGAAAGAAAGTTAACGGTGCATAATTGACTCCAAGTGAGGTGAAAGAAGTGCGCTTATGTGACATTGTGGAGAACACATCATAAACACTATTCTCTACCAAGGTCCTTTTTTTTTCTTCTTCTATATAGTAACACCATAAATCAAGATAAAGAGTGAGCCATCTTCAAGTGTGTCATGGAGGTTTTCCATCTGGCTAACCTTCATCCATTCCATTGAGAATCGTTTCCAGCACTTCGTCGCCGTAGCGATTCCGGTGTTCTTTCCAGACCGAGCCGTTCTCACTACGCAGGACCACAAGCTCGCGGTCCCCGCGGGCCAGTGAGGCGAAGTGCGGGATCTCCACTATAACTGGCCTGCGGATGAATAATCTTCATTATATTCATTTCATTTCCATCACCGCATTTAAAAATTCAAGTGTAATTGTTATTTAATCATTCACGTCGAGCTCTTTGATCGGTGACTCACCCAAGGAACTGCATGCTGGACGGGCCCAGGGAGATTATACGGCTGGCGAGCCCCTCGCCCTCCACCAGAGGAGGGGGCGTGGTCAGCTTCTGGGGTTTGACCAGGCGGCAGGTGATGCGGGTCGGCGCGGCGCAGGTCCGAGGAGGGATGATCACTCGCAGGCCGTGATGTCTGCTTCCTCGCATGGAGCCTCCGCGGGCGTCTACCATGAAGCTCACTAGGAAGCTAAAAGCGGACAGACAATTGCGCCACTATTTCCTACTCCTGTGCGAAAGAAATATCGGAGACAAGCTGGCAAAAGAGTGAAAGTGGCATTTTTGTTTTCTGCAGGGTGATTGATTCAAAGACGAGAATTTTGTCATTTCATAATGGCCTTACTGCAGCAGTATGTCAAAAAGAAAATGTAGTCTGAGCCATGTGTGCGTTTTAATCTCATGAGTCAGTGTTCCCTCTCTTCTTTCCGCATTTTATAATCACTATTGCTGACTCATGCTGCTGTGCGTAAAATAGATAGAGGGCTGTGTTGTCAAACAGTCGAGCCATGTGGAAGATGGGCAACATTCCTGCGTGGGGTTTCTCCAGGTAATCGATCTTCCTCCCACGTTCCAAAAACAAACATGTTAGGTTTATTGAAGACACTAAATTGCCCAGAGGTGTGAAAGTGAGTGCCTAATTGGTCATTTTCCTATATAAGGTATTTTGCAGTTGGCTGCCAATCAGTCCAGGGTGAACGCCGTCTCTCAACCTAAATCGGCTGGTATAGTAAATTCAGGTACGTGTCTAATTATGAGAAGCACTACAGATGTAACATATCACCAGTCCCACTCTTATTTTATTGTACCAGTAGATTATTATTTGAATGTAAGGGATCTGATATGCTATACATTACAAATGGGAGTAAGGATGGACTCATTTGTTCAATTCTGTCAAATTGAGTGCAGGTTATTTGAGGCAACTGAGGAGAGATGGCGGGCACGACTTACTGGAGATTAGTCAATTACAGAAAATACATTTGAATAATGGCCTGTAGTACAACTATAATTTCCAATAAATGCTCAGTGTCAAGGTTCTATTCTTTCAAGCAAACATGTTGAGTATCAGTTAAATTGTACATATCAGTTAAGCAATCAGAAAGCTTAAAAATGTACCGATTCCTTGTTACATGCTTGGCCAATAAAGCTGATTCTGATGATGTAGAGTGGGCTCCTTATTTTACAGTTTCAATCCTACGGTTGTAATGTAACCAGAATTTCATCAAAAGGTGCCAATTGACACTCTACCCAAAATCTATGACAGTGCAAAAGTAAAGATCATTATAGAAAATAACCAAATGAAAAACACTTTTTGGCCATAGATCTAAAACAATCATATTAGAAATTTTGGCAGTAACTGAGCCACGTGATGATGTACTCTTACACCATACTACACAGTAGTGAATTGTGCACCTTTCCCCACCTCAAAATCTTTTATTTTCTGAACAAAGAATGTCCATTGCCTATCTCCTTTTCTTGTAGGACAATTAAGAATATTAAAGCGCAACTAGTCCATCGAGGTTTCATAATGGAGACAGTGGAGCCTAACAGTGGCCCCAAAAGAAGAGTGCAAGAAGCTCACCCAGTATGAATGGGGCTGGCCACAGGGCTGACGTTGTCTGAGGTTTCTGTCGCTGGACTGCTCGGGATGAGAGAATCTTCGTCATATTCCTTTGACAGCGGGATGGGGGTGTGCTGATGTCAGAGAGACAGGAAACACAAGAGAGGAAGGGTTATGAAGCGAAAATGTAAACAGGACTAAATCTGTGAGGTTCTTGAAAAAGATATTGACTAAGATCAGAAAAAAAGGAATATCAATAGAATACAAGTAGTCTCTTTGTGTATTTTTGTTTGTTTTCCCGAAGGTGTGCTGGAAGGCCTTGGAGGGGGGGGTTGGTTGGACCTGGGAGCTACCGGAATCAGCTCTCGGTCACATATTGTTACAGAATGACTGTTTTTGAAAATAAAACTTCCATCCTTGATAAATTAAGAAGAGTAAAAATTTCCTGATAATCAATGAAAAATTCCAAGTCGGCAAAGTCCCGATTGTCGGATGGCTCTTAAATAATATTCCATGTGATTATTGCGTGGTATGTGTTAGGAGTGGTTCTACCTCACTGATGTGTCAAAAAACAGGATATATAATATATGGTAAACCTGATCAATAAGACCTGTGGAAACAAGCTACCTCTCACAGGTCACCATGACAGACATATCCGATTTCGGTGTGTATTGGGGACTCTCTCACGCTTTAAAAATCAAGATGAGATTAAGATGCTATAAATTGGTATCCATAACCACACTGAAGCAGAGATAAACATACCTGATCGAGAAGAACAGTTTCTGGCGACACACAAGGGATCCTGGGAATGGCAGGAGAATAGGGCCTGTGGGAGAGAAAATTATTCAAAAGTAAACTAACCCAAATTTAGGCCACAGAAATGTACAAAACTGTAATATGAAATACAGTTGAATTATGTATAAATTATTATTTCTTCATAATTTCTTGGCAAATGACTTTTTGTTTCAGAAAAAAATGAAGCGAACAACAGTGGGCAAACTCAAGTTTTGTCATTTTGAAGTGAGACTGGTCTAAATCAAGATTTAGTTTGTAATCTTGACATATAGGAGCCAGTTTATTATTACAGTTAGTGTTTTTCCTGACTTATGAATGTTGTCTCATCAGTCTCCTGCAAAACGAAAACTATAATAGCTCACAGTACCTCAATGTTGCATTTTGTGTCACTTATCACCGGTTTGTACACATATTATGTTGTTGTCATTTCAGTATGTGATAAAGTATTTTTTCAATTTGTTTAGGTTAAGAGGAGGAACCCAAATTCTAATTATGTAACACGTTGACTACTAAAATCATGTATTCCAAGTACTTCTAAAAGAAATAAAAAGAAATCTAAACTGATTACATCACAAATGGACTCACGTGGTGCCCACACCACCTTCGAAATCTCGAAGTGTCTTCTTTGGGGAAAGGAAATCGTCGTCTTGATCCTTGAAGTCATCGAGCTTCAAATAGCGTGCGCCGTCCATTCCAAGCAACTCGTCGCCTGTGTATTTTTTTTAAAGAAGCACTTCCATTTAAATATCTATCTATCTATATCTATATATATATATATATATATATATATATATATATACATATGTATATATATATATATACACACGTATATACACCAACACACACATATTTAAAAAAAAAGTGCAAGTAGGAGGAAAAAAAGACAACAAATTAAATGAATAACAAGAAGAAAAAAGAACGAATACATTCTCAAGTATTAAGGGTCTTAAGTTCTCCCCAATGAAATGTGACAATATTGTGAAGTGTGATTGACTTCTGCACGAACATCAGAATAATGTCACTTTCTCCAATTCTCCTTTGATCGAAGTAGTTAATTTTGACACAAACAATCCTTCCCCCTCACCTCGCTTTCGCCACATCACAGGGAAGAAAAAGAAGATTAAAATAAAAAAACGAGACAGTCTGAGTTTAAGCAATGGAGTCAACCCAACAACACCGAGCATGGAGGGCAAACAGCCACCTGGTGAGAGCGTTTTTTTTTTTTTTTTTTTTGTTTTTTTTTTTTTTTAAGTGATCATGCTCAATAAAGATGCAATCACGTGGTGATGGTTGTCTCTGTGTAGGAGAAAATAGCTGTTATTAAAGAATTATGAGATGGAAATTATAGAACAGGAAACCATAGATCACGATTTGTATGAGCTGCTTGGGAACAAAGACAAACACAAACTTATTTCAAAGAGAAAAAAAATACATAAATACATTTAAAAATGAAGCCAGATGCCAACAACACAATTTTATTTTTGAGCAAAATGAATAAAATCATAAACAAAAACTATGTGTTGTTTTCAGGAATAGGGCAGCATATGTTGAATTAGCTTGTTGGTCAATTAGGCTGTCATTGATACAGAATCTCATTAACAAACAGCTGATTTGGACTAGAACGAGAGGCCCTGTCGGGTTAATGAGTACCCAAATAGAAGTGTGTCAAACGCTCGTATAAGGAAAATGCTGTGACTACATGCTGATGAAAAAAAAACAGGACACGTTTTCTCTCTAAATAAATCTCGGAGCAAGAGATAAAGGGTGAGCGCGTAAAAATAGAGCGGAACAAAAATGGCTGAAGTTGAGTCGGAGGAACTGATCAGAAAGACAAGAAGTGGTGCACAGAGAAAATGAGTGCGCGACTGCGATGAAGCCACATGGTTCACGAGCCACCGGAACGGACAAAGAAGAGGATATACACACACAATCCTACCTAACGTTAGCTGGGCGACTCCTACGAAGAAAATGAAAAGGGACGTTATAAACGCTCATTCACCGTGTCAAGTCAAAACACGCAGTGGATGGAAAACGTCGACAAACACCTGTTCAGACGTCAGATTTAATAATTTCAAATTATTTTCCATCACTAATGTGACCTAAAGTCTCTACAAGTCAATTGAAAAAAAAAGTCTTTTCATAAGGGAGGAAGTAAAACAATCTCCCAACTTCTTCGCTTCTGCGCTATGGGGTAAGGTGGTACACAACATTCAAGACCAGCTACAATCAAAATGCATGTGGAAAAATGTGCTATGGTCCCAGGAAACCAATGCTGAAGTTTTTGGGCAAATGCACTTTGAAATGTACTGTATGTTTGCTACAAACACAGCTCATCACCAAAAGGACACCAGTGAATCATGGTGGTGGGAGTATCATGCCTCGGGGCTGCTTTACTTCCGATGGAACTGGGGCCCAAGTTAAGATGGAGGGAATTTTGAACAGTTCAAAATACCAGCCTAAAACTTTCAATCTTCTGCTTGGAAGCAAAACAGGAAACACCTTCTGGAACAATTGAATTTGAGGTTAATCAGAGGCCCCTTTAATGGTGCTGATTCACATTTGACGTAAGCTTGAATGTGATTGGTTGTTTGTGAACAGTGCCACATCCCCAGTTATAAGACGGCGTGCAAACTTGTGCAAATACATTATCTTAGTTGTTCATTTTCACTTCCCTCTCGAAAAGATTTTAATTGTTTTTCAATTGAGTTGTTTTGGTCACAATGGTGGAAATATTTCTGCAATGACTTAGTCTCGTTTTTATAAAACAAAAACTTGACGTTTGAACAGATGTGTGTAGACATCTTATAGCTACTGTATGTCATTCATTTCTTCATTCGAGCCTTTCTTTTTTTCTGGATATGGATGATCAACGCTATATAGGAAGTGTGTTTCCCATCATCATCTCAACCCACCTTCGTCCTCAGAGACGTCCAAAATCTCATCCACCGTCTCGGGAAAACTCATGCGATGCTTTTCCGTCGTGATCTGCGAAGAACAGAGAATACAAATGAAGTAACGGGCAATTGAGACGTCGCAGCATCTTTATGGCCTCCGTGCGAACGTGTAATGGCGGCTCACCGCGGAGACGGACTCCTCAGTCACCAGTTTGAGGACGTCGATGACGGAGATGTAACCCAGACGCTTTGCGATGCCGAGTGGCGATGTCCCATTCTGTGTTGGGATCGAGAGAAACAGAGAAATAAAATTAAAATGTGTATTTAAAACAACCGCAGCTTTCCCTTAGTCTCCTTTGTAAACCGAGGACCCCTGAACAAGGTAAAGGGAAAAGTTATGCCTGACCGTGACTCACCGATGTAATCTCATTGGGTTGGGCTCCGTGTTTCAACAGCAGGGTGACGATATCGGTGTGACCTTGCTGAGCTGCTTGGTGCAAAGGCGTGTAGCCCATCTGTTGGGGGCAGGGGAGAAGTCCCGCATTAATATAAGTTGAGTATTTCAAGATCTTGTAAGCACTTTTGGAATGTACCCTTGTTTTACTGTTCACGTGGGCCTGCTGCTGGAGGAGAAACTTGACCATCTTGATGTTACCATAGTGACAGGCCACATGGAGGGGTGTGTAGCCCATCTGGAATAAACAATAAGTTACAGTGAATACAACAAAAACTAAAAGAAAATGACAGAAAGCACATAACTAAATCCAGAATTAGAGGAGTGTTAATTCCAAGTATTTGAACGGGAAACACATTTCAACAGGCAAGTTATATATTTCATCACTGGAGTACCCTTGAAGCAGCATAAACAGACGCTCCCTGTTTGACAAGTGTGTCAGCAATGCCCACGTGGCCCTCTTGGGCCACCAGATGGAGAGGGGTCAATCCATTCTGTGGAGAAAAAGATGAAAGAATTACACTGAAGAGGTATGATACTGTATATGCCTCATCTGATTCAACAACCATTCAATAATACCTTGTTTCCTAGATTTACATTGGCTTGTTTGGAGATGAGCAGCGCCACAATGTCGGGCCGTCCCTCCTGCGAGGCCAGGTGCAGCGGCGTGATGCCTTGCAGGGACTCGGCATTGGGAGACGCCCCATTCTGCAGCAGGCAACTGGCTACTTCCATCTGGTTCTGCTTGGCTGCTATATGCAGAGGCGTGTAACCGTTCTACAGGGAGAGATGAAGACGGGAGTAGAGTAGACGTTGCCCCCCCGGTGAGCCGTGCAATATCAAAACTCCGATGGGGTAAGAACTGGAGGGGATAATGAATATCGGGCTACCGCATGTCAAGTACTGATTGTTTCATCTACTGTGTGGTGAAAATATTGAGACATGATTGCATGAATTTACAGTATTCAGTATATACAGTATATAACTATTTCTGCAAAATACAATATTTTCTTTTCTAAATCGATCCATCCATTTTCTTAGCTGCTTATCCTCACAAGGGTCGTGGGGAGTGCTGGAGCCTATCCTAGCTGTCAATGGGCAGGAGGCAGTGTACACCCTGAACTGGTTGCCAGCCAATCGCAGGGCACATCGAGACAAACAGCAGCACTCACAATCACACCTACGGGCAATTTAGAGTGTCCAATTAATGTTGCATGTTTTTGGGATGTGGGAGGAAACCGGAGTGCCCAGAGGAAACCCATGCATGCACGGGGAGAACACGCAAACTCCACACAGGGGGGGCCAGGATTGAACCCGGGACCTCAGAACTGTGAGGCCAACGCTTTACCAGCTGACCCACTGTGCTGCCTCTAGTCTAAATATATATTTAAATTTAAAAAAATATATATATTTTTTGGATTGCTCAACATAATAGGAGGGCTAATCAATTAACAAATGGTAAGGAAAAACAACTGCAAAATAAATGCCCAAAATGTTAAGTATTATTTCAGGAGTCTCAATAATGTAAACGCTGGACAGGTTGAAGAACAAAATGGTTCTGTATGTGGCCCACCAGCCATACTTTTCCCACCACTGGGGTAGAGCATCCATCCCACAGACTCTTAATTTTAGACAATTCTAATTTTTGGTAAAGACCCTGAGCTTTTCAACTAATAATTTTTTTCCGTATGCACAAAACAAAGTCCGTAAATGCAAACATCTGCACAAGTAGGGGTTTTGCGTTGAATAACTAGCTTGCAGTGTAGATACTGTCAAGATGTCTAACCTCACAAATGTCCCTATGAATCAATAGACATTACCCAAGAGACGCCACAAAATCTTGTAGTCATCACAGAACAGAGCAAGCCGTTGCAGTCACAAAATGGAGACCAAAACTCTAATAGCTTTGTCCAAATACTGTACTTCTGTCCAGTGCGTGTGTGTATGTATCACAGCATTTTTTGTGACATTCTGTGTCCGTCTGCCTGGGTCTTACTCTGGCAGTGCTGTGTGCGGATCCTCCCTTGCTGACCAGGAGCTTTACAACGTCCAGGTTGTTGTGGTGAACGGCCACGTGAAGGGGTGTCAGACCGTTCTGTTAAATATACACACATACTCATTAAAGGCACTGACACACACTAACTCCACAAAAATATGCATATATGAAACATACTACAATAATGACACGTTAGAAATGTCGCCTCTGTCATGTATCCGTGTGACTGCCTCACCTTGCCGGCTGCATTGGGATTGGCGCCTCTCTCGAGAAGGAGCTCTGCTACATCCACCTTTCCGTATTTCGAGGCCACATGGAGGGGGGTGAAGCCTTTCTGCTCATGCGAAAACCAAAAGAAAAATTCAAATTTTCCTGCTGTATGGCAGGAATATTATAAATTAAAATTTTCATGTAAACACAAAACAAACACCTTTTTGTCAATATGGACATCAGCTCGCGTAATGATAATGCACAGTGCAAAATGCCATAGACATGGTAACAAATTACAGCTACAGAATGTCGCATTGTTCTAACTTGCTTCAGGTAATGGACATTTGAAAACAAACGGTGAAGCAAAATATGTAGAATGATAATATAATTGTACTGCAGTATATATTCTTTAACTTGAAAAATTACCAATATTACTGCAATGTATTAAGTTACGTAGTGGAGAAAGTGTTTATTTCTCTCTTTGTCTGTATTATACTGACCCCTGGGGGCCAAAGTACACAAACAAGAGGGAGCGCAATGTGGGGCTTGAAAGGATTCATGGCATTTCTATTCATTTCAAAGGTAAATGATCATCTGTGAAACAAGTGTTTTGCGTTAACAGTGTGGGCGCAGAAATTATTTAACCTGTAAATCAAGACACTACTGAGATTATGTTATTATTATACAGTAGCATTGATAAATATCTGTTAAAGATATTTCACAAACACGATAACATTTTCCCTTAGATTAATAAATAAATGTCTGCAAGAAGAATGTTTTTTTTCATGATCAATCAGAATTAGTTTTTTTTCCTGTTTCATCTTGTACTCGTATGTATATGAATAACTGGATTAGAAACCCATTTTAAAATGAATTTTAAGAATTCATAAAAAAGGGGGGAAAAATCACAAAATTAAGTGTTTCTGAAAAGCATTTTTTTTAACACTTGGAAAAAAAATCTAGATTTTTGACAACACTGGTTAGTATTAATTTTAAAGACATTTAATATTTACTGGTAATCGATATTAATTCACCTTACCTTGGTCATTTTGGTCTGCTGCGCTCCAGCGTCTAACAAAATGCGAATGGTGTGGATGTGTCCTTCCCGCCCGGCGATGTGTAACGGCGTGTGCCCTGCCGTTGTGGACGAGTCAGGGTTGGCCTTGTGCTCAAGAAGCAGCTTGACCAGCTCCTTGTGACCCATCCGGGCGGCACAGTGAAGGGGGGTCTGGTCGTCCTGGCAACAATAACAAAAAAAAAAAAAAAGTCATTGGACACGAATAAAGGAGCATTTCATTTTTCAACTGTACAGATGAAAATAAGTCTACCGACCTTCGCCTTGGCATCCACTTGTGCTGAATTCTGCAGCAAAAACTGGGCAACTTCACAGTGTCCTGCTCTCGAGGCCATGTGGAGGGGGGTCTCCACCTTCTGAATACGTAAAGTTGTTGAAAAATCACAGCGGCACACTTTGGACCCACAGCTGGCTTTGGTGGAATTTTGCACTTGTCAGGGAGGGGGTTCTTACCACATTAGAAGCATTAGGTGAAGCCCCTCGCTGGAGCAGGTTTTTTGCTATGTTCAAGTGACCCATGAAAGCTGCTACATGGAGAGGAGTGAGGCCAGACTGCACAAATAGAGACAGGAGTAGGAATATGGGTCAATTCATGTACACAATTTATACAAGTAGCGCTAAAAGAATGCGACATTATATGGCTCTGAAACGAGGGACCTACCTCTGTGACGGCTTCTAAGGAAGCAGAGTGTTTGAGCAGCAAGTCCATAGACCGCATGTGGTTCTTCTTGCATGCGATGTGGAGTGGTGTGAAGCCATTCTGGAGACAGGAAAAAAAAAAAAAAAAAAGGCCACAGGAACATCAAACATGAATTATCTACACAAACAGTACGGTATACTGAACAGATGAATATTGTAGAATTAAACCAATTCCTACCTAATTTATGTTGTCAGAATTAATTTGATTGTTTCTTACATCATATTACATCAATTTCTTAAGATGGTTAATTTGGGGGTTTTGTTAGTTGTAATCTATAGTCATCAAAAATATGACCATGAAATGATTTCTGTTTAGTGAAGCTATAGTATTTAATGAGCAAACTGAAATAAATTTACTTTTCCACAATATTTCAATTCACTGTTCTTAGCTGCGCTTGTATCTCATGTACATAGGTTTTGAACACTATATGAGAATATAGGGTATGCATTATTTAACACCACGTAGGTTCCTTTTGTTGTGTTGGATTGTAACTACTGCGCTGTATTTTTAATGTTGTGAGTAATAATTATTTTGTTTATAAATAATCAATTTAAAGGTCAAGTGTCATGCCGATAAACATTCTCAAGTAGATATTGTAATGAAAAATACATATAACATTATTCACTTCAATGTCCATATGAAAAAATAAATATGAGCGGAGAGCACGTCATCCATGCGCAAAGTTGCGGAAGTCTCATTCGACATCCAAGTGGTCGCCATATTGCCTGCAACGTCTGTCCATTACGTCACACCCGGACATTCGCCATTGAAAACACGCTGTGCCAACTACTATGGGACACGGAAGCTCTTTTCAAAGAAGAGAACGTCTCACAATTGAGTGAAGTGACCAGGGCAGTATTACCCTATCGTTTTGAGCCATATTTAGATGATATGCGGATCACTTCTAACTAACAACAGACTCCCAGACAGTATGTATGAGCCAGCCGGGTCAAAGCCGTGTGCGGCGAAGCCGTGCCTCTCGTCCTTTTGTTATGTTATGAGAGGATTTATTTGGGACCCACAAAGCTCTCGTCCTTTTCACCCATGAAATCCATTTTTCACGACGAACCGGGTCTTTTTGAAAAGTATGAAGAATGAATCCAACGTCCCGAGTGTTCGAACAATATCCAGCAATACAACGACCCGGCATTTTGGCTAACACGAAGGAACAAAGCGCTACCTTCCAGCAGGTAAAACTAGAAGAAACATACGAGACCGCCTGAGCGGGCGTCTGATACTAATGTCACTTCCTGCTTCTTCTTGAAAATAAATCCATTGAGTGGATTTTCATGGTTGGAGTGACAAAAAGCCATTTACGACAAAATCATGTTGTGTGGTGAAAAAACGGATGGGTCCATTCTGGCTGCCCTTTTTTCCAATAATAACATACTAAAAATCATACATTTCATGACAGTGGACCTTTAAGTATTAAGGTGCACCTGTATGTAAATATGAGCCTATGACTCTTCTAATCGTCAGGTCTCACCTGCCACCATTTTTAGTATAATAAACAGAATAAAAATAACTAAACAAACAATAAACAATCACCAAAGCTCGAGCGTTGGCCTTTGCCCCCTTGTCGAGAAGAACTTTGGCCATGCGATGGTGACCGCAGTGGGCTGCTACATGAAGAGGGGTCAAATGATCCAGCGTGATGTCGTCGATCTCGGCGTTGTACTGGAGTAGCTGTTTCACGCAGTCCATGTGATCCCCCTGAGCTGCCATGTGGATGGGGGACAGACCGTTCTGTGATGAGACAAGACGAGAGGGAAAGCACTGTGAGAAAGGCCAATTGATCGTCATCTTGACTGAGGTTACGTTTTGATGAGGTTGACCTATAAGCCAATTGAAATGTGGGAAAGGCGTCAGTTGAGTAACGCTGAATTTACTCAGATTACATCGAAAGCCTCAGATAATACGCAGCACCAGATGAAAGAATCTCGCAGCGAGCGTGATCTACAGTATCTCATTAAACGCTACCTTGGTTTTAGCTTGGATGGGAGCACCGTGTTCCAGCAGGATCTCAATGATGCGAACGTGTCCATTTCTGGCTGCACAGTGGAGTGGAGTCAATTCATCCTGTGCACACAAGCCCAAAAAAAAAAACAAAGAAAAAAGCATAAATGGATAAAAAGTTCTCAGCAGACAAAGAAACTCAGCAGGCAGGGCCAACACATGGGTTGAAGTATTATACAACCATCGGTGATGTAATGCAAGACTTGTGTGCTGGAATAGTAGTAGCAGATGAACTAAAAAAAAAAAAAACCTTGGTTTTGGCATCTATCTGGGCCCCTCTGTCCAGCAGGAGTCGGACCATCATCATATTTCCCCTCCTGGAGGCGATATGGAGTGGCGTGATGCCATTCTAGTGAAAGAGAGACGAACTGTTATTTACGTTACTTTAAAGCGATCCGTGGAATAAAAGTAATGGGAGCAATATTTAAAGACGAGTTGGAAAGGCCGAGGAAGTGTTCTTGGCGCGTAATATTTGAATCGCAGCTAAGAGGGCTGACCTTCGGAGTGAAATTTACGTTGGCTCCTCTGTTGAGCAGCAGCTGGGCTACGCTCATATTCTCGTAGTGCGCTGCGATATGTAGTGGGGTGAAACCAGTCTGCAAAGAAAAAGGACACACAAGACGTCCGTGAAAGGTCAAAATCAGAATGGTTACGTAATGCAGTGAAAAAGTAGTACTTACTGTGTTATCATATCTGATTTGTTTACATTTAAATTTTGTCTTTTCAGTCCCCACAATACTTCTCTCAAAGTCTTTGGGAATTATCAGAATATTTCTTTTTAAATGTACGATGAGCTTTTGTTATTTTTGGTCAGTAGTCGTTTTTTTTCCCCCCCTCAGAACTCTCCTGTGGATGCGATTTTATCAAGTGTCTTTCTGATAATTGAGTCGTGAAAATTGACCTTTACATAGTTCTCGAATGTCTTTCTGGGTTTTTTTGTGGTATCTTGGATTTGTTGTTGTTGCACCTTTGAAGCTATTCTGGTTGCCCCAGAGAAGCTTCACCACTGTTAAAAGTTTTCTCATTGTGGGAGAAATGGTGCTGACTGTGGTTCGCTGGAGTCCAAAAACCTTGAAAATGGGTTTGTAATCTTTGGAGACTAATAGATTTTACATTTCTTTTTGAATTTTTGTGGAAATCGGCAAGATAGATTACTTTTTGAGATCTTGGAGCCTATCTCACTTTATCTGGAATGTACGATTTATGTGACTTATGTGCGAAAATCAGGTCTTGGTGGGGCTCAGCATTCCAAAAACAGTGGTTAATCACAGTTAATTTATAATTTAACAGCGGTGGATTGAAATATTTTCACAACACTGTAACTGAATGACAAAATACAGTAGTTTCCAATTTATTTAAAAAGATTTATATAATAGTTACCAAATACACAACCATTACACTATCTGGGGCGTTTACCTTGCTGAGAACATCAGGATTCGGGTCATTCTGCAGGAGCACAGCGGCGGTACGCGTGTCATCATTTCGGGCGGCGATGTGCAGTGCGGGGAGGCGGACCTTGCCTTTGGTGCCATAGTTGATGAGCAGTGCTACAACATTTTCATGGCCCTGCTGCAGGGCCACTGCCAGAGGAGTGAAACCATCCTGGAAAGCAAAATAGGAGGTGCAGATAGGGAAGAAGATCGATTCATTTTAAATGCGGGGACAATCAGATATTATTTGACACCAGGGCTGGAAAACAGTCCTTATTATTATGGCCTTATAAAAGACCTTATAAAAGGGGGGAAAAAAACTCGATACATGACACGTGTACTGATCATGGGGGTTCCATGTACACCAGATACTTTACACATATATAAAGCGCATTTTGTTTTATTGAACTCTGGAACACGGTCATTCCGCAAACACACACATGCCTACCTCGGTGGGGAGACTCTGATTGGCGCCGTTCTCGAGCAGGAACTTGACTACCTCTAGGTGGTTCTCCTGTGCTGCCATGTAGAGCGGACTGAACCCTTTCTGTATGGAATACACAGTTATGGTGATGATGGTTAAAGTCTACAATGTTCATATATAAGAAATTATTCAGCAATAATATTGTCCTTTTCTCTTTATACCCATATTTTATGTGACCATAATTCAGACAAACCTCTATCTAAACATTTCTGCACATGCTCCCACATTCTTTTAGCGACTCACATGTGACTGCGCATTAATGTTGGCTCCGTAATTGACGAGCTCGGCCACCACTTTCTCCTGGCCCGCCAGCGCTGCGATATGGAGAGCAGTGTTGCCTTTCTGGAGGTCACAGAGACGGAAAGAGATGTAAAAGATACTGGCCAAGTTGCAGAGTCATTGCCCTTGTCCGTTTGAAACGGCAACGGTCTCGCTTGCATTTTAGACAAATGCGCTGTGGCGCCGATCTACTCCTTTTACACAAAATGCCCATAACAGATGATCAAGCATTTATCTTCCTTATCCTTTTACCAGTGACGTTGGATATTGCTGCAAGAGGATGCGTCCTGCAATCACATGATTGCCATGCGAAACTCTATGGCATATACTATCCATGTCATGTTGTGTTGCTTTCGACGCAAAAAGGGCATTAAAGTTTACATCGGCACTTTCTTTTTGTGTTCTAGCTATCTGCCAGGTTGACTTTGCCTTCTCTGTTACGTGTCAGTGCCATTTGTACAAAACATCAACAGAGGTGGGGGTAGTGGGGGGCTTTTTCCGTGTCAGTTCAGTGAACAAAAAGTATGTACTGTACCTTGGTGGTGGCCTCCAGTTCGATGCCTGAGTGGAGGAGCTCCAGGACCATTTTCACGTGACCCTCTTTAGAGGCCAGATGTAACCCATTTAGACCATTCTTTGAGGAGGGAGGGAAAAAAGATAGATTCAATCTCTGAAGGCTGGCAGTATTACAGATGTATTCACTTGAAGAGATTATCTGTATCGTAAAATGTGTGTAGTTATGCTGTAATAATCCCATTAATAATCAGGATTAATATAACGACGTACTGCATTAACTCTGAAGTCATACATCTCTTATGGCAATTTAATGAATTAATCAGGGGAGCTCTTTGAAGTTGCTGCAGTAACACACTCGTCTCCACAACCTTTATCCGCTTAAATCAGACACCTGGCCGGCAAACAAAGCTTTAACACGACATTGACGGATCCAAGGCTTCAAAGTCCAAGTGTGTTTTAAAAGCCGCCAGCGTGGATGGACTCTCAGTCCTGATTTCAAAATCTCATTGGTTGAAAACCCTGCAACATACCTGCCTCCTCTCACTGCGCAGCACTTCCCTCATCTCGCTACCGACCGCCTCTCTAAAAATAGCTAGCGTGTTCTGACAAAACGCACAGTGCGACGATAGTAATAATGAGCAAGCAGCCTCTGTTGTGTGTCCCTTTTCCCTTATCTTTCCCAAACGCACCCTGACCTCCAGGACTCTCTGGTGTCCACACTGTTTTCACATTGAAATGTATACTGCTATGACAAGAATGCACGTGACTACGAGATATACAATGAAGAAAATAAGTATTTGAACACCCTGCTATATTGCTAGTTATCCCACTTAGAAATCCTGGAGGGGTCTGAAATTTTCATCATGGGTGCATGTCCACTGTGAGAGAGATAATCTAAAAAGAAGACTTGTTAATCCACCTTTAAAAGTCCACCCCCACTCCATGTTTTATCCTGAATCAGATGCACATGTGTGAGGTTGTTAGCTGCATAAAGAAACCTGTCCACTCCATCCAATCAGTAAGATTCAAACTTGGAAAATGGCCAAGAAGAAAGAGCTGTCCAAAGACACCAAAGACAAAATTGTACAACTCCACACGGCTGGAAAGGGGTGCGGAGAAATTTCCAAGCAGCTTGGTGAGAAAGGGTCCACTGTTGGCGCAATCATTAGAAAATGGAAGAAGTTAAACATGACAGTCAATCTCAATCGGAGTGGAGCCCCATGCAAGATATCACCTCGTGGGGTCTCAATGATCCTTAGAAAGGTGAGGAATCAGACCAGGACTACATGACAGGACCTGGTCAATGACCTGAAAAGGGCTGGGACCACTGTTTCCAAGGTGACTGTTGGTAATATACTAGGACATCATGGTTTGAAATCATGCATGGCACGGAAGGTTCCCCTGCTTAAACCAGCACATCTCAAGGCCCGTCTTAAGTTTGCCAACGACCGTTTGGATGATACAGAGGAGTCATGGGAGAAGGTTTTGTGGTCAGATGAGACCAAAATGGATCTTTTTGGTCATAATTCCACTCACCGTGTTTGGAGGAAGACAAATGATGAGTTCCATTCCAAGAACACCATCCCTACTGTGAAGCATGGGGGTGGTAGCATCATGCTTTGGGGGTGTTTTTCTGCACATGGGACAGGACGACTGCACTGTATTAAGGAGAGGATGACCACGGCCATGTATTGTGAGATTTTGGGGAACAACCTCTTTCCCTCAGTGAGACCATTGAAGATGGGTTGTGGCTGGGTCTTTCAACATAACAGTGACCCGAAGCACAAAGCCAGGAAAACCACGGAGTGGCCCCGTGAGAAGCATATCAAAGTTCTGGCGTGGCCTATCCAGTCTTCAGACCTAAACCGGATAGAAAATCTTTGGAGGGAGCTGAAACTCCGTGTTTCTCAGCGACAGCCCATAAACCTGTCTGATCTAGAGAAGATCTGTGTGGAGGAGTGGGCCAAAATCCCTCCTGCAGTCTGTGCAAACCTGGTAAACAACGACAGTAAACGTTTGACCTCTGTAATTGAAAACAAAGGCTACTGTACCAAATAGTAACATTGGTTTTCTCACTGTAAGTCTAGTGTAGAGCTATCCTTGTCACAGCGAGTCAGTGCCCTTTTAGTTTGTCCACGTCTTGTCAAGTTTCTTGGTTTGTTCCAGTCATCGGATCACGTTTCATGTTTTTGGATCCTGCCTTTGTCTAGCATTTTTGTGCCTCTGCCTTGTCATACTGCTACATCTGGTATTGACCTGTTTCTGGAATGAAGCCACTCTGATCATTATGTCGTTGCCTGGGAGTCCTGAATTTGAGTCCGCCCCCGTGCCGCTGGCTCATGACAGAGAGTACTATACACATTTAAAGGCTTGGATTTCATTCCATTCCAGGACTGCAACAATGTGAACGAGTAGAAAGTTGAAGACAGAAGATTGAAAGAATGTTAATGTGAAATACTGAATCATTCATGTACACCACTTTACACAAAGGTGGAGAATCTCAAAGTCTTGCATTTTTAATTCTCTTTTCTGTCCTTTTTATTAGTCCCTGCCCTGCGAGGATACTGCACACAGACTTTCCTCCTAGGACGCAGTGACATTATGCGTTGCAATTAAATGATCCACTAAAGAATTCAAGTAAAAGCAAAGGTTTGTCCTCTGCAGAATAAAATGTAATTCTTCAGGGTTTTCATTCAGGCTGTTTCATAATCATGGCCTCATTACTGTGGGAAATCCTCGTACCTTCCAACGTGTTATGAAATACAGCTCCATGAGCTAGCAATACAGCTTATCTATTTTTATTTACTTCTTCATCCATCCATCCATCCATCCATCCATCCACTTTTTAATCGGATTTCTCCTCATTGGGGTCGTGAGGGAGCTGGAGTCTGTCCAAGCTGACTTTGGGCGAGAGGCGGGGTCCACCCTGGACAGGTAGCCATTGGGGATGAGGGTAGCGTAATTGAAAAGATGACGCTAATAAATTATAAAAGAAGATATCGTCAGTATTAAAATATGACATGCGTAGTAGCACTACTGTTTGTTTTACAATGGCGGCTTCCCACTTTCCCCCTCGACTTGTGCAACATATTTCTTGTAATAAGCTTGACAGAGTATCACGCAGTCAAAGATAATTTGGGATGAATTTGACAGCATCCACTTTTCACGCCGTATTTCACAGAGGTGAACTCACCCAGAGGAAACCGAGGGAGGCATTGTGTTACGCCACTGAAGAATGAAATTAAAAAGTGGCAACAGAAAGGTGATAGCAGTATTATTATCCAAACGTTTGAGACATGTCAATTAAGTGGTTGTTATTTTGTGCTTGGACAAAAAGAATGGACTTAATGAACTTAATGAATCTTTTTGTCTTTTCTTCATTTCTTTATCACATCAGGTGTTGATATTGAGTGTTTTCCGACCGGCGATGAGCTCATTCCACTTTGTTCATTTTGGCTCTCTGACTTGTGGTTGATTCAAGTGTACTTTTGCAAGTCAGGTGGCTGATTGCTGATTGGCTCTCATATCAGGTATTAAAATACAGTGATCTACAAGTTATCAATCATGGAAATATACATCCAAATAGAGCGTGATCGCATTTTATTGTGATGTGCTTACTTGATTAGCTATATTGATGTCCAGTCCATTTTTGATGTGATCCAGAGCTTTGTCCAGGTTGCCCGAACGAGCTGCACGAAGAAAACTGGTGGCAGCGTCGGCCTGCAATGAAGACGGATGACGAATGTTAAAAACAAGTCAAAAAATACACTCGAGCAGAACTCTCCAATCATCTCAAAACACACTTGAGGAGATTCAACCATCCATTATTTTTCATACCGCATGTCTGTCCAGAGTGAGTGCTAATGGGGCATGGAATCAACTTTGGGAACCACTTTACTGTGTCAACTTGAAAAAAAGCAAAAGACTGAAGAGTTATATAATTTGGGGTTCAACCAAAATGTACTGAAAAAAAAACAAGTTCAATTTGTCTTTACAGTATGTGCAAGTTCAAAAAATATTACAGCAATTTTTAAAAAAAATTAAGGATTAACTCCACATGTTTTGCTTTTTCTTTGGCTTTGTGTTTTTGTGGTTGCATAGGAAATCACAATATGTGCATTGAAAAAAATTTAACTTCTTCTACCTCTTTCCTTTTCGCTTACTATAAAAATGTTCTACCTTCAAACCTTCAACAGAGGTTAAAGTGACTTAGTATTCATTTATGGACTTCTTTAGCTTTTTATATATACATTTTAATTGTTTTCTATATGTTTGACTGAAATGTCTTTTTGTTAATTTATTGGAGCGTTTGGAATGGATTAATGGGATTTACATTACTTCCTATTAGAAATATTGCACCAGTTTTCACACAAATTGGTTTTAGTCAGACTTTCTGGAACAGATTAATCACAAAAAACAAGCTTCCACTGTACTTGCACGTCCCACTGAAGAGTGTAAAAATGCTACTTAAAATATTGCATTTAGTTAATGTTTATATATATATATATATATATAAAACGATAAATATCTGGCCTTCAGGTTATAAATCCTATTCCACTTTGAAGCAAAACTATACAGTATACAAGACAATGGTATCACAGATAGTCTCAAAATGTATACAATGGAGCGTCACCCACGCAGCGAGCCGTGCAGTCATAGCTGAGCGCACATTTTGACGCGTGGCGTGCTGTCTGCCCGTCTGATCTCACAGGAGAATATGTGTGTGAGCTTTGTGTCTTGGAGTGTGCTCGCCCGACTACATTTATTTGTATTTTTTTCATCGGTCAATACAGCTGACCTGTACAATGAGAGACTTGCAATATTCCATTTTCTCGAACCATTCCTACCCTCCTTTCGGCAGCATCATTACGTGTCAGTTTGAGTTGTTCATCCCGAGGGCTTTGATGATTCCGAACTTCTCTCTCACATCTCTTTATCTCTGATGCACAAGCAGAAGAGTATGTGTTCCATTAAATTGCGTCTTCAAACAAATGTGATTATTTCCTCCTCCCTCCTTTTCCATGAACTAGTCTAATTGAACCTCATTTCAAGACAGTTAAACAAACATCCCCGCTATCATTTCCATTATATAATCTGATTTTTTCTTTTTTTTTTTAGCTTTGTACTTGTAACAACACAAAATTGGAAATTTCAAGTGTTCTACACAATTATCTGAATGTGCTTCGTCTCATCTGTGGTGAAGTGAGAGCACATTCTGACAAAGCTAGTTACTTTTCTGCAATATCTGATACGGAGGAAACCAAGGTTGTGACCCCAAAAAGTAATGACATGGTGAAGAACACTGACTTCTCTCAATAACTTCACAGCATTTTTTTTCTTACCATAAGCCCAAAATAAAACAAAAAAAAACTCCCCAGTTGATGCACCTGCCAAACTATATAGTGCATCCCCTTGGCGCAAGTGAATAAACAAATATCCAATTCCCTTTATTTAATAACCATCTTTTGTGGTCTCAAAAAAATACTGTAGGGACCTGTGCAAGTTAATAAAATAACAACATGCGTACAGCACCGTGTTTAGAATAAAAGCAGCATAACTCAAAGCGCGTCCAATTGTCACCGACCTACCTTAACACTGTTGGTGTAAATGGTTTAGGTCCTTCGTGGAGGAAAGGAGCTACTTTGTGACCATTGGAGGTGCTCGATCTCAGCGAATGGCAATGAACTATGGGGTCCCTCAGGGGTCAGTTCTCTGACCTCTCCTATTCTGCCTGTATATGCTACCCCTTGGTTCAAATTCTTCAAAACTTTAATTTTGACTACTATAGCTATGCAGATGACACACAGTTACAGTAATTTAGCAGTGTCTCCAGATGACTGCAGTTCAATTCCGGTATTGTGCCACTGTCTAAATCAGATAAATAACTGGATGAGCCAAAATTTTCTTCAACTAAATCACAACAAAACTGAGACAATTGTTTTTGGCAACAAGAAAAAGAGAATTGCTGTTAGTAAACACCTGGACTCTCTATCTTTAAAAACCAAAGAACAAGTCCGAAACCTTGGTGTTCTGATTGATTCCAACCTGACTTTCAACAATCATATCAAATCAATCACAAAAACTGCCTTCTCATGTTTTTTACAATATATCCACTTTTTGATCATATTACTTGCACTGTATGCGGTTTTAATTGTAATACTAGTAGTAATATTTTGTTTGTCATTTTTATGCCATTTTAAATATTATATCTCTTTTTTTTCAAATGCCTTTAATCATGTAAAGCACATTGAGTTACCTCGTGTATGTAATGCACTATACAAATACATTTGCTTTGCTTTGTCGAAAGAAAGCCACATTTTTATAAATTACAATCAAATTAAAGTCACTAGATATAGCAGAATCTAACTGACTCTTATGCAGAAACTAGTTCATTTTGCGCCGCAAACAAGAGCTCTAGTATACAAAAACTACCTCTGAAGATACAAGCAGACAAACAGTGAAAAGACACTAAAAATAAGTGGGAGGGCAAAACAGGATGTTGGTTAAACGATGGATCACATTAATGAACCGTCACAGATTGGAACAAAGACCTACTTCTAGTGCAGAAGAGTGATGAACAAGCAAGTAAGCAAACACAAACACATATGATCCTTCTTCTGACGGCCAATTCTCGCAGCATATCGTACTGGGTGTGTTCTAACAGATACTTCCCGTCATAGATGTGAACCCAACGTATACGCAGCGAGTCGAGTTTACTTATACAGCACTTAAAGGGGAAAACCAGTGCTTTGCATGACAGTGTATCAATAGGTCATGTAATATGCACCCTACTTTGACAATGTGATGTTAAATCCTCTCTCATTTAATCGTGTTTTGAAAAGATTTTTATCGGCAATGATGAATTTTCAGGGGCGCTGTCATTTTCGCGAGTCACATGATCTACGTGGGCGTATGTGACGTGTACCGTGCCGCCACAAAGGCTCGATTACATGGGACACCATTATGCCCAGTGCTGATTTCTTGGATTTATCCTCATCTGATGAATAAATCGCAGTATCGGTTGATCGGGAAGACAGTGCATGTAAACAAAGGCCCCCGGGTTCTTCGGACGGGGATCACGCGGAGTCTGACGAGCGAGCTCGGCGGCGGCCTGCAACTTCGTATATCACTTTTCACCCTCAAATTGTGGCAGGCTGTGCATTCCGGCTGACATTTCCTAGACCATCCGCCTCCACCATCACAGAAGCTGCCCATACGATACAAAAAGGCAGTATAACAGTGAATGTGCCACCTACATCAATTGGAGCAATTGACAATCAATGTTTATCTCATAACACGACAAAACACTTTAAATAAAATCAATTTGATGCTCTGAGACTCAAAACCTAATCAGAATGCAGGAAGTGCCAAACTGTAGCCTAAAGTACACGCAGGCAAAATTGCTTTCCAAACTATATCCAAACACAATAGTAATATTGGTAGCATCCATTCACAAATTGAATAGCGCAGCTATACATTTCCATGCAGGAAAGTGGCACAGATCGATGTCAAGATGAAGTCACCGCGCTGAGAATTAAAAATCAATAGCTGGGCTCCACAGAGTGGCAGCTGCTCCAGTTTTAATGTGATACGAGAGTGGTAGCACTCCAGACTCTATAGACAAGCCAGTCAAAGTCATACACAGAGGGGGGATATGGTGCAAAGTATCTTATTGCTTAAAATTTGCACCGTTATTGTTACAGTATATGACTTGCTCCCAAGTCACAGTAATAGTGCACTTCAGTTTTTGGTGTCCTACATCTAGGACTAAATTACCTGCAAAGGGCTACAACACCATATTATGGTTAATAGAAGGACAAGGAACAGGTAAACTTACACATTAGCCATAGGATGCACGTGCAGTGAAGAAAATAAATATTTGAACACCTTGCTATATTGCAAGTTCCACTTAGAAATCACAATCATTTCGCCAAGCTGCTTAACAATTTCAACAAAGCCCTTTCCAGCTGTGTGGAGTTGTACAATTTTGTCTCTGGTGTCTTTGGACAGTTCTTTGGTCTTTGCCATGTTACAAGTTTGAGTCTTACTGATTGTAGGGGGTAGACGGGTCTCTTTATGCAGCTAACGATCTCACACAGGTTTCAGGATGATACATAAAGTGGGGGAGGACTTTTAAAGGCGGACTAACAGGTCTTTGAGGGTCAGAATTCTAGTTGATTGACAGGTGTTCAAATACTTATTTAGAGCTTTATCACACAAATAAATCATACATTGTGATTTCTGGATTTTTCTTCTTTTTTTTCTCCTCCACTAACAAGCGTTGAAGACATTCTCGTGCAGTCCATGCATATTTTAACATGGTGTCTCTTCTGTTGATACGACTCCTTCATCAAATGTGGCAATGATCTGCGATGCGCTGGTAATGGCCCAGATTAAAACAAGATTAAAAACAAAATCTGGAGTGAAGAATTGTAGTTCTGTGTCATATTCTCCTAAAAAGCCCGCGTGATGCCTGCAAAATATTTCTTCATGTCTTCGCAAAAGAACGGTTGCAAACGTGCCATCTATTTTGCTGAGTGCCAAATTTCTCATTGCCAGTCAAACAATGATAAGACATCAGAACAAGGATCTTCCTGTTGTCTCTTTATTCCCCGCGCTAAAGCGGAGCATCTGAAATATTTATAGCCTGTGTCAGGCCATTGCTTCAGCACACCATTGCAATTAAGGCATACTTTTTTTCCCTGCCTACATTCTGTATCCTCACCTTTTATAGAAATTGTAAGGTTGTTTTGGGGGATTCAAAGCCAATAACAATGCCAAAGTCATCCGAGGCACAAGGAAAGGTCTCTCGCATTTAAAAAAATGATTTATAAGATGGTAAAAATTGTTGCGTCTCAGTAAATGGGAAATATTAATTCAAATCATCCACACATTCCTGAGCACCAGACATTTTTCTACCGAGAGGCCTGAAATCAGGTCAGGGAAATTTATACTGTATATCTTAGTATTTAAGTCAGTAGCAAAGAACTCCGCCTACCTCTCCGCTCCTGAGCCAGCGCTGTCAACAAAACAAATGTGTGTTCTCACAAAGTGGGTGGGTCTTCTACACGGAGGCAACCAATCAGAGAAAAAGGGGTGGTCTTAGCCAAATATGGACAAAGCAGATAGAAAACTGGGTCAAACAGAAGTAGCTGTCAAACGGGCCTTTACTGGCTGAATTCATAGTAGTAACAGTTTGGACTCTGTAATAAATAATTCCACATATTACATAGCGTAATGGGAAAGTTTGCAAATAACCAAACAAATTGTGAGGTTTAGCAGCATGACTCAAAATGAGAGGCTCGTCTTTTTAATGTTACACAGGAACATAATGTGTTTTTTCCTTTTTGGAAAAAAAAAATCAAGTAGGCCAAATATAGAAGCTGGTGTTCACGGAGTTCTTGCATCTTTTGCTTTTGCAGTGAAGTGCATCCTGTTACATTTTTCTTCAAAATGCATAATTCATTGGCGTCCCTTTTAATTTTTGGTTAGGGCGCGTCTCATTTTTATTGGTCTAACTCTGTGCAAGAGAATACTCGTTTGGATTGCAGAGAAGACGGGCTTTTGGCTTTGTTGACTTCCTTCTCGGCATTGTTCTGCATCTAATTGGTTTCAGATTAAGACACAGGGCGAGCCAGCGTGGATGCAAACGCACAAATGCGCCCTTAGTCACTCAGCCACACGTAATGTCCATATTTCTTCCTCCCAAAGCCTGCCTCCCCTCTCGCGCTTCTCGTAACCTTTCAATATTCATGAGCGCTGCAGAAATGCTACCTGCAAGGCATGCTGGGTTAGCCCTAGACCTCAGAGAGTCTGCTGCTGACGTCATCACTCGGTGCTGACATTCTGGGCAACCTGCCCTCTCACAGTAACCGGACCAAAGTCAACGTTGCAGTGCCAGGACGTTGATATTTGAAAAAAGAAAAAGATACATTGTTAGGAGAAACTCACAGGAGAGGGTTTAAAGAAGTGGCTTCATGATTCATGCAATCCAAAGCTCTATGTCGGACGATAGAAAATGTGAGGAAGAAATGTGTGCATAGCTAATGCAACACACAGCAGCACACGCCCAAATAAAGATAATATACAATGCCTACGAAAGCACCGAGCAGTCAGCAGAAGGAGTGATGGACAGAAAGGAAGACAGGAAAGGCATATTGGGAAAGGGAGAAGGGGAATTGTAGAATACTTCCCAATGGAAACCGTATAGGGTATCGAATGGAATGAATAAGTGAGAGGTCGTAGAGGGATGAAGGGGAACGGTTGCTGAATACAAACATAAACGGGTGCACATGCATTGATTGAAATCAGTCAATCATTTTGGATCAATCCATGAGTTTATGACTCAAAGGTCGCTTTACAAAGTCTGGACACGCCTAATGGATTTGATCACTTGATAGTTACAAAGAGAGGGAGCAATTATTTCAAGACTAACTATTTTGCTGTATAAACAAGCGTAGAAATAGAGACACTTAACAAAAATATTATGTAGTTATAGAGTTATGTTATTATGTTTTAGTTATGTATTTATATTGTGAATTCTGGGCTACATGCTGTATTGCGCAGGCCATCCTGATTAATGAAATCCATGGTCCACCTACTTCATATTGACTAAAATATATTACCAATTGAAGTAGGTGATACATCCACACAAATTCTAGATTACAACAAGACAGGCTCTTCATTAATACGCATCTACTTTACATGCAAGTGTTTTTGTCTGACCTTTTTTTTTGTTTTTTTTTTTTGCAAAAATTAAAAAATCCTGACAAACAAAAACACGCAGCATTACAATTAGCCCTGCCGTCAACAGGCAGTCACAGGAGCTGACATATGCTCCTCACAGCATGATGCGAAGTGAATGCACCGCAAGATGAGAATACGACGCGGGCAAAATGACATCACTGGGCTTGCGTGTGGAATGGAAACCCTTCCGCACTCATGCAATTTGCAAAACGACATAATTGACAATCAAGGGACGAGTTATGGTTGAGCTAAAAAGTGCACACAAACAGAAAACAAAGCCAAGCCACATCATTGCCAAATGTCAAATTACAACGCAATGAACATTTTTCATTTCTTAAGTGCAGTAATGTCAACACTGCTTGTAGCACAAATGAGCCCTCATGAACTTTGCTGGAAAAACAAATCTACTGTAGGTGCGCTGTTGTGTTTGCGGGAGGGAGTAGGTTGAGCCACCCCCGGTGAGGCTTTGCGGGTTGTCGCTAATCACACGCCGGTCGGTGAGTCCCATCAGTAAGCAACATGTTGTGAGGAGATTTTGGGCTCAAGGTGGGCTACAGTTGAATGAGGGAGGATAATAGTGAACAAATGGAGGATGAACGAGGGGGACAAGATCACACGGCATCTGCGGTCACCACTTTTGATGTTATAAAAAGTCATCTAACCCGAATTCAAAACTTCACCATCGATGATGTAAAAAAATCTGTAAAATGTCTTCAAGGTGATATGAAAAACAATAAGTATGTTGGATGGGAAAACAACCTTGACATGCCACCACAAGACTAATTGCACTGAATCCTGCGGCTCGTCTGATGGATTTCTCGAAGTGACGACTGCTCCCTGAGGCCACTCAATCCAAGTCCTTATGATTCAGCACTCTGCAATAATCAGAAGGATGGTTCGACCCACGAGGAGACATTTTTCAGTGGTACAAGGTGTCTGGGCTTCAGACCTGAAGTCTAAGAAGATTGAGATCAGGCAGTGTCAATGTGAAGTAAAACAATTTGTTTTAAGATTCATATCATGAGACCAGAAATAATGAAACGAAAAAGCACATTCGTTGTCAACATTTTTCAAACCTAAAGAGAAGCTTTTGCTTCATTTTCAGACCAAACATAGGTTAAAAATCACCAATCACTGTCAACCACAGACAAGCTAGAGCAGGGGTGGCCAGACTTTTTTACCCCAAGATCTACATTTCAAGCAGCCAGCCTCTCGCGAGCCACCAACGTCATCTCATCCTGCACTTTCTGCTTTGGCCAGAGACCAGACCTTTCCCACTCGGTAAAGAGAAAATCTCGTCCAGTTTAACCACTTTTTCTTCGATTATTCACATACTCCGACAGTCATTCCATCTTAAAACAACAGCATTTCTTTTTTAAATGTCTCCATTAATATCAAAAGTAAACATATGCAGCATGTCTCGCTCGTCTCTGCTCTACATTGCCCAGACTGTGTTGCTAAAAAAAAAAGCAGCGGTGGTGGTTGCTGTCATTATAAAACACATTGATGAGCTGCGTAAGTACTGTAACATTTGTAATTATGAGTGTATGTTTTTAAGAGCGGGGATGGGGGGTGTGTGTAAGGTAAACAAGGAAAAAGAAAGTGTGGCAGAACAGTGGTCATTGTTAGAGAAAGTTCCGTGTGCTGCCTAAAAGAAACCAGTGGCCTCTTCTTTTCATTTTTTACAGTACGTATGTGAATTGTGCCTATGGATGTAACAACCAGTCATCCCTCACTCATTGAATGACATTGCAAAATGCCACAAACTGAATAGCTGTATGTTATACTTTCAATTTGCATTGGATTATTATTATTATTTTTTGCACGCAATGCAGAATATCTGCGAAGAGACTGCATCAGCGGTGCACAATCGTGCACGCGCACAGTTTAGATGGAACATTGGCTGACGTCTTTTTTTTTTTTTACGTCGTCCAGCTAGAGACTCTGTGACATAATCTTGCAATATTTTCTCTGTCACACCACGAGAAACCGGCACTGAAAAATACGGGCCAGACAAGCTGACACATCGCATTAGCGGAACGCTGCACTTCATTCGGAGGTGCACCAATCATCCTAATCACTCAAATGTTGTTGATTCTTGTTGACACACATCACGCTGAGATAAGCAACAACACGGAACACATCTAAAACATCCATCTGTCCGTTTTCTATAAATCTTAGCCTATTCAGAGTTTCAGGTGAGCTGGATCTGACTCAAAGCAAAAGGATTATTACACCTCGGACTGGTCACCAGCCAATCACATAAAGGGACAGACGACCATTCATACTCACATTCCCACTGGCAAATTGGGAACTGAACACACACGGCGTGCCCTAATGTCAGGCGAGCGTACCACTACTATATATATATATATATATATATATATATATATATAGATATATATAGATATATATAGATATATAGATATAGATATATATATATATATAGATATATAATATACAGTAGCAATTTTTTGCTGTGCTTAATCACTGTTGCAAGAGCAATAGTAGCACATGCAAGCCATCTGAATGAAGGCCAGGTAAGAAAAGCATCTTGGCATCTTAGCTGTGCTGATTCCATTTTTGTTTCTCACAATGCATTTGGAACGTGCATCAATTACCTGCAGATTTTCGGTATTTGCGCTCCAGGCCTCTCCCTATTCCCTGCGTACAGTGCACGTCCACTGCAGTCCATTTGGCTTTGTTTTAAAGGAGAAATCCAGTGCTTTGCATGAACAGTGTATCCAATAGGTCATGTAATATGTACCCTATTTTGACAATGTGATGCTAAATTCTCTCTTGTGTAATAGTGTTTTGAGAAGATTTTTATGATTTCATGATGTACGTGGGCGTATGTGACGTGTTCCATGCCGTTCCAAACGCTGGATTACATGGGACACCATGATGCCCAGCGCTGATTTCTCAGATTTATCCTAATCTGATAAAGAAATAGCAGTATCACTTGATCGGGAAGACGGAGGAATACTTCCATCCAGATTTGAACCTGTGGCTGTAATTAATGTTGAATGTTCGGATGTTTCTTTGGACTGAATGACGCGGAGTCTGATTATATGGAGGCCTACGCGTGACATAAGTGCATAAACAAAGGACCCTGGGAGCTCCGGGCCGGCAGCCACAGATGGTTCTTTGGATGGAAATGACGCGGAATCTGATGAGCGAGCACTGGCGGCAGGCCGCGAGCCGATTTCTCCGCTGCCTGGAAGCTCAGTTCGTGGCCCGCCGCTGCCCCCTTCGATAACCCCGGACGCCGAAGCTAGGCTAAAGGCCTCCGCCGCCACCGAAGCTCGGCTAAAGGCCTTCCCAGACGTCAAAGCTCGGCTCGCAGCCCGCCGCCGGAGCTCATGGCCCGCCTTCGGTGGCAGCAGAGGCCTTTAGCCTAGCTTCGGTGTCCGGCGCTAATGGCCCCCACCGCCTGGAACCTCGGCTCGTGGCGTCATTCCCGTCCGACGAACCACTTGCGGCTGCCGGCCCGGAGCTCCCGGGGGTTTTTTTTTACTCACTTATGTCGTGTGTAGGCCTCCGAGTAGTCAGACTCAGCGTCTTTTGCCCGAAGAACCATCCGAATATTCAACATTAATTACAGCCACAGGTTCAAATCTGTATGGAAGTATTCCTCCATCTTCCCGATCAACGGATACTTCTATTTCTTCATCAGATGAGGTTAAATCTGAGAAATGAGCGCTGGGCAAAATGCTCTCCCTTGTAATCCAGCATTTGGAACGGCACGGTACACGTCACATATGCCCACGTAGATAATGTGACTCGTGAAAATGACAGCGCCCCTGAAAGTTCGTAATTGTCGATAAAAATCTTCACAAAATACTATTAAATGAGAGACGATTTAACATCAAATTGTCAAAATATGGTACATATTACATGACCTATTGGATACACTGTTCATGCAAACCACTGGATTTCTCCCTTAAAGTCCAGATTCACGTTAAATAAATCCTTACTTTGTTACTTCTGTTAAAATGATGCCAAAAAAACTCCTCCCCTCAGTTGAGTTACTGTAGAGTAAATGAACTCCAGGACACTATTTGCAGAAATTGGGTAATTTATTTGGTCTGGGTCACAGGGAGGATCCAATTTGTCTTGATCTGAGGAAGTCTGGGAAAGCCAGCATCATAGAAAGGCCCATATCATAAGACTGGTCTGGACTCTTAGTCTAGGAACTGGGGGAAGAAATGTGTCCTAATTTTACTCATTTAGAAGGCCGGTAGAGCCTTCTTGGGCTGTAAGATGTGCTGATAATGCAGGTGAGCTCGCATGCGAGTAGGCCATGGAGACACTCCTGTTGCGGCTGCAATTTAAAACTGGGACACAGCTTGTAGAAATAGAGCCCAAAAAACACATTCAATTGACACTAATTTGGAGCAGTGCAGTGTGGGTTCAACATCCCACAATTGTAGGCCTCCCTCCAGATGGCAAAGACATTCTGAGATATTTCAGGCTGGGGAAAGAATATAGGCCTTCCAGTTGCGTCCTTCCAAAATAAAATAAAAGCAGGCTGCATTTCACAGCACCGGAAAACCCAGACAGCTTCGCCAGGTGTATTCGACCTTAACTGAGAGACGCCTTCTTCTTCTTTTCCTTTCGGCTTGACCCATTAGGAGTCGCCACAGCGTGTCATCTAAAATGAACGCATATTTGTTTGGCACAGTTTTACGCCAGATACCCTTCCTGACGCAACCCCTTTGTATTTAGCCGGGGAGAGAAGCTTACAGTACCTGGTATTCCCAGGCGGTCTCATCCCATCCAACTACTAACCAGGGCCAAACCCACCTAGCTTCCGAGATCTGACGAGATCGGGCGTTCTCAGGGTAGCATGGCCGTAAGCTAACTGAGACATGCCTACAAACTGAAATAAGTATTGAATGAGTGGTGTGAAGTGTTTGTGTCTTGACTTGGTCAAATACCCTTCTTTACGGAGGCGTATTACTGCCACACCAAAAAAGCTTCACATAATTATGTGAAACACGACCTTTTTTTGGGGTGTGTGGCAGTAATACCCTTCCGTACTTCTTGAACACACAATGCTTTAAAAAGTTTTAGTAGACTGGTGATGATCGGACTCAGTATGATGGAGGCTATGCACTTAGATTCAGACGTTCAAGTACGAGAGAGCACTAGTGCGGCATTCATACATGCAGCAGTTGCCCCATCTTAAAGATTAGGTCATGTGCAAATAAAAGGGTTTCTCTCTTTCATCTTGACGTCCCCCGCGGGAAGACTGGTGCACCGAAAGCCGCAAACACCTCGTCAGATGGTCAGTTAGTTTTGTAGTATCAGCCGCAGATGTGTGAATAATGACATCAAACTCAAAGTTGATGATGCCGCAACAGAACATCGGTGCATGTATAACTTTTGCAGACTGGCCTGGCTCCATTTGCTGTTTAGCCGTAAAAGGACATAAAGGCTATGAAGCAAATGTGCCAATATTCCTTTAGAAAACTGCTTTGTCTTCTGTGGTTTGTCCTTCCATAATCTGGCACTGTTGCCTTGATTTATTTCTATTTCCATCTGTTGCACAGTTCTCGCTAATTTCCTGTTGTTCTAACGCAACTCTCATTATATTTTATTACATACAGGCTGTTCCAGTAAACCATGGCTACATTTATCGTAGTACTCAGCCTCCGCCTGTGCGGTTGGAGTAATAATGGAGGGATCCGATGGACCTGACCCCGATTGTTTACTGTACAAATGGCCACAATCCCGTCTGCGCTCGGTCCACTTGTCAGATAGCAAATACGGAGCATAAAAAGATCTACTTTTCTATTTTCGGCCCTCAGTTGTACAGATATTGTAAAGAAAGCATACAGTATATCAATTACATTAGCATCTCATGGCCAATAATAACAATCTTGGAGGAAGGTGAAAGAATATGAGTTTGACTTGCCCAGAAAAAAAAAAATTCTCATGTTAGTTAATGAGGCAAAATGTGCACACCCAATGGTAAATTATCATTTTCAACACATGAAGCACAACACATCCATAATATTAAATCAATGTCATCAGCGAATACATGCGCATGCATAAACACACACAAGCGGACAGGCTTTAATGATGATACTAGAAGTGTCATGTGGCTGCAGGTTGAGCGTTACAGCGGCACTGTGGAAAGGAAGTGACCGGAGTGACGTCGTTCCCGTGACTGGAAAGCCTGCATGATGGGAGGCCCTAACGTGACGTGACGTGACTCACTTTGGCTGACAGCGGCATTTTGAAGATTCAAGACATCAAAAACTTTTAATATTTTCTGATCCCCGCTCAGACAAATGATGTTCAAGAGTTTCTGGCACGATACATGCTTGATGTTTATTTGGGCTTTTTTGTGCCGTTTTCACAAAAACTGACATTGAAATTGGTGGTTGACTGAAATGGAATTTAGAATATTTGCAGTCTTTTGCCAAACTAAGAGTGAACAGAGTCATTTTTACAACATCGTCGATAACGTGAAATATTCATTCTTGTTCTTATTATGCCTGGTTGAGTTCATACTTTGCGGTAGCAATTTGAAACAACACAGTCATCTCGTACTTATTCATTGTCACAATTCATTCAACGTAACAAACAACATCAACTCTACATCTATTCTTGAAATAAATAAGCAAAATGAGTAATTAAAGGAAGCAAAATGAAGATATACTTGCACTCAAAGAAGTAAAAAGGGGAAGTGGAGAAGAACAAGATGGCTGCTAGCGAGACCGCAGGGTGTGTGTGGTGCTAGAAAAAACATTTGCTCTACGCAATGCTATGAAATTTAATGAGAAATTAAGTATTTACAGTAAAGCCGAGCTATTTAGGATTCACCATTTACTAACTCACACACTCCACTAGCTGTTACATCCTAAGATCCTTCCAAAATGTCTTTCCTCTTTTGATGTCAAATGTTAGCAGTTAGCTAGCTTCCAGGCTAGCGGCTTGACAACGTAGAGCAGCGTGATAGAAAGATTCCATTAATGGTCCAACCGGCAGATGAAAAGCAGGGGAGGGAGTTTCTCAAGTTTGATGTAATGAAAGGTCAGAGAAAGATCATTATTTCCAGTGGTGGAAGTTAATAGCGAGGAACAGAGTTTGTACAGTATTTCAAAAGTGAAATTATCTATCTGTGGATCACTGAAAATGATAAATCTCCAAAGTGGTAAATATGTCACTGTACTTGCTTTTCTGGTATATTGTTTCAAAATGTTGGATTTTTTTAAGGGTAATGTATAATCAATTTGAAATGATATGGAAGTGTTTTGGAATCATAGTTTGGGGTATATTTAAGGTTTAAGCTATTAGTATAGTCAATTGCAAACACTTTGTGGGGGGTAGTCGCATGGTGGGCTTGTGTCTTTCTAGGATTTTGAAGTCCATTTTCACAACTTTTTGAATATTAAAAGAGTAAGTAGTAACAAAGACAAGTGTACGGATACCAAGCAGTTAACAGTTTTTGATATATGATGTTACAGACTTTCTAAATCAAAGTCCTGTGGATAAGCCTTTTGGAACATCAAACTTTATTTGGGGTTAATCAGATTTGCATTAAATGGTGCCAGGTGCGTGCTGATTTCCATCCATCCAGTTTCATAACCGCTTATCCACACAAGGGTCCCGGGAAGTGCTGGAGCCTATCCCAGCTGTCAACGGGCAGGAGGCAGGGTACACTCCGAACTGGTTGCCACCCAATCGCAGGACGCATGGTGACAAACAACCAGCCACACTCACAATCACACCTAGGGGCAATTTAGAGTGTCCAATTAATGTTGCTTGTTTTTGGAATGTGGGAAGTAACCGGAGTGACCGGAGAAAACCCACACAGGCACGGGGAGAACATGTAAACTCCGCACAGGGGGGTCCGTGATTGAACCAATACTTCACCAGCTGATCCACTGTGCCGCTGTGCTGATTTCCATTAACATGGAATTTGAATGTGACTACAGTATTTAATTCCAAAGACATGAATAACTGCATTATCACAATTGTTTGATTTTAGATCCCCTTTTGAAAATATTTTTTAAAATTCAATTAAATAGAATTGTCTGAGGTATAGAGGCCACATTAATGGTGGAAGTATGTTTGAAATGATTTGTCTTGGTCTCATTTTTTTTATATCGCAAAAGTACAGATGAATACACACTAATAGGGGTGTGTAAACTATTTACCAAATCCGCAATGTTTTTTTTGTGGAAGCGGGTCCTGACCATTATAATGCAAAGTCATTTCCGCTGGGGAAGGAATGCATCAATAAGCAGAGGGGTGAAGAGCTTTGAGAGTCAACTCAGGAGAAGTAGCTGTCGCTTCTCGTCGCGTTCACAGGCGAGCTGCCGTCACTTAAGTGCTGATCCAAACACTGCAAAGTGACACCACAGAAAACAATGGCAACTGGTATTCGTGGGGTTGTTGGAAAACTGCTGATGTTCTGTTTTGATTGTTTCGCCGGTTTTCACAACGCGTCGAAAGCTATTTGGGATTCTGATTCACTTGGACGGACGTGTGCTTTTTATGCGTTCTCCTAATGAGAAAGAAGGTAATGTATCGTTGGGATAGCGGCCAGGCAGCAGATGAAATGGCCCATAATTCAATAACCAATCAATAACGGGTGACAGCGTTGACTTAAAACCGCACCTGCATTATTCCTTTATGGGCGGGATAAAAGTGACACTTGCTGGAAAACTTTCAGTACATTGAGAACATTTACATTTTTCAGTCATATATATATATATATTTTTATTTAGTTGTGATATAGGCACAAATGAAACAAATGCTTACTACAAGGACATGTCACAATGCTTCTATAACCAAGCTACGAGGCCCGAGTAGTGTAAACTAGGTTTCAAGCACATAAATTGTGACCTCTGCATTCCGAGATCTGGGGATACCATTTGAGAACATTTGTGTTCAGATGAAAGTTAGGAGAAGCCAGAAGGTCAAGAAAAAACATTACCGTAATTCCCGGCCTATAAACGACGACTTTTCACACGCTTTCAACTCTGCAGCTTATGCGGTGATGCAGCTAATTTGTGTATTTTTTCAAACGGCCGTACTCGACCGGGAAAGGTAAGAGTGTCACCGGTGGAATGTACATGCCAAGGAAGTGACTTTTACCTTCTTTTTTTTTAACCGGCCCTATTAGGTGTTTGCTGTGCGCTAGCTAGTGTTACTGCCGTGTCTCAGTGATTTTTACTAGTATGTTTTTTTTTTAACTGGCCCTGTTAGCGGCAGGCTAGCGATAGCGCTGCACTAGCTTTCGCACCGCGCTAGCGCATTGCTGCTGTGTTACTGCTGCGTCTCAGTGATTTAGGTATGTTTTTTTTAACCGGCCCTGTTAGTGCTGTCCTACCATGATGCTACTTTTAAATCGGTATGTTTTTTTGTTTTTTGTTTTACGCTCAGCTCAGTTCGTGCTACCATGTTGTTGCTATGCTAAGCTAAGCTAAGCTAAGGTATTAAACTCTAAACTTTGAAAACTCTTTCTGTGTACCGTCTTTCTTTGTAAATATCTCTTGTTTTCAACGTGGAGTTCAATGTGGACACTCGCGGCTTTTACACAGGAGCGGCTTATGTATGTACCAAATGGTATTTCCTTTCCAAATGTACTGGGTGAGGCTTATAAAAGCCGGAAATTACGGTACATTCAAACAATGACCGTATGATGTTTGTGACGACAACCCGTCATCCAATTGCAGTACAATGAATTTGATACTTGCTGAAATGTCTGCGACATGTCTTTGTGTGCTGAGGAACAAAACACACCCTCATTTGTATTCTGTATATCCCCTGTGCTCAAAGAATGGTGGAAGCTAGTTTTGCTTTCATAGCAGCTCGATTCTGGTGCAAAGGGGCGCACAGCAATACTTATTAGCGCCACCCATTATTTTATGAAGCAGTCATATTGCTCCAGTTTTTCCTGCCCATTCATTTGCAGAAGCAGGACATTTTAGTAAACGGTACCTCATTTGCCAATCACTGGTGAGATTGTCAGTACATTGCGGACCTGGCGGAAATAGTCCGTTGTAACTATTTGTTTTGCGTTGGATAATAAATGCGGGCTGTTTTTTTTTTTCCCCCCTCCAACAAATTTCACCAGGCCTTCACAAATGATCCAACTGTAAAACACAATAAGAATCAGCACATTGCATCAAAGACTTGATAAAATCTTTGATTTTTGATCGTACGCCGCATGTTATCATGTCCACTTTCTGCGATGGAGTCGGGGCGTGCCTGGCAGCTGCTGTTTCAGTGCATTAGTGGACTTCTGAAGGCCGCACGATCCACAAAGACATCGAGCGCTGCTAATTCCATTACATAATGTCCAGTTCCACTTCTAAGTGTGTGTATGTTCACTATGAGTGCCTATCAACGTTGATGGCACGGCGCCAGTCCGAATCACTTTCCCTCTCCTTTGTAATGATTCTTTGGAATTAACAGCGCTCACTCATCCTGACTTTCCTAATGACCCGCGATGAATCATTAGCGCTGGCTATATCCTGTATGTAGGGCAATTATGTAAGTTAGACATGTTTCCAAAGTTTTATTTTAATGGAGTTCATGGAATGTGAGTCGCGGTTGAAGACATTTTGAGGTAGCTGCCTCCAAATAAATCTGTGGCTACAGCTCAAGCAACAAGCTACCCCACTCCCGCCCCCACCACTTCACGTGCGTCTGTATAACCAGGCAGCTGTTTAGATGGCTCATCAACATCAAGGCATGCCCTCATTGTGCAGTGTCATCCCGCAATCTCCATGGTTACGTCAGTCACCTCAGGCCACCAGACAGCTGACCCCGGGGTTTGTAATAAACTTTGCCACAAGATTTACGTCTCCGACCCCACCCGCACTGTGCCGCGGCTTACCGCCGCGTGGCCTTGCTAACAATGGTGACGGATGCTCTGATTAACGAGTACAGGAAGCCACAATATTTATCGAAAAGCCTCTCGTGTACCGAGTTGCGCTCTCTGATCAAAATGGTGCTACTGCAAGACACACCATTTTGTCGAGGTACCTGAAAATACAAACCTGTGCTGGCGCACTGGATTAATCTCTGAACCTCTTCACTCATGGAGAGATTAGCGGAGCAATTTTTCAACATGAACATATCTGCCACCGGGCGGTTCACAGCTTAATTAATATTTCATAACATTTTGTTCATATACTCATTAGACGCAGGTGTTCATTTCAAACCAGTAGCCACATTTAAGTGATTGTACTGTGGAGCAATGTCAATGAGTCCAATAATAGTATATGAAAATAATATTGTTAGCCTAATAGGATAATTTTCCAAGTCATTTTTAACTTACTCTTCCAAAATCTACATAAGGTTGAGACAAGGCAACTGTACTTTTGCTGGTGGTTGAATTTGCACCCCCCCCCCAAAAAAAAAAACCCCATCACATCACATCACATCACAATTTCCACTTTTAACTAATATCCAAGGTATGAATGGGTATAATATTTTAAAATCTGTGTAGAATAGACCACCTGCGGTCAAATATAGTGTACTACTAGTTTAGAACCAGCAGAGGCAGTGTTTATACAGTCTGACCTAGTTTGCAGTGGGGCTCAGTGATTAATCAAATTTAAAAAAAAAATTCAGAGGCTTATATACGCTGTGGCGACCCCTAACGAGACAAGCCGAAAGGAAAAGAAGAAGAATATACATGAATGGATTCCTAAATTACCAACTTTCTCACTGTATTTAGTGACTTTTCTGACTATTTAGCTACTTTTCTGACTCCTCTAATTACTTTTTTTTCACTAACTCTTTTAAAAAATGAGAGAAATCCTCTTCACATTGTTATATAAGAAAGGAGCTCATTGTAAGGCAATTATGGAGCCACTTGTGCAAAATATTGTCAGACATGGTGCCCATTCATATACTGTAAACGCCATTATTGCTCCACGTTGGAAGCTTTATATACACGGCACAAATATTTTGTAAAGGAAAAATGGTGTGAGAGCTCGAGGCGGTGTAATTTTACATGCAGTTAGAAGTCTAATTTTACTAATGTTAAATTATTAAACACTTATTTGAAATTTCCGATGTATAATAAGTATTGACTAGGGAAACTTGTCATAAAATTGTTTCCTGTTCAAATAATGACTAATTTTACTTTTAGTTAAGCTGTCACCTTGACAATTTTATTTTAAAGGTATTTTAATGGAGACAGTTTGAGCCTTGTCGGAAGTACATAATTCACTTTGGATTGATTTGTATGGGAAGAATTGCTTTGAAATCATAACAACTTGGAAGTCAACCAGCCTCACAGATTGGAACCAGTTCCACTTTAGAGGTTCCAAAGCAAAATTAATAATAGCAACTACGTACATCTGTTCAGCACTACATGAGTGTGCGAGCGCACCGGCAAAATGCAAAAATGAGAAAAATCATCCAGAAGAGGTGAAGACAGGAAAATGAACTTTGGTCATCGCTTTCGGAAGCAGTCCTTTTTAGAGCTGTCTTCGTTATTTCAGAATTAGTCTTCCTTTCTAACTGGACAGCTGATAACTCAGAAGTGTGACTGGCCTGGAGTTACATTTTATTCTGAAACCGTTCCCTTTATTGTAATTTATTTTATTTTTTGAATAGTTATTTTGTTTTTGAAATGAGTGAGGAAACCAGAGTACGCAGAGAAAAACATTTGCGAGCGTGTAAGCAAACGTGCAAACTCCACACAGAAATTAGGCCGCAGCCCGGATTCAAACGCCCACTCTCAGAACTGTGAAGCGGACGTGCCGACCTCTCACCACAGAGCCGCCCTCTCATAGTTAAACGTTGATTTCTGTAAGGGTTCACGATCTAAATTACATTTCACAATAAAAGCCAGTCTGGTCTTTCACAAGCCTTCAAATCTACCCTGATCAGCCCCAGTGGGTCCGAGTCGACCTTTCAAACTGAATTATTTAGTATTTGTGGAATATCAACGACATAACCTCAGAGAGATGAGAGATAACGTGCACAAAAAGAAGCTGATGATTAAAGGGGGCTTCAGGAAAACTCTAAAACTATGATTATCACCGGAGTGTTGACAAATAAACCAAGGACATGCTTTCTAGTCACCAAGTGTTATTGTGGAGTTACAAAGTTACATGTTTTTTTTTTTTTTAAGTAGATTGTTCTGAAAAGTCTTCACTTTGCACACTTTTATCATCCAATGCACAAAGTCACATTAAGAACCAAGCATTTGAGTTAATGAACCAAAGGGAACGGATCATCACTTTTGTCGTCGCGCCCAAATTTGTCCAAGAAAAGGACGTGATCAATATCATCAGTCACACTGCTTTCCTGGAATCACATCAGCACATAGTCAGCGACAGATCCAGTAACGCAGAGGCGGTGTGTGTCGTCTAAGGTGCAGCGTAAACCAAGGCTGGCAGGCCAATACTGCCCACTTGCCGCTTTGGGCCGTGCTGAGTACGGCTCTGCTCGGTTCGACCTTGGCCGCATCCGGGCCCTGCTTTTTCCTTTAAACCTCTTCAAAAGGCAACAAGCTACTACAGTCTTGCGCCACTTGTTCCTGTCTTATTTAGCGTAGATCTAATGGCATTTTTCATCTTTCATTGCAAAGAACTGACAAGTACTAACAAAGACATCTTTCTCTTTTACAAGCATGTGAACCCTCATGTCTGAAAACTAGCTAGAATTTGAAATGCTAACATTGGCTTCACAGATCACCTCACAACGATTAGATAAAATAATATGTGAATCTGAAGTTAGAAAAGTTCCAGGACGAGTATCACAAATGATATTCAGTCCACTATTTAAAATTCAAAGTCAAAACTGCAAGTTTTGCCCTTTGAAGTAATCTCCGTGGAATTTGAACACACTTTTTTTAGCTCCCTCTGCCAACACTTTATCCCCTCCTGAAAAGATTCTCGAGGGTTAATGTCGTCCAAGTCTTCAAAACGTTCTTTTGATGACTCCCGTTGAGCTATGAAGTTAGATATTCGCTTGTTTAAGAACATTTCCAAGTGAGATCATAAAGCCAATCAAAGAGCATAATAATGGAGTCTCATGAAACGCGTGTATCTACAAATAATTTCAGCATTTGTGTATTGATATCGTCATGTGTGCGAAAAATGAATTTTCTTGTATTATTATACATCAAACACAAAGTAAAAGCATTAGTATTCAAACTGAAACAACCTTTAAATGTGAAGGTGTCCCTTATGTCTAGCGATGTAGTATTTTTGGCATTATCGTCAAACACTTGGAAACAATGACTGGTCTTTCTGATTTCGAAGAAAAAGATGAGCTTGTCGGCGCGCAGAATGCCGTGAACCATAATTTCTCAAGTATAATGAGTCCTGAAGTATAATGCGCACCCCCAAAGTTGTCCTAAAAAAAAAAAAAAATCAGGAACAACAGGCTACAATGTGTCGCAGCTCTTCATAGCGCTAGGTCGCAATCAAAATGAGAGCTCAAACTACGTAGAAATGAGTGTAATAGGCTCCTCAAAAAAGTAAGCATTTCAATTGTGCACGGTATCCCGTTTTGATTTTAAATGTGCCCATGACGATCGTACTACATAGTTTCGTTAGTTAGCTGTTAGCGGTTAGCTCATGTTGTTTTGCTTCCGGTTTGGCCGCGTCATCGGCCAGAGTGAGGTCACATTTCTTTTAAAAGTGGCTGCACAACTAGCCCTTGTAGTCGACAACTTGTGTCTTCGTTTAAGTTAAAAACAAACTCTCGGGCTGTCGTTATTGGTGTTTGGTGCAGTAGCAACAAAGATGTTACGCGAACGATCGTAAAATGCAACGCCCCCTACTTCCCCCGAGGAGGTCAGAGTTCAGGTTGGTGGCGCACATTACCGTGATTTATATAAACATGTAACATAAGACATCAAATATCATATCGAAATGTATTTGTATACCTTTTTTTTAACCACCCTATGTACCTGTATACAACTATACAATGTGATTGTGTTTTTTTTTTCATCCATACCTAAATATAATACGCTCTCTTGACTTTTTGAAAATATTTTGGGAAAAAATTGCTCATTATTTTTGAGAACGTACGGTACTGTACAAGGTAGGTTACTGCATAAATCTTGTACTGAACGTTGAAGCATGAAAGACAATTATTTCCATTTACAAGAAACAAAGTGTAGGAGAATAATTATTATCTGATCATTTCATAACGAGTTGTGGTATTTCCATTACAATGTTGTACAAGCCAAGCTTAAGCGACGTAGATGTTATTTTTCTTGTGCGGCAAATAGTAGCAGAAGACAGTTAAGGCTACACTTCCAGAAAGTTACATAAAAGAGGAACAAGGCACCCTGAAGGCATGACAACACACATGCACATATGCACACCGTGTACACACTACCCATTAGCAGAACTTCAACTCTACTGTATTAAGTGCATGACCGAAGAGCCTCGTGTACCGCCACCCCAACGAGATAAGTGAAAGATTACTTCATCTTGTGGACAACACAGAACTGTACATGAACCAGAAAGAGATGAGCAAGAACTTTCATCAGCATAGCCTATACAGGAAGTCCTTGGTCTACAAGTGAGATCCGTTCCTACGGTACCAACTAATCTCGAATTTTGACTTAAGTCGGATTCCGCCATTAAAGTCAGAAATTTACACCAAAATACTTTGTATAAAAAACAAATACAGTGAAATAAAGAAGATGATATACTTGGCATTACTGCTGAGAGGTGGATGGAGAAGAAGAAGGGGAGGCTGTGCTTAGCTACTGCGAAGGAACCTGGTCCTCAATCCTCTCCATCTCGACAAGTATCAAAGAACCTTGTTTTGTGATTATTGTATCCGACATGGGAACAGAATCCTTCACATGCGCTAAAATATGGGCTTTGTCTTTAATAATTGTCACCACCGTCGACCGACTGAACCCTTGGTGGTGTTGGTGTCTCCCCTTTCTCCAATCTTTTTATGGTCTTGAGCTTCGTTTCCATGGTAATGGATTTTAATTTTGGCTGCAAAAGCATTGCTAAAAGACGCAGCTTTCTTCTTTGGGGCGATAATGTCCAAAAAGGATGGCAAAAAATGAGAAGATAATCCCGGCGCACAAATACAGACAAAATGGCAGACTGGGGACGGGCGTTGTAAAGTTGAAACGTCTTAAATTGAGACCGTCTTGTACTACTAGTCCAATATCATATACTATCCCAGTCTACTGTGACATTTACATGACTGGAGGCTTGCGATGACACGTCGCCGTGGAAACACTCACAATTGAGTACAATAAAGATGCCTCTGCCAAGGCAAGTCTTTTGGTTTGGATCCGGATTAAGGTGAAGATCCAAGAGGTTCTGTTGTCACTGTCAAAACTCAGTGGATTTTTTTTTTTTTTTTTCCTGTGGTAAGATTTTTTTTTAAATGTGAGCTCACATGTGACACAAATATATTCATGCTTGTTCTGACTTACAGTATGTGGCGTACTTGGAGATGAGCAACACAGCACGCAGCACACTTTTACGATCGGTGCGCCAAAAACCAACTGGGTCTGGCGAAGTGCTAACTGGTCATTTCTCATCTGTTCTTGTTGTCGTTTCTGTTGTAGGAAGACTTTGAGGACAGATTATGTGATATATTGCCACTTTCTCCATTTATATTTTCATCTCCCTGACTCAGTTCTCTTGCTAAGTGGCTCAATTTACCGTGACAATGACTCGGCGTTGACCCCGCATTATTTTTTCCCCCCTTTTCCGTAGTTACGCAACATGCTTAACATTTTCAGTTAACAATCATGACAACATTGCGAAAACTGACATTCAAAGGTAATATGATGTTTCTCAAAACTGACCGTTGTTACCACAATTTCAAAGAGTGAATATTTATCAAAGGATGGATTTGCCTTTCAGGTGATAATAAACTGGGTGAGAAGATTTAAGTAGCTACAGCCTAAATTGAATTTGGCAGTTGTACGGCAAGAAGGCGAGTCAGCACTCGTTAAACTACTAATGCACATTGGTGTACAATCCGTCAGGCAGTATGAGAACATTTCTCTTGAAACTGTAGTGGGCGACCTTTGTCCAAGGAGAGCCGGATGGGGGAGGCGCTACCATAGCACGCCGCCCCGTTTGATTTGCAACAATGGTAATTTCACTTAATTAATATACTTAGAACACTAAGACCTTGTGATGCCTAATCTTTGAATATCTGTCTCCATTTCCTACTTCTTATCAGTGCAAAGCAACAATCTAGTCAAGGAAGAAGGAAATAGAGAATTAGTAGAGTTGAAAAAAAAATAGATGCAATTGATGATTGTGTTGGGAAGACATGAATCTTCCAAAAGAGGATCAGACAAAAGTAGACATGTTGTTTTTTGTTATTGATGTTTAAATGATCACGACTTACAACAATATTTGGTTGTCCAACTCCCCAGTATTGGGTTACTAATATCATATACAGTGAAGAAAATAAGTATTTGAACACCCTGCTATATTGCAAGTTCTCCCACTTGGAAATCATGGAGGGGTCTGAAATTTTCATTGTAGGTGCATGTCCACTATGAGAGAGATAATCTAAAAAGAAAAATACAGAAATCATAATGATTTTTTTCACAATTTATTTGTGTGATACAGCTGCAACTAAGTATTTGAACACCTGTCTATCAGCTAGAATTTTGACCCTCAAAGACCTGTTAGTCTGGCTTTAAAGGTCCACCATGGGAGAAAGGTTTGTGGTCAGATGAGACCAAAATGTTCAAATTTTTTGGTGATAATTCCACTAACTGTCTAACTCGCTGGAGGAAGACAAATGATGAGTTCCATCCCAAGAACACCATCCCTACTGTGAAGCTTGCGGGTGGTAGCATCATGCTTTGGGGGTGTTTTTCTGCACATGGGAGAGGACGACTGCACTGTATTAAGGAGAGGATGACCGCGGCCATGTATTGTGAGATTTTGGGGAACAACCTCTTTCCCTCAGTCAGAACATTGAAGATGGGTCGTGGCTGAGTCTTTCAACATGACATTGAGCCAAAGCACACAGCCAGGAAAACCAAGGAGTGGCTCCGTAAGAAGCATATCAAGGTTCTGGCGTGGCCTAGCCAGTCTCCAGACCTAAACCCAATTGAAAATCTTTGGAGGGAGGTGAAACGCCGTGTTTCTCAGCGACAGCCCAGAAACCTGCCTGATCTAGAGAAGATCTGTGTGGAGGAGTGGGCCAAAATCCCTCCTGCAGTCTGTGCAAACCTGGTGAACAAGGAAAGTAAACGTTTGACCTCTGTAATTGGAAAAAAAGGCTACTGTACCAAATATTGACATTGGTTTCCTCAGGAGTTCAAATACTTATTTTCTTCACTGTAATACTTAAGTGTTCAAGAGACACTTGTATAGATTTTTTTTAATCTCTCTTGTGCTAAGGAAAAGGACATACTGTAATGTACTGAGCATTCCCCATTTATACCATACAGAAGTGCGTCAGACATTTTACAAGCTTGAAGGAGGCGATACTCGGTATGGAGAATATACTGCCTCTATCTAGACAGGTTGTTGTTTTGCCCTGAGGTAATGATCAGCGCTCTCACTACAATCGCTTGTAAACATTCTGGAACAACTCTTTCACAAAATGTTCTCCTTTATTTTATTTGCTGTATTTGGGGGGAAGGGGGGGGGATAAGTTACATTAAAAAAAGCCAAAGAAAAAGAAGTAATCCAAGGAAGACCAATAAATAAGTTCTCATGGGATTTACTGAGGTCTGACATCACGTGTGTATGTACATATATGTTACATATTTAAATACATATGTATATATGTATAAAGACGGCACGGTGACTCAGCTGGTAAAGCGTTGGACTCACTGTTCTGAGGACCCGGGTTCGATCCCGGCCTCGCCTGTGTGGAGTTTGCATGTTCTCCCCGTACCTGTGTAGGTTTCCTCCAGGTACTCCGGTTTCCTCCCACATCCCCAAAACATGCAACATTAATTGGACACTCTAAATTGCACCTCTTGTGTGATTGTGAGTGTGGATGTTTGTGTCTATGTGCCCTGCGATTGGCTGGCAATCAGTTCAGGGTATACCCCCCCCTCCTGCCCATTGATAGTTGGGATAGGTTCCAGTACTCCCTGCGACCCTCGTGAGGATAAGCGGCAAAGAAAATGAGTGGATGGATACATCTATACTTCAATATATGAATTGTCAGCAGCAAATATGGAGATGCAAGTGGAACAAAAATTCTGGAAAGCCACTGCAGCAGGAAAGTTTCTTTACTATTTATGACACAAGAAAGATGTGCTAAAAATTCAAAAGAGATTACGCAACATTCTCAACAGACCATCTTTAACATACAAAGCCGTATTCCAGTGAAGTTGCGAGGTTATGTAAAATATAAATAAAAACAAATTGCAATCATTTTCAAAGCATTTTCAACCTATTTTTAATTGAATACAAAAGAAGGACAAGATGTTTCATGTTCAAACTGATTAAAAACATCATCTTTCTTTTGAACAAAAATCAAAAAGCATTTGAAAACAACACTAATTGTGGAAGCTTTGAAAAGTGGAATCCTTCCCCATTCCATTTTCTGCGCTCGGTCCCAGAGACGAGGGCGGTGTTTCTGGCTGTTGTTCATCTGTGGCTTTAACTTTGCATGGTAGAGTTTTAATTTGCATTTGTGGGTGAAGCGACAACTTTAATAACTGGCAATGGTTTTCTGAAGTGCCAATGTTTTCTCTGCACAATGATCAAGTTTTTTTTAAATGTGGTGCTGGCTGAGGGCTCGAAGGTCACAGGCAATCAATGGTGATTTCTGCAGATTCTCTGAATCTTGGACCACAGATGATAAATCCCTACATTTCTTGCAATTGTAAGTTGAGAAATGTTGTTCTTCAACTGTTGGACTATTTTCTCACGCAGTTGTTTCCAACCTTGCCCGATCCTTGCCTATGAACAACTGAGCCCTCCGGGATTGCTCCTTTAATACAAACTAATGACACTCACTTATTAACCAGCTCACCAATTGACCATTTGACCTGTTGACCTATGGAGTGTTCCAAAAAGATGTTTTGTTTTGTTTTTAGCAATCTTCAACTTTCCCTATCTTTTGTTGCCCCTGTCCCAGCCTTTTGGGAATTTGTTGCACACATCAATTTCATTCTGAATATTTGCAAGAAAATAATAGCATCGATCAGTTTGAAAATCTTTCCCTAGCTTCTTTTTGTAGTGTATCCAATTGAATATAGGTTGAAAGGTATTTGCAAATCAGTGTATTCGGTCTTTATTTACGTTTAACACAACATCAAAATGTCTTTGGCATTGGGGTTTTGCACTTACACACACATTACATGCACACACAGGCACAATAATTTGGCATGAGTTTGTACACTAAAGAATGTACAGGAGGACGTGAAGAATCAAGTCCTGTTCTTTAAATAGTCCAGTGACGCCTCGAAGCTCTAACAATCAGTTCCGTGACACTGTTCAAACTCAGATCTTGACAATTTGAAAAACAAAACTCTCCGTTGAGATGAATTCTGTTTTTAAAGAATTAGTTCCACAGTTCAAACATTCACTGACTCTACAGCCAATTAATTTTGATAACATTCATGTGTTTTCCATCGATCGATTTTCACAATTGTCAAACAGGAAAAAGACAACGGGTGGCAAGCAAGTGGATGATGTAGAAGTTTATATCCTAACTCAGCTCTTCCATTCTTCCCTCAAACTGTGCGAGTATTTCACAATATTCCCGTCGCAGAAGATCAGTCAAGTCCTTTGTTCATAAATGATGTTAGTGCTATCCAGCTGACCGAAATGGGAACAAAAACAAGAAGTAGAAACCAGATCTATCGGGGCATTGATTTTCTTGGATACTCTGGACAAAAGCCAACAGACAAGGTCCGAGTCTTGACTCTTATGATTCCCCAGGAGTCCTCTTACTTCACGGTAATTCATATGGATACATTTTCATGAAATTCCAGAAAAAGCCAATTCCAAAAAAAGTTGAACATGTAGTTAATCCTGGCTAAAATGAGCTCTATTGACAACTCACCCACTACTGTATATCGTCAACTGTATGGCAATATTGCAGGGGGGGGGGCTCAAATGTATAGAGGTTTTTGTGTGCCCGGCCACCCCTAATCGAGTACCCCGAACACTCATCATCTCATCTTCGTTCACAGCAAACACTTCGCCTTGTCATCGAACTGACAACTATGCGACACGTGAAATGAAATATGCAATATTGATTCTCATGAATCATTTTGGGAAGGCTGAGTGTACGGGCAGTACAAAGCTCATAAAATGTGCACCGAAAGGCAGACCCAGCATGCGAGCGCGTCGGGGATGCAAGGAGGCAGTGGGGGGGGGGGGGGGGGGTTACGTTTTAAACAGATATGGTAATATGATGTTGAACTAAAATCTTCAGTATGCCACTGAAATATCACGAGTAGCTTCAAATCGGAATTACAATCACCTTTGCCTACATTTTGCATTCTACCCAGTCATGCGTGTATGAGGAGAATGCCACGGAGTTAATGTTGGTCTACAACAAAAATGCACCCAAGGACAGCAAACTATATTGCCATCCGTTTGTATAATCCTAAATAATCTAATAATCTTAAATCATGACCAGTGCTTCATTTGAGAAGTGAAAAGCCTTTCAGTGCCACACCTCCACAATCGTACACCCGCACACACACGCACACACCAGCTGAGGCCCGAGGACCAGCTGGGGGAACCAAGCAAGTGCCCAGTGAATGCTCTCCACCAGTCAGGAGGAAGCACAATCCCAGAACGACGGGCGACGGTGAAGAGACGGGAGGCAACGCCGTCGCATCCCTCATCACCCCGACACGTCTTACCTTGCGCCTGCGGTCCCTGGATCGATTCCTCTTTTTGATCTTCTCCTCCTCCTTCTCCCGCTGCTCCTGGGCGGCGGCCTCGGCGAGGTCCTTGGTCTTGCGGAGCTGCTTGGCGGCTTGCGCCATGGTGCCGCTGCTGCTACTGCTGCTGCTACACTGCTGCTGCTGCTGCTACCAGTCGTCCCCGTTTCCTCTCGCCCGCGTCCCCCGAGCCCCGTCTAGCCCCCGACTAGCTCCCCTCGGGTTGTCGCCGCGGCATGCGTGTGCAGTCGCTTGTGTTTTTCTTTTTTTCCCTCCCTCTTCGTCTAGTTGATGGAGACGCTATGGCAGCCGCGAGCCACACGCCAGCCTCAAGATGCTACAGCTAGTGGTGCTGATGCGGCCACTCATCCAGTCGCTCGCACTGCGCTGAATTGCCTCCCATCCCCTCCCCTAAGCCTATACCTCACCCACTCCCTCTCTCTCCCCACGTTGCTGCCGGAGACCAGTCGCACAGTCTCGCCTTTGGAAGTGCCGTAAATTTCCCTCTCGTTTGTTCTAATCGGTCCAGTGTGCCCATCTTTCGAGCGCTCCGTCTTCTTCTGATCTACATTGTTTGTCCCCCGCCATAGTCGCTCGTTCCAGGTAGAAAAAAAAGAACCAGGGCGCCAGTGCTGCAGAATGCCTTCACGCCCCTCACCACCCCCCTCCTGACTGTGGAGTTTGCATGGCACCCCTCCCTTCAACACAGACAGATGGTGGGTAAGAATAGGCAGATGTTTTTAAATGATAAAAACAGCGATCACCTTTTATATAATAAATATTAGGCCAAACACTGGTCTGCTTGTGTGATCACTGTGCGGCAATTATTTGGACAATAAACTGTAAACTGGACACTGCAGGCTGTAGCCTAGTTCATAAACTCGCAATTAATACAAATATGTTTCCCAAAATCTCCTCATTTGGTTCATCTAAAACACACAGCAGTAGATTGTTTTTCTCGGTACTCGCTCTTCAACAATTCCATCCATCCCATTGAGTTTTTGCTCTCCACATGCTGTTGTTCTGCACCTGCAGCACGGAGAAGTAATAACACCGATCGCTCTCGTCCTACCTCACCGAGCCCCCCCCCCCCCCCCCCCTCACCCAGTCCCCACACCTTCCTGTGCAATATCATCTTGTTGCGTAACAATGTGCAGCACCGACTGTAAAAGCAGAAGAGAGTTGTGTGACAAGACCTGGGTTTAATACTAAATATTCATTAGAAACATACCAATGTTGGATCCGTCCATTCCAGATTGAACCCGGGACCTCAGAACTGTGAGGCTAACACTTTACCAGCTGAGCCACAGTGTCGCCCATTTTCACAACTATTAATAATTTAAAAAAAAAAGAAAATGTGAACACAGGTGTAATCATATTTAGTCAAATTGGTAATACCTGAATTGACACGATGCACTAGCTATGCTGCTGTACAAATGCAATAAGCCAGTCAAATTTATAAAAAATAATTTTTGTGATGTAAAAAAAAGGAAAATGATTCAAATTTATGTTCAATGGGCCTCGACACGCATCTGCCACTGTGGAAAATGTCCTTGATGACCACAAATAATATTCAAATATTTCTTGTAATTACCTGTAATGACCCCCAGGATACATCACAGATATGTACGTATGTCCGAGTGCAGCCAATCCCAGTGTGTGTTTCTTACAAAGTGGTGTTCAATATAAATTGATCGCATAAATAACCTTATAAAGAGAAAACTACCACGACTGCTACTGACAACAAAAATAGTAATAATAGTAGGCGGCATGGTTTCACAGTTCTGAGGACCCGGGTTCAATCCTGGCCTGCCTTTGTTGAGTTTACATGTCCTCCCCATTTTCTCCGGGCACTCCGGTTTCATCCCACATCCCAAAAACATGCAACATTTATTGGACATTCTAAATTGTCCCTAGATGTGATTGTGAGTGCGACTGTTCGTCTCGATGTGCCCTACGATTGGCTGGCAACCAGTTCAGGGTGTACCCCGCCTCCTGCCCGTTGACAGCTGTGGCATAAGGTCCAGCACTTCCGCGACCCTCTTGAGGATAAGCGGCAAAGAAAATGGATGGATGGATAATGATAGTGCAAATGTAGTTCCATTACTAACCTAAACGACACAATTTTCACACATGTAATCAGTTAAAATCAAGAGCATGAACTGAGTTCCTATGTAATAAAGTAATTTAAAAAAAAATAGTATTGCAGCATTGTGCACAATTAGTGTATCCAGTAATGAATGAAATTAAAGGGTCAGGTATGTGCTGCGTTTGACTCAAGGGACGTGTCTTGCCTTGTTAATGTTGTTTGGCATCTGCCTCCCTCCTATCGTTAAGGAAGGCGGTAAATCATTTATGATCAACACGAAGGCGGCTTAATTATTTCCTGTTAGCTTCAGGGACACTTTAGTGGGCTCTGGAGGATTCTCAGGGGGCACGCGTGCAACGTGTCTTTCTGCAACCACAGCAAATCCGCAAGTGTCAGGGTTCGGCTTCGCAAGCAGCACTACATTTTAAAAACATGTTAGATAACACTTCCCTGAATTACATTTCAGGCATTATTCATAGGGGTATTTTTTTTTTTTTTTTGGGGGGGGGGTGCTGAGTTATGAGATTGTGCAAGTGTACAAAATAACACCACGACTAAGAGTGACGCATTTAAAACATGGGGGAATCATTTGCCAATTTCAACCGTCGTGTGAGCGCCCCCTAACGGCTATTGGGGATCATTACAATTGAAAGATTTTGCATCCATCCACCTATCCATCCATCCATTGTCTTTGCTTCTATATACTCGTTTTACCAGAGAAATAATCCCGCTTTCTTAGTTTTCCAGGCACGAAAGCAGTATATAAATCTCAACTGTATGACACGACTCAGTGCGTCATCGAGTTCGTGTTATTAAACATGATTTTTTTTTTTAAATCACACCTGAGTCATGCCTATTTAGCTTTTATCGCGTTATTTGTTAACGTGCTACGAGCTTGAAGTGCAGTTCTATCTTTGGTTCGCCATTGTAGTTATTTTTAGACGCTCGTTGTTTGAAGTCAGTGAAGTGGTGTGACTATCTTGCAAGCAGAGTCGCATGCTTTTTTTTTTTTTTTTTTTTTTTTGGCCTAAATCCAACGCAGACTGTACGCACTGGGCCCTTGATGATGACTTGCATTCCCTCAGTATTAAATACATAAATACATATCTAGGGTTGTATACGTGAAAATAATGCGGAGCAAAGTAAAAAGAAAATGAAGGCAAGTGTCCATTGTCAAAGCTTTTTGTTTCAATTAATTTAATTCTCAATAACATTCCTGATTTCATGGCAGGATAAGGAATTTTGTTTTTATCACCAACTTGAATAAAAATTTCATCACCACATTTAATTAAAAATATTTGGAGATGTATTGTAGCGATGGTAAATGGCAAGAACAAGGTCCGTGAAGTGACCGTGTTGGATTTTGAATTGATTCCAATTATCGCGTTGTAGCAAGTGTAGTAAATTTAGATGATTGTGTGTATATTTTAGACTATATTTACATGACACTTTAACTGTATTATGTATTCAGATTTTTCAGTAATGAAAATATTGCTGTACATTGAAACCCCACTGTACACGGTTTGTCATTTGCACATTTATCATTTGCATTTATTACTTGTATATATATATAAAATGTATAATTATTTGTTGAATTCCATATTTACTTACTTTTCGGGGAAACCCATTTATTAATATTCACTGAAAGACTAACTTAATTACTGGTTTTGTGCTCTGACCAATGCGGGAAAAAAATATTGCTTTGCCACCATATCTTAGTATCTTGGTGTCAATGAACTATGTTGAAGTGAGTTGAGGAGCTCCATTTAAAGAACAGTAGAGCTTTACCGTCATCATGTGGCAGCAAGCAATTAGAAAACTTTTTGGGTGTCAATTACTCATGGACTTTTGCTATTTGTCCATATAGTACGGTGGCCTGGAAGTGCATAACAATATAACAAATTGTGAAACATTTACAGTTATTAAATCGTTCTTATTCATACGGATATTCAGAATATAGCATCATGACTAGCCCCTGTTTTGTTAGTTTCTGCTTTTCGTGTCATATGACTGCTCTCGCTGCACTTCCCCAAGGAGAACTGTAGATGTCAGTAAAGATCCACTTTACGAATCTGCTGCTGGGTTGCGAGGCTAAAATATTTAGCAGGAGCCACTTACGTAAGATCATCCAAAGGAGCCCTGCGGTGAAATGTGCCGCGTCAAATGACAATTCGACTTCTTTGATAGATCATTCAAAATTGACCATTTGAAGGCTTCTAGACAGAAATAAAAAAAAATGTGGAACTTGGGCTACACAATAAGTGAAAGTTCCACTGTATTTTCTTGTATTTATTTTATTTTAATAAGTTGGACCTTATTAAATGCTCTCAGGGTTGTGTATCCGCTGTTTATATTTTTAAAATGTTAATACGTTTCAAACAGTTGTAAGTTTTTTCCTGGTACTTTTGGGGTAATGGTCTGGATAAGGTAACACAGTAGGCCTATCAGTTCTGAACCACAAAAATTAACTTCTCAAAACAATGAAAAAGTATATTAAAAAATGCCTGAAATAAAATCTTCCCATGGAACTAGTATGTATGAATTAACTTGATATAGGATTCTTTTAAAAAGAGGTACTGTACAGTATTTTGAATTTTCTTTTTGTCTATCTGACAATTTAGAAAAGTAGTACGGTAAGTACAAGTACAGTAATTTCCGGCATATAAGCCGCAACTTTTTTTCAACACGCTTTCAACCCTGCGGCTTGTGTGGTGATGCGGTTAATTTGTGCATTTTTTTTTTTAAGGACGCAAGGGGGCACTCGAGCGGAAAACAGTGTACCGGATTATAAGTAAGAGTGAGACCGGTGGAATATATGGGCCGGGGAAGTGGCTTTTACCGGTATGTGTTTTTTTTTTTTTTTTTTTTTTTACTGGCCCTGTTAGTGCTGCGTTAGCGCTGTGGTAGCGTGTTGCTGCTGTGTTACTGCCATGTCTCAGTGATTTTTGATGGCAAGTTTTTTTTTTAACCGGCACTGTTAGCCCTGTGCTAGCGTGTTGCTGCCGCGACACAGGGATTTTTACCCGTAAGGTTTTTTTTTTCCAACCGGCCCTGTTAGCGCCGCGCTAGCGTGTTTCTGCTGTGTTATTGCCACATCTCAGTAATTTAGGTATGTTTTTTTTAACTGGGCCTGTTAGCCCTGTGCTAGCGTGTTGCTGCTGTGTAGCTGCCGCGGCTGTTTGTGTTTTTACCAGTATGTTTTTTGTTTATTTTTTAACCAGCCCTGTTCTTGCTACCATGTTGTTGCTATGTTAAGATAAGCAAAAGTATTAAAATTTAGAAAACTCTTTCTGTGTACTGTCTTTCTGTGTAAATATCTCCTGTTTTAATGTGGGTTTCAATGTGGGCACTTGTGGCTTTTACAAAGGTGCGGATTATGTATGTACCAAATGGTATTTCCTTTACAAATGTACTATGTGAGCCTTATAATCCGGTACGATCTGTAGGCCGGAAATTACGGTAAATAGAATATGTTACGTTTTCACGAGAAATGATACATTCACAAGATAAGATTTTGGATTTGGGTTCGAATCTCAGCTGCGCCCTTACTGTGTAAAATGTTAATGTCAAATTGTTCATAGGTGTGAGCATGAATTGTTTACGTTCGTCTTGCAAAACTGCAAATGGCTGGCGACCAGTCCATTGTGCATGCCAAGAAAATGGACGGATGGGTCTGGGTTGCAAAGAAGCTAGAATGACACCAGCTGGATTCAGTATTTCGTGCAATGAGTTTGCATTCCTGAGCCGTACGTCACTGCAGAAAGTCTTCCATCGATTTTCAATTTTCAAAATAACATCCCACTTTTCTCACACATCCTCACTGCGACACGTCTGCAAGAATGAATCTCCCAAAAATCTTATTTGCAGCTCATCTAACCGCGTTGAGGGGAAAAAAAATCGTCAGGCTTTGCACGCCCAGCCTTCCATTAGGAGCCATTGATCACGATGGCCGGCCATGCCGGAGACACTCTTGTGAGAATTCGAGAGAGCTGGAGGGGAAAATGCAGTTTGGCGGTCGTCCAGAAATCATCTCAGCGTCGGCGCGTGGAAGCCAACATAGCACAATAGTGCAGAGTCGCTTCCTGTCAAGGGGAAGAATGCAGCAAACCTTCGCTGGGCTGACAAAGAGCCCACGTGAACCTCTTCTGTCAACAACTTATAGCAGAATACAAAAGTGTGGTAAAATACATCTCTATCCACATCTATGAGCCCTGCCTCGTCACACTTTCCTTAAAATAACAATATTTCTTATTTTTGGGGTGCCTTTCACTCCAGTGACAAATGTGCTTCCACCCAATTTGATGACATCATTGCAGTTGTCATGAGAGGAGATAAGTCAGGTGGGATAAGATCCAGTTTACCTGCAACTCTAATGAGGCTTTTTGTCACCATGACAACCACGTGCTAAGCTAACGGTTTAGTTTCCAAAAGCTATTTCCCCCCAAAACTGTGTCGAAAAAAAAAAACGACATAACTTTCTGTTGTGTTGTGAGGAGGTCACACCTGCACGCCCAGACTGCAAATTATTGGCACATGCACAAATCCACCACGAAATAAAAATAAGCATTATCAAAAGTGGATGACCTTACATATTTTTGTTTCCACAAGCCACCGAGACACGCTTTGTCGATTCGTGTAGTTGTGTGGCGCAGGACACAAATACAGCTGAACACTATTTAACAAGGGCATATGCATAATGTATAATTGTGTATTGGTTGAAAAAAAAAAGTTGAAGTCACTGTTTAAATGGGCACAGATTTAAGATTTAATCAATGATTCTTTCATATGCCACAAGAGGGCGCTGTAATACCGCTGGTGGTAGTCCAAAACACAGACTGTACTTTCTAAGGTACATGAATTACCTGTAAAGTTTCTCATTACAGTGAAGAAAGAGTAAGAGTGAGTGAGTGGAAAGTGTGATATTTGATGCTGATGAATTGAACATTAAGTTGATAATTTTACGTTGAACCGGTTGGAAATGCACGACTAATTCCTCTTCTGCCTCGTTCTATTTTCTGCACATTACAGTGCATTTAAATATGATTATCTGTTGTTGTCATTCCTTAAAATTCATACACATCATTCCTCTTTGCTCTCACTTTTAAGATCATTGAATACACTGAATGAAGAGGGGGGGGGGGACATTTTCCTTCTCCTCCTGCCCGGTTGCTGTGTAAAGAATAGTGTGAGCAAGAGAGATGGGGATGCTCAGAATGAGGAGACAGGGGGGAAAAAAGGTGTGGGGGGTGTCTCGTTTTGAGCTTGTGGGAAAGGAGGAGCAAGCTGCACTGCAGCAACTGGGCGTTGGCTCGATGGAGCCAGAGGAGAGAAGAGAGCCGGCGGATGATGTCAGCATAACACTGCTGGGACACGAGCCGAACTACACCGTCGTCTAACTTGTAGTAGCTGCACCCATGTGGTAGTAGTCCGGATACATATTACCACTAGTTTCAAGACTACCGGGGGAAATGAATGTGTCTGATGGTGACACGCAGTCACTGTGTGTGTGGCGTTGAATGATAATGGTTACCAAAAAAATGGAAGTGAAAATACAGTTTTCTGTTGAATACAAACGGACAATTGGGAAAATAACAAAGTATTTGTACTTATGTGGATATTTCACCTAACAGTACTTAACTCAAACGTTATATTTGTAATCTGGGTCTTGTCTCAGCTTCTTTCCATTAGCAAATGAGCATTTTTTTTTTTTTTATTTTTTGTTGCTCCATTCACAAGGTTAGAAAAGCTACGGGAACGAGTTTTGATAGCATAAATGGTCAGGTCACTGCTCGCAAAAGAGTTTCTTCATTGTATAAATTTAACAAAATTTAATGCAATCCATCCATCCATCCATATTTCTTTGCCACTTATCCTCACGAGGGTCGCGGGGAGTGCTGGAGCCTATCCCAGCTTCCAACAGGCAGGAGGCGGGGTACACCCTGAACTGGTCGCCAGCCAATCGCAGGTCACAAAGAGGCAGACAACAGTCGCACTCACAATCACACCTAAATTTAGCAATTTAGAGTGTCCAGAGTGTCCGGAGAAACATGCAAACTCTACACAGGCGGGGCTGGGATCGAAGCCAGGACCTCAGAACTATGACGTTAATGCTTTACCAGCTGAGCCACCGAGTGAAAGAATTTATTCTCACTCCTGTTATCAAGTACATGTGAAAGTCTGCAGTTAGTTATTAGTTCGTTAATTTTTACTTGCGTGTAGTGTTGAATCACTATTTTTTTTTACCAGTCTCTCTTTTTCATTTTATTTTTTTAAGGTACAGAGAGTGAGAATTTTTGCCACCTGAGCAAATGGAGGACCACCAAAGGGCTTTAATAAATCTGTTTTAGAACTTAGCCAACGGGGTTCAATGTGACTGCATGAGAAATTTGGCAGGAAATCTGGCAAAAAACGTACACATTAGTGGTACATTTGAACTGGACTGAGCACCGAATGCACTCCAGTCCCGGAGCAATAATGGACTCCACAAACATGTAGATTGTCCCATCCATCCATTTTCTTTACCGCTTATCCTCATGAGGGTCGCGGGGAGTGCTGGAGCCTATCCCAGCTGTCAACGGGCAGAAGGCGGGTACACCCTGAACTGGTTGCCAGCCAATCGCAGGACTCATGGAGACAAACAGTGGGCACTCACAATCATACCTAGGGGCAATTTAGAGTGTCCAATTAATGTTGCGTATTTTGGGGATGTGGGAGGAAACCGGACTGCCCAGAGGAAACCCACGCAGGCACGGGGGGAACATGTGAACTCCACACAGGCAGGGCTGGGATTGAACCCGGGTCCTCCGAACTATGAGGCCAACGCTTTACCAGCTGAGGCACCATGTAGATTCTTTTTCCTGAAAATCGTGAGGTAAGAGTTTTTATTTCTTAAAAACCTCAAAATGTTAGTTTTCCTGTGTGTGCAGTCACTAAAGTGACAGTACGCCCAACAACTGGCTGCGCCTAGCAAAAAATTTAAAATGTCAATACGAAGCATGAAGCGGGCGGCGTCTGTCCCCCTCAGTGGAGGACGTTATGGTCAAGTCTCCGAAAAAGAGCCAATCGGAACGTCGCAATTAAGTGCACTGGCCTATTTGTTTTTGATTCAATCACAAGTGCCTGCCTGCCCGCGCTCGTCTGTGCTTTTAACGAGATTAAAAAACATGATCCATGGCTGAGCTGACAGGTCGGCGCTCCTTAAAGTATTTGGGCAGTGAACACAACGATGTAGTCGTCAGGACAAGACACACTAGTTTGTATGGATTAGATACTACTCTATGTACTGTATGCCGTGGTGTCCAAGATAGTATTATATTTTAGTACGTTGCATGAGTTGTGGATAAACATCAACCAGGCTTATCTGGCAAAAGTATCCCCTGCAATTAACATTATAATATCTTTAAAGTCGATCTTAAAATCAGTCTTTAAATGCGGTACATACACGATGTTTTCCACTTTCATTTTAATTTTTATTTGGTATTTTATACTTGCAAAGCAAACAAATTTAGATAAATTGGTTAACACTGCCAAAACACGTTCTTGTGGTTGTGTATTAAACTAACATACACGTCATAAATCTAGCATTCGTTGATTACTGGAATGGCAGCTGACTCCTACTATGCAATTGCGATCGAGGCTTGAGGCTAATGTTCAACTATTCCAGGTTATGAAGTGAAGCAATCTCAGTTTTATTTTCGCTTGTCTTCACGTACGCGGTGCCAGATCTTGGTTTTGTATCGGGGTCGTAGTTGTTTATGACGCCCGCTTTGTCATCGTGTCGTGTCTTTGCCACTCCCAGTGAAGGACAACAAACTGCAGTAGGTCTTCTAGTTTTTCCACTTTCAAGCCTCCCTTATCGACCTCCAACGTAGCTGACCAACAAATAGCCATCACCGGATCCAAAACTATCAATAGAAAATGTGTGGATGAATGTACTTTTATCTTACTACATTATTTAAAGTGCCACTGTCATAAAATGGATGATATTTAGTATGTTATTAATGAAAAAACGGCAGCCGACATGGACCCATCCGTTTTTTTCCCAACAAAACATGATTTTGACGTTTATGTCTTTTTGTAACTCCTGCCATATGAAAATCCTCTCGAGGGATTTGTTTTCGACAAGAAGCAGGAAGTGACGTACAGGGCAGGACCGCCCTCAAGTGGACTCGTTTGGTTCTATTAGTTTGACCTGCGGGAAGGTAGGTCTTTGTTCCTTCGTGTTAGCCAAAATGCCGGCTCGTTGCATTGCTGGATATGGCTCGAACAACCGGGGGAATGGATTCGCTCTCCATACTTTTCCAAAGACCCGGTTCGTCGAGAAAAATGGTTTGTACAGGTGCAAAAGACGAGAGCTTCGTGGGTACCAAATGACATTTAGGTGTGTATAGAGCTCTTAAAAAAACTATAGTTGGGGTCGGGGGACGTAATCCTTTCAGAACATAACAAAAGATCTGCGTCCGTAAGTCTGAGGTGCTAAATGTGTCGATATGCCCGTCGGCGCCGTGTCCGCCGATCACGGCTTCGACTGAGCTACCGTGTTCCACGAGCTGCCGCGAGACATGGCTTTGGCCGGGCTGGCTCATACATACTATCTGGGAGTCTGTTGTTAGTTCGAAGTGATCCGCATATCATCGAAACAATAGGGTAATATTGCCCGGGTCACTTCACTCGGTTGTGAGATGTTCTCTTCTTCGAAAAGAGCTTCCGTGTCTGAAGGGGTGTGTTCGTCTCCCATAATATGTGGCACAGCGTGTTGTCAATGGCAAATGTCCGGGGTGACCTCAAAGACAGTAAATGCAGCCAATATGGCGACCACTTGGATGTCGTAGAATGACACTTCTGCAACTTTGGGCATGGATGACGCGCTCTCCGCTCACATTTATTTTTTCGTATGGACATTGAAGTGAATAATGTTATATGTATTTTTCGTTTCAATATCTATTTTAGAATTTTTATAGGGATGACACTTGGTCTTTAACTGTGTATTTAGCTGGTATGGGCACCAAATGTTGTCATTTTTACTCTGGTGCAGTGGTTCATCAAATTTGAGCCACAATATCAAGCCAGAGACCCGTTTTTTTGTTTGGTTTTTTTTTGTTTTTTTTTTTTTACAAATCATCTTTATCAAGCGGCGGCATATGCAGTGAAAGCAGGGAGCATGCAGAGGAACAATTGGAAAGATGGAGACATGCACTGGAAAGGAGAGGAATGAAGATTAGCCGAAGTAAAACAGAATATATGTGCGTGAATGAGAAAAGTGGAGGGGGAAGAGTGAGGCTACAGGGAGAAGAGATAGCGAGGGTGGACGACTTCAAATACTTGGGGTCAACAATACAGAGCAATGGAGAGTGTGGTCAGGAAGTGAAGAAACGGGTCCAAGCAGGTTGGAACAGCTGGCGAAAGGTGTCTGGTGTGTTATGTGACAGAAGAGTGTCTGCTAGGATGAAGGGCAAAGTTTACAAAACAGTGGTGAGGCCGGCCATGATGTACGGATTAGAGACGGTGGCACTGAAGAAACAACAGGAAGCTGAACTGGAGGTGGCAGAAATGAAGATGTTGAGGTTCTCGCTCGGAGTGACCAGGTTGGATAGGATTAGAAATGAGCTCATTCGAGGGACGGCCAAAGCTGGATGTTTTGGAGACAAGATTCGAGAGAGCAGACTTCGATGGTTTGGACATGTTCAGAGGCGAGAGAGTGAGTATATTGGTAGAAGGATGCTGAGGATGGCGCTCCCAGGCAAAAGAGCGAGAGGAAGACCAAAGAGAAGGTTTATGGATGTGGTGAGGGAAGACATGAGGGCAGTTGGGGTTCGAGAGGAAGATGCAGGAGATAGGCTAAGATGGCAAAAGATGACACGCTGTGACGACCCCTAACGGGACAAGCCGAAAGGAAAAGAAGAAGAAGAAGAAGAGGGAAGACATGAGGGCAGTTGGGGTTAGAGAGGAAGATGCAGGAGATAGGCTAAGATGGCAAAAGATGACACGCTGTGGCGACCCCTAACGGGACAAGCCGAAAGGAAAAGAAGAAGAAGATCTTTATCAAGCGGCGGCAGAGAGGCTCAGCTCGTAGAGGGTTGGCCTCACGGCTTTGAGGACCCCGGTTTTATTCTGGCCTCGCCCGTGTGGAGTTTACCTGTTCTCCCCGTGCCTGCGTGGGTTTTCTCCGGGTTTCCTCCCACATCCCAAAAACATGCAACATTAATTGGACACTCTAAATTGTCCCTAGGTGTGAATGTGAGTGCGGCTGTTTGTCTCTATGTGCCCTGCGATTGTCTGGCGACCAGTTCAGGGTGTACCCCGTCTCCTGTCCCTTAACAGCTGGGATGAGCTCCAGCACTCCCTGTGACCCTCGTGAGGATAAGCGGCAAAGAAAATGGATTGATGGATATTTATCAAGCACAACTGCCAGGTCTTGATGACAGTTTTAACATAAATACAAATTTCGTGCTTTTTTTTTCCCAAAATTGCAAACTCACCCTTTGACAGATGTGGCTGTACCACTAACTGTAACTAACTACCTGAAGTGAAGTGTAAAAAGAAGTCAACCACTGGTACCATTTGAAGTTGTGGAAAAAAATTAATTTCTCCTTGAGAAAAGAGTTTCCTCAAAGGAAGCAATTCATACCCTTTGAAGTTTCACGTACAGTAAGTCAGCAGTTACAGTATATAATTTATAAACTATATTGTTGCTCTATTTATAACTACATATCATGTAACTTAAATTAGGGGGTTTGACTTCCCCACTGTAAGTCAATAATGACAAAAAGTCAATGCACAAGCAGGAGGAACAAAAGACCATGGATCAAATAGCGCGTAAGTAACACCATAATTAATTGCAGACTACATGATGGGACGTCTCAGTCACTTTGCATGTGAGGAAATTACAAACATCCGCTTCGTTCCGCACTCTAATAAACACAATGCGACAATGCAACAGTTGCACTTCCTGCTCGCACTTAACTACTGTAGCGCAGTTTTCCGCAATCTCATGAAATATGCACGATGAAGCATTGCCACTGGCCACTCACGTTCGTGTGTGTGCGTGCGGTGACGAAATCAAAGCGGCAGCTTACTCAGCTGTGATAGCGCAATCTAACTAGCCTTACTTACAATATTGAGAAAAGAGATGAAGAACAAAACAGATCCATATGTGTAATTATGGCCTGCATTTGATACGGCTTTCGATGTAGTTCTAAAAACAGTACAACCTCAGAGAAACGGTTGTAAAAAAAAATAGAAACATTTAACGCACAACTGCTCATATTCAGTCCAACCATTTTCAACAGCTGACTCAGGGCGAGAGACGGGGTACAGCCTGCGCTGGTCAACGGTCAATTGCAGGGCAGACCTCGAAAAACAACCATTCGCGCTCACGTTTGCGCCTACCAACTTCGTATTTACCACTTTTCCAAGTAAAATTGGCAGGAAAAATCACCCATAACATGACCCACACAACAAGTTAATTCTACTTCTTTTCCTTTCGGCTTGACCCTTTACGGGTTGCCACAGCATGTCATTTTTTTCCATCTAAGCCTTTTTCTTTGGTCTTCCTCTCGCTTCTTTGCCTGGCAGCTCCATCCTCAGCATCCTTCAACGAACCTACTCACTCTCTAGCCCCTGAACACGTCCAAACCATCGAAGTCGCTCTATCTAACCTTGTCTCCAAAACATCCAACTTTGGCTGTCCCTCTAATGTGCTCATTTTTAATCCTATCCAACCTGCTCAGTCCGAGCAAGAACATCAGCATCTTCATTTCTGCTACTTCCAGTTCTACTTCCTGTTGTTTCTTCAGTGCCACCGTCTCTAATCCGTACATCATGGCCGGCCTCACCACTGTTTTATAAACTTTGCCCTTCATCCTAGCGGAGACTCTTCTGTCACATAGAACACCAGACACCTTCCGCAAACTGTTCCACCCCACTTGGACCCGTTTCTTCACTTCCTTACCACACTTTCCATTGTATCGTTGACCCCAAGTATTTGAAGTCGTCCACCCTCACTATCTCTTCTCCCTGTAGCCTCACACTTCCCCCTCCACCCCTCTCATTCACGCACATATATTCTGTTTTACTTTGGCTAATCTTCATTCAACTACTTTCCAGCGCATGCCTCCATCTTTCTAATTGTTCTTCCGCCTGCTCCCTGCTTTCACTGCAGATCACAATATCATCCGCGAACATCATGGTCCAAGGGGATTTCAGTCTAGCCTCATTTGTCAGCCTACACATTACTACCGCAAACAGGAAGGGGTTCAGCCGGGATCCCTGATGCAGTCCCACCTACACCTTAAATTCTTCTGTCACACCTACGGCACAGCTCATCGTTGTTCTGCCGCCCTCATACATGTCCTGTACTACTCTAACTCCAGACTTGTGGATGCAGTACCACAGTTCCTATCTTGGTACTCCGTCATAGGCTTTCTTTAGGTCTACAAAGACACAATGTAGCTCATTATTGCTCAGTACGATCTTTTCGAGAGCCTTTGCTGACTTTGCTCAGAAGTGGGGTTGGGCGGCACAATGCGGCATCAGGCCGAGTTATCAGTGCATGCGTAGCCTGCTTAAAAGACTGAAACAGGGAAGTGCAGAGCATTATTAAGAATGCTATTCCTTGCATTGTCTGCATTGGTGGCAAAGTTTATATTTAGCAGTATGAAACAGCATTTCTGCAAGTTTTCTTGGGTGAAATATCTTGCATCGAAAACAAAGTTTGTTAGAAAGTTGGGAAGCTTGGTGCCCAAAGAAGTTTCCACCCTGGAGGCCAAACACAGTTACCAAAAGAGAACAAAGCAGTATAAATTATCATCAAACCAGCTATTGAAATGCACACTATGGGACTTTGTGCGGCGTGCACTCTATTTGCAGAGAGGTACAGTACAAAGGATTTTCATGAATAGAGCAAAAGCTGAGTCGCCAAGCTCATACGAGATTCCTGTGAGTCATACTCTCAAGGGAAAGCCCAAGTTGTTTTCCCTTTCTGCCATTTGTCTTACCTGAGTGGCTTCAGAGATCATCAGCAGAAACCATTTCCATGCATAATGTAGACTCAGGGGCTGGTGAGGGGCTGGGGGGTGGGGGCATGTAGTCCCCAGGGGGATCCTGGACAGGGCTGCAGGTACAATAAATTAAAAAAATAAATAATTAAATTTGCTCAGCAAGCTGATTGGATGCTTTGAGCAATCGTTACAAGCAGCAACATTTGCTTTTTACAGAAAAATGATGCCCACAAGAATAGCTTTGAATTGCATTGCTGGCTATAGTTAGGATCATATTTTTTTGGTTTGTGTGTGAGGTACTAGGATTGCAAAAAAATATAGATATATATTTTTTTTTTACAAATTTGACACTCAATGGAACCCATTCGCTTGTCTTGCTTGTATTATTTATTCACCTTATGTCATTCTCATGAACCAGGAAGTAGCCTGGTAACTGTCATACTATCATACAGATGAAAAAAAAAACTTTTTTTTCCCACTTTAGCCGGAGGAAATTTCACCATTGAGTCATGATAGGATAATTCCCCTGATTCCAAAAGTGGGGTAAATAGACATCGTGCTCCATCTTTTGTTTTTTTCACTATTAGCGGAAAAATTACGTGACATTGACTGTGATATTATTTAAAATTGACATATGGGTTGTAATGAATGGAGCCATGTACTGGAAAAATTATTGGATCAAAACTGACTGGTAGAAGATTGGCAATACATCCAGAATGGGCCCTCCATTTCAAATAGTTTGGTCTCTCGAGTGCCTGCCCACGAAATACAATATAAACAAACAGAGTACAGTCAAACTAAATTTCTCTTCTTGTGACTCGGAAGGATGTCACGAACCAATGGTGCACGGGCGGACCCAAATGCAGGACTCCAAGACGAAGACATGATGTTCAGTGGGTTTTATTAAAAACGAAAGTTGTGCACGAGAATACAGTCCAAGAAGTCAGAATCCAAAACACAAGAAACAATGTCCGATAACTATGAGTCAACTCAAGAGCATAGCCAAAAGCGTGACTGGACTATAATGGCGCAGTGGCGGAGTAACCCTGGATGCGGGAAACTCAACGAACTGGGAAAAACCAGAACTCCAACTTAAATACACTGTCTAATCACAGTGCCTCATGTGACACAGCTGTGACAAACTGAAAGTGTGCATCCAATATACATAATTGTATGCAGTGTGTTTTTCTGCTATGTAGTTAAGTCAAAAGCTGCTGGACTAAATGAAATTAGATTCTACTTCCAACCCCTAATTGTTTTCTGAAAAATCCATTACCGTGGTTTCTCAGTAACTCATGGATTCTGGAGGGTACTGTCTCAGAATAGCACATGCTCACTAGCAGGACATACTCCATGGACCCAACCCCAATGACTCCATGTAAATAAATTTACCCCGGGCCACTCTCAACAATCACTTTCACTCAAAGTGAGAGATCAATAAGGACACCGCAGTGCACACCCCATAACGTTCTCTGAATAGCCGCCACATTGTAAAGTATAATTGTTTTATTTGACTGACAAATCAATGAAGTCGAGCGTTGTTATAGGTGCTTAGTAATAAAAAGGACATCAGTCAAAAGTGCATATAAAAACATAAAAGTAATGTATCATAATTCGGTGCATTTAATTGAGTGAAATCTGATCCCCAAAACTCATCCACTATTCTGGCTCCCATATATTGAGTGGTGCCCATAAATCAATTCCCAAAACATCTCATCTCAGTTTGCCATGTGTATGACTCACACCAGTACTAGTGATCAATTTCTTACATTCCTATCCGTACACCATGATGGAGAACACTAAAGACCTGTCAAAAGATGACAGGGGCGTATCTGAACAAGGTTGGAAGGGTTACAAAACCATCAGTGAAAGCCTTTGAGGGAAGGTGACAATTGGCACCAATATTAAAAAATGCAAAACACAAAATGAGCATTAACTGATCATGGCAAAAAAAAGCGAGCACCCGTAAAGTAAACGATCAAGGAAACAATTAATCACATGTCCCCCGTAATGAAAAGGAAATCTCTCACTGCTCAAGGAAAGACCGCAAACAGGCCCACGTTGAGTTTGCCAGTTGAACATCGTGACTCAGAAAAGGCTTTGGGAAAGTGCTGGGATCAGATGAACCCGAAGTTGGACTATTTGGCACTGTCTTGACACACTGTTGATGGAGGATGAGAACATTTTGAGGATGACCAAAAGAACATCCCACAGTCAAGCATGGAGGTGCAAAAACTGTTTTGAGGGCGTTTTTCTGCAAAGGGTAAAAAGGCCACTTCACCGCATTCGGGGTGTAATAAATGTTCTGTATTATTGGCTGAAAACTGAAGTCTGACAAGCCTTACAAACATGGAGAACCAAACAGCATTATATACTGTATATGAAAATGTGCATGAGAATTTCAGTTCCTCAGCCAGAAGACAGGCAGTGTGTCAAGAATGGGCCTTCCGGAATGACTGACTCATCTCTATAGAGCTCGTGCACGTGACGTCTCCATTTTCACGGCGCCATATTGCCAGTCAAACAGAGCTGCTCGACATCGTGGGGGACATTGAACCGGAGGAGAATATCTACAATACCCGAGACCTGTTGTGCCTTTGTGTTGTCACAACAGACGAGACAGCTATTCAAAGAGATCATTCTATGGAATACCAGCTGAAAAGACTAAAAAAGATCTATAGATTTCGGCATTTAAACTCGTGGACGGCGACCGCAAACAGGTCCATCCCGTGAGAGTCTGAAGAAGACGTGAAGAAGACGATTGCAATGACAGGATTCACACGATGTGCAGTACCTGTACAGTCATTGACAGAAGTGTGTGCATCAACCCCAGAATTTTGAGTACAGACAACATTTTTTATGGAAAAAAAAAATACACCTCACAGTTAAAAAAAAAGTCTTTACCTCAGTTAGCATCTAATGGATTAACCCCATAAGAGTGGTTTGTGTTTCTGTTTTTCGATATCCCCACAGAAAGGTACCAATAATGCAATATACTGCAGCTTCCAAACAGAAATTAACTTTCGAGCAAAATGGCCACTGACTACCATTAAAATTACCAGTGAATCAAGCTGAAAATATACAATCCATCCATCAATTTTCTATCGAGCTTGTGCACGTGATGTCACCATTTGCATGGCGCCATATTGCTGGTCAAATAGAGCTGCGCGACATTGTGGGGGACATTGAACCGGAGGAGAACATTTATTTAATTTTTCCACGTTCCTTCATTTATTTTCACCTTGTAAATGTCTGACGGTATCAGACAAGAGTCTGTGTGTTGCGCAACAAGGCATATTTTCGTGTCGTCTCCAACCGACTTAGCATTGAACAATGTTTTGTTAGACCGGCAATATGGCGACGTAAACAAAAGTCACGTGATTTCATGACGAAGGTGCACGAGCTCTATAGCGTATATTGTATCACGTATGTCTTGAACATAGCGTTAACATCCAAAACAAACCATTGCGATGTAGTAGATTGTATAGATTGTGTGGTTTAACGTCAGCTCTATGTCTGTTCTGCAATCTCTTTCTTATTTCTGCAGCTTTTCCGCAATGAGAGATGAACGGACGGCTCACTCGCACGCCGTCATTGAGCTGTATCGTGATTCTGCAGCTCAGCCTCCTGCAGCACGACTCCATCTTCCTATCGCATTCAATCAGCAGCTCGCTGACCTACCCCAGAGACGTACTGCGATGAGACCAAACCTCGAAGGACATTTGTGCTTAATGGACAAAGCATTAGGTACAGATGCACGTGATAATCCCGTTCCAAGATTTTCATATGCAATTTGAGAATATTTCCCCTTATTTTGAACAACGCTGACTCCAGACGGGTGATTAAACAGAAAGTTAGAAAAAGGGAAAGAACCTCAAGGCAGGCAAATTAGAAAGAGGACTTAAATATGCGCAGAACTCGTGCGAATGGATGCACACAAGACCATTGAGGGAGCCCAGAGGCCACCAGGGCGATAATGGACAGAGAGGACGCCGTCTCGACATCACGTATAGGATGATATTTAATAATGCAAAGGGAATTTGAGTGGCAGACGCCATACATTAATTCATCGAAGAGACTTCCTTAAACCTTAGACATGCCTGTGTAGGACTTTGGCAGGAGCCAGGGTACGCCCTGGACTGGTCGCCTGCAGTCACTCAAAGAGCACATAAAGACAAACAATTATTCACACTCACGTTCAGATTTAGAGACATTAATTAAGCTATCAGTGTGCTTTTGGGAACCAGACAACACGGAGAAATCCGAATTTTTTTTATAATGCTGTTGCAACAGAGATCAGAACTGCTGTAGACTGGGAATGTAAAAATAATAATCATAGTCATAATTATAATAAGGCTCATCTTAAACTATACGTTGACGCAATTTCAATTTTGTCGACCTAGTGGCGCAATTTGGGATGAGTCACGGTAGCGTAAAGATAAAAAAAAATGCAGTTTCAAGTCATTGTTAATGGCAGAATTGGATTTCATGCTATTCATATAAAATCATGACTCAGCCACTCTGTGATACTTGATCATGTGATCAGTACAATGTACGGGTGAGCCAAACACAATCCAAACACCGCAAAGCTGCCGGTGCACTGCTGCTGACTCCCAGAAATGTTAAATATTAAATATTAAAAGTGTGACAGTTGGTGATGCTTTGTGTGTGTGTGTGTGTGAGTGTGAACAAGAGGAAAGGGAGAGAGAAGGGTTGCAGGAAAGGAAGGTGGGCGTGATGAGTGACTCTGCAGATTTCAACACTCCAGGATATTGCAAGACTGGAAATTGAGCTTTATGTTTTGTTATGACAAGTGATTAAAGAGCATATCATTAGAAAAATGCATTGCAGCAGAGGAGATGGATTAAGGACAGGATGCTATTGTTAATACATTTTTAATAAGTGGATGGCACACAAAAAAAGATCTTTTTAAACTTACATTGCTTGCACATCAAATGCATTTAACCCTTTCAAGTAGCGACCTCAAGGGTTGAAAAATGTATGTATTCAAAATGTAAGCGTCATCAAAGTCAAGACAGAGTAAACAAATCTCGCTCAATGCAGCTTTCCTTACCTTTTAGCTTTGTCATGGTAGTGTTTCAGACAGTGTTCTTCAAGTTGAGGCTTGAAAGTGGCTCTGCGTCATCACTCGGACGAGAAGTTACCAAGTCACGGTCAAAGGAACTCAGTGGAGGGGCCGTCGTCGTGGAAATAAGCCCCCCACTGTTACGTCACACAATATAAACGTGTCCTGGTGCAGACTGACTTTGACCTCAGAGGTTCTACTCACTCTACATTGTAACACTTCCGTAATTCAGTACTATGCTGAAATATAATGAATTAAAAGGTGCCTCACAGTAAGGTATATATGCATTCTGAACACCTATATAAGTTACAAAAATATTTCAATATGTGGCTGCGGAATTTCATCTACAATATCTATTGAAAATACATTACAAAAAAAATATTGTAACTTCCTTGTAAATAAGAAGTGCGACACTGACGGAGTAATCAGGTGACGCGTTAATTGATACATTTGAGTCTGGCCACCTTCTGCTGATCAGTGACTTTGTGTCCAGGGCGAGCAAGGGTGCTGACGGTAGGTTTCAATCGAGAGGCAAGCGGATGTCAGCACACTGTTGGTCTCTTCTGTACTCTTCTTGTGTGAGTGTGTGTTGTGTGTGTTTGCGCGTTGGGTCATTGTGGATTCCTGACATTTACGTACAACATCCACACACACGACTTCAGTAAAGTGCACGAGTTGATGCCCTTAAAGGCCCAGCGTGCACACACACACACACACACGCGCGCGCGCGTTCGCATACTATATAATATACACCGCATACAGTATAGCTGTACATGTGTGCGCAGTGGCACAAACACAAAATTCAAATTTGGTTTCATCAGAGCATATTGCATTTTCAAAATAACTTTGGGGCCCTAATTCCAGAAGGTGTTTAGAGGAAACTCAACACAGCAGCAAGAAATAAACACGCCTACAGTGAATCAAAGTGGTGGCAGCGTCATTCTTCCTTCTGAAAGTGGCGCATTACACAAGGTGGAAAGAAATATGAACAGTTTAAAATAGCAGCTCGTATTTGCATAAAACCTCATACTCCTTATGAGATAACCCAACCATCCATTCATCCATTTTCTTTACCGCTTATCCTCACGAGGGCCGCGGGGAGTGCTGGAGCCTATCCCAGCTGTCAACGGGCAGGAGGCGGGGTACACCCTGAACTGTGTGCCAGCCAATTTCAGGGCACATCGAGACAAACAACGGCCGCACTCACAATCACACCTAGGGGCAATTTAGAGTGTCCAATTAATGTTGCATGTTTTTAGGACGTAGGGGGAAACCGGAGTGCCCGGCGAAAACCCACGCAGGCACGGGGAGAAAACGCATAATCCACACATGCGGGGCCAGGATTGAACCCGGGACCTCAGAACAGTGAGGCCAATGCTTTACCAGCTGATCCACCGTGCCGCCCTTACGAGATAACACATTTATTTAAAAAAAAATACAGGAAAAGCCTAATTGAACAGTTAAACTTAATTTGGGATTAATCAGGGGCATTTTAAACTTACTATAATTTAACTTTATGTAACTTTTGACTTTAATTCTGAGCAAAGTTACATTCTACTTAATGTACTCAAAGGGAAGGGATTATTAAATCTGATCATTTGAATTAAATTTGTAACGCATATGCTACTCAAAAGATGTAAGGAGCCATTCTATATATGCCAGCAATTTAAATCACATTTAATTAAATGCAGAGGTACATAAAATCATTTCAAGTCATATTAATTGTGTTTTGTTCGTATTTTTTAAATGACAGTACAGAGAACTTGCAGTTATCATCTTGGCATTCACTTGGCTGTCGGCTGCCTTTTTGACCCAAGTGACCAAATATGGTCCCACGGCACATGAAGTGAACAGTTCCATTCTTGTTGTTGAGAAAAACAGCCTTTAACTTACATATGTGATGCGTATTGTTACCTGCAAAATAAAAAAAATGTCAATGAGTCAGAAAGACGCATCCTCTCAATCGACATACACGGAGTGAGGCCGAGTGAGAGAGCTGGTGATGCATTGCAGATAAACTGCAGTGTAACCCCTCCCTTTCTCCTCACCTATGCACCCCCCCCCCCCACACTGCCATACACGCACACCCTTGTTGCTCATTTGTTCCCTGCCACTGTACACGGCATCGTCGTCCCGCAGAAGCGCCGACTAACATCACCGCACGACATCCACATCCCGTCACACCACGCTTACCTTTCGACATCTTCCCATAACCTTGACTCCTTTCTGCTTTTCATCCATCCCAGGACGCTGCGGAGTGTGGATCCATGTGGACGTGATAGCGTAGCAGCAATATCGTACATCTGTGGGGAGTCAGTATTTTAAACATTTTACATCACGGTAAAATTGAAAGGCGCTCGTGCAGATAACCATTTAGGTCTTAAAAGACCTGATGACCAAGCATATGAACAAACCAACTTTTTTGATAGTACTTGGGATGCAATATTGGCTCTCTGGCACCTCAGTTAATGAGAAATATGAATTAAAATTGTCTACACATTTCTGGGTTCCTGACGTTTTTCTGCCGAGAGGCCTGAAATCAGGTGATTGGAATTTCCCGAAGATCTTGGGGTCAACAATACAGAGCAATGTTGGGTGTGGTAAAGAAGTGAAGAAACGGGTCCAAGCGGGGCGGAACAGCTGGCGGAAGGTGTCTGGTGTTCCGTGTGACAGAAGAGTCTCCGCTAGGAGGAAGGGCAAAGTTTATAAAACAGAGGTGAGGCCGGCCATGATGTACAGATTAGAGACGGTGCCACTGAAGAAACAACAGGAAGCAGAACTGGAGGTGGCAGAGATTAAGATGCTGAGGTTCTCACTTGGAATGAACAGTAGGATAGGATTAGAAATTAGCTTATTAGAAGGACAGCCAAAGTTGGATGTTTTGGAGACAAGGTTCGAGAGAGCAGACGTCGATGGTTTGGACATGTCCACAGGCGAGAGAGTGAGTATGTTGGTAGAAGGGTGCTGAGGATGGAGCAAAAGAACGAGGAAGACCAAAGAAAAGGTTGATATGAAGACTGTGGGTGTTAGTGGGGAAGATGCACGAGATGGGCTTAGATGGATAAAGATGACACGCTGTGGCAACCCCTAACAGGACAAGCCAAAAGGAAAAGAAGAAGCAGAAGATCTAGCGAAGATCTCCGCCTACCTGTCTGCTCCTGTTTTTTTCTTCTTAATGAAACAGAATGACACTTTTACACTAAATCCATGTTAGAGAGTCACTCTATGGACCTCTAAAAAGACAAAATATGGGACCTTTCAATCCTATCCATCTGTACATTTTTCAACCTAATTTGTCCTCATCCTGGCTGACTTTGGGCGAGAGGCAGAACTTAAACTGTAGAGTAGAGCGAATCCCTGCTATATGCTGGGGATCTGGACCAAGCTCTGACACAAGTAGCAAAAAAAACTGAAGTAACAGTAACTGAAGCCTAACCCAAAAGGGTTCTAATCGCCTATAGATGTACCAAGATGGTGGAAAAGTACTTTTCTTTCTGTCAGACAAGTTTAGGGCCTGACTAAATGAAGCTCACTTAAATATACTGTAAGTCCTTGTCCCAAAGATGCCACGCAATCATGCCAAAGAATAAAAACTGTGAATGTGTGTGTGTGTTTTTTTCAGTGAATTAAAACCCATGAATAGGCAAATTTGTAAAAGCTAAATGAGTCTACCTGGAGAACCCCCATGTAACCACTGGGGGGGACAAGCAATTCTACACAGGAAGGCCAGAGCCAAGATTTTAACTCTGAACCACAGAAGCTAGGCTACCCATTCATCTAAGGTATGACCGACATTCAACTTGTAAATATATACATTAAAAAAAATGGATGATAGACTGGCAATGGCATGTTTAAAAGTGCTACTTCGTTGCCGTCCCGTGAAGGACGAATCTCTGACAAGTGGCGCTAAACGAAGGTAAAACGATCCCACGTGCGGAAGATCGATCTGTTGTCGAGGTCGGACCAGCAATAATGTTATGGCTGCTTCACAAAAGACGACGGAGGCTTAACGGTGACTGCGAGGCAGCCGCCAAGGCGATAGATGAGAACCAGGATGGGGGTGGGCCACTACAACAGAGGAGCGCGATTGAAGGTTAACGAACAGTCCATCTGACTTTCTTAGCCGCATATCCTCACGAGGGTCGCGTGGAGTGCCGGAGCCTATCCCCGCTGTCAACGGGCAGGAGGCGGGGTACACCCTGAACTGGTTGCCAGCCAATCGCAGGGCACATACAGACAAACAATCACACCTAGGGGCAATTTAGAGTTTCCAATTAATGTTGCAAGTTTTTCGGATGTGGGAGGAAACCGGAGTGCCCGGAGAAAACCCACGCATGCACGGGGAGATCATGCAAACTCCACACAGGCGGGGCTGGGATTGAACCCGGGACCTCAGAACTGTGAGGCCAACGCTTTCCAGCTGATCCACCGAGCCACCCGCTACTTTTTTCTACATTAAAATAAAAAAATGGCATTGTGCTCTTTGAAACTAAATGAATGGAGAAATGTTATCAGTTAAATCAAATTAGGGCTTCAAACAAGAGGCAATTCTGTGTTTTTTTTTTAATGAAAAAACATGGTGCTAAAAGGCGGTAGTGCAATTTTGTGTCAAGAAATGAGAATAAAAAGAGCACTGAAATTGCACCTAACAAACCAAATAATATAATAAATCTGTCTTTAAAAAAGTATTATACTGAAAAAATGGCAGACAAAATGATATTGTAATGCCATTACGTTCAGCATACAGTATATTGTATGTGCTCTTATTTACTGTATACAGAATGCTACCAGTGTTGACAACACATGTGATCCAGTAGGATGTGTTGCTATTGCGATGGTGACACCTCCCATGAAATGGCCCATTAGTCTTCCCCAGCCTCAAGTTGTCAACCTCAGCATCATGTACTGTACTTCACCTCTCCGCTGACTCATCATATTCTCTGTGTGACTGTATCCGCATACAGTATATATATAAATATATATATAGTACGTTGCAGATATCTACCTTTAAAAGATAATTACAGTAGCAGTTGAAAGAGTGCGAGCAGTATGATGATAGCATTCCGTTTTAATGCAAAAACAATTATAATAGTGGATTAAAGAGTCACAAAGGCACAAAGTAAACAATAAATAACGATTATGTAGCTTTTACACAAGCTTACAACCGTAACTAGTGAATTCATAAACAAGCTAAGCAACCTTATGAGATAAAACAATAAAGAAGCTAGCTAGTTAGCTACTAAACTGCATTTGCACAGTATTTGGGTTATGTTACAATGTAAATATTCTAAAGTGCAAAACAATAACCAAAAACAGGAAACCAACAAAGCAACAATGAAACGTTAACTCTCACCACAGGCGATAACGTCTTCGTGTAAAACTGTATTGCGTTTATAAGCACAAGTTGTTCCTAACATTCCACTCACCTAGTAAAGTCAGTCACCTAAATAAGGTACATAACTTTTTTTGCATTTTGATTCATCCTAAAAAATCTGAGTTGCAAGATTTTTGTTGCGATTCTGGATTAAGTTGATTGGAGGAATGATTCAACCGCTGTCAAGGGAGGAATAAACTATAATGTCAACAATGCTATTGGTCGTCGTGGTGTCAAAGTTTCTGCTGTGTCTGCTCATTTTTAACATGGCGATACGGTGTATATGTGTTTGCGGGCCGCTCCTCAGCTCTATATGAGGTCAAGATGCCCTTGCGTTCTTTTGTACACACCACCAAACACTAACGCGCATCTGCAGTGCAACACCTACACGTTTATGAAGTAAAGTTAGGGTTTCAATACTTCTATTTGTGCTCGTCAGGCTGCTTGACGGCCTTAATTTTGGACGGGTGCTTTTGCCCGTATTCAGCTGCAGTATCGTTTGAGCGCACTTCTGCAGTGCGCTTGAGCCTTGAACTCGCGCCGACTAGCTCGCCGGCTCTTGTTGCAGGACCCCACCCAGCCCCCGCTCGTCACACCACAACTGCCGCCCTTTTTGGGGGCCCGCGCCAGACCCAATCTATGACACCTAAAAGGCTGCCATCTTCGTGGAGCGGCGCTCAAGGACGATGAAACATGGCGTGGGGGTGTGGCTACTGAATTGTGTTCATTTACAGTGGATATCGAGCTAAAAATAGATGCGCTGCTCTCATGCTGCAACTTACTTTGCCATTTTTTTTGCCCTGCACTGCAAAGAGAGGAATGCGGGCGTAACAGGAATGAAAATCTCAAAACACCGGTGCAGCTGTTTTTGGTGCATCACCGCCCAACAGTTGCTAATCGTACCACATCGGCTAAAGTGATTTAGGATAAGAAGCGAGCGTTCAGACCGATGGGTGATCACTGGAACTACCCTGACCCAGCCAGCAATTCTTACTGGAAACACTGGTTAGACCACCCGTTCCACATGCGCTTGTGTGTGACTAGTGGCAAATTGTTTCAAAATGTGCATGCATCATTCCCCTGCATAGCAAGATGGTTCTTGAAAGAATATTTACAAGAGCGAATGTTGAGAATTCGTTTTTTGTAGTAAATACAGTACATTGAAGGCAATGTAATGATGATAAATTAAAATGTAAAATTGTAAAAACTGCATCTGTTATCGATGTTTATTTTGGTTTGGTTAAAAACACCTGGGTAAAAAAAATTAGTTTTGCAGACACAGTACAAGTAATTATTTTATGCTTGTGTATTAGTCAGTCTTTCACTGAAATTGATTTTCATGATAAAAAATAGTTTATTGTTTTCCATTAATTTTCAAATGTAAACAATAAAAGCACATGATTATTTCTTTAGACGTCAATAGTTATTTACACACATTCCTGAACAGTAAAATGAGTTATTGCGGCTGGATTTTGGATGCTTGAGCATTTTTTTTTTTTAGGGGGGGGTTCTCAGTGAAACTATACTGAAGCAACTGAAATTGGTGGAATTGTTTTTTTAATAAATGAATTATCCGCTTAAAATGGTAAGACATCGGCAGTTTACTAAAATTGGAAGTCTTCATGTAATGGTTCTGGGACAAATGTGGAGGTGGTCTCATGAATTAATCACTCAGTCTTGTCACTGGTTCAGCCTTAGAATAAGTTTGAAAGTTCTGGTCTCTGAATCACTACGTGGTTCAGGTCCTGAATATATGAAGAAATAATATAGAATATACACTCAGTAAGGCTTTGAGACTCATTTGGACTGGCAAATAGTGGAGTCCAAAGTAAACATGGTGAAGCAGCATTTGGCTATTAGTCTGCACACAAATGGAATAAAATGGCAACAGAAATGACATCAGCCCCCAGTGGGATTGTTTTCAAGTCCAGGTTGAAAACATTTTTTTTTCCATCCTTTTTAGAACATTTCCAATTTTAAATGATAATTCTTGCATGGAAAGCTGTTTTAATTCCACCCTCCCCAAACCCCAGTTCGTTTTAAAAGGGTTTTTTTTTTTTTTTTTTGTATTTAAATAGTTTTAATCATGTACAGCACGTTGTTACCTTATGTATAAAATGCACTACATATAAAACATTGCTTTGCTTGGAAATACTTCCACACAACAGTACAATAAATAATGTAATTTAAACTGTAATCACTATTACTTTCTATGTTATTCTTCTGCAGCAAAACAAGTAACTTTCTATTGCACGGGACTCTATCCAAGGTGCTGAATTGGAAAAGGAAAGTCCCAATTTTCATCTGAGAACATTATTCATCTGCAACTCCACAATTATGCATTTGAAAGTCAAAAATATAAATGAATGCGAAATGCAAACACATGACAATGCAGCAGTGTAATCGATGAAGTCACGTGTCCGACAGTGTCCAATAGCAGAAGGTCTGATGGGATCAGAGCCCTCCCTCCCCCTGTTGAGTGCCAGCAACTTTCCTGGCGAGCACCGCGACGCCGGCCATATATAAGGCACACGCGGAGGAGGTGACGGTCGCTGTGAAAGCCATTCACCCCTCACACCTGCACGCACACGCATACATCCACGTCCACGTCCTCCCCCTCACACCCGCATAGTCGCTCTTCTCTTATTAGTTCCCGCACACTCGGCCGGATGGACCCCATAGGGAGCCCCTTCAGGAGAGTTATGGACGGCAGGACGAGCAGCTACGGCTACAGCCGCTCCGCGGGCACCCCCGCCACCATTGGATTCCGCTCCCAGACGTGGTCTCGGGCCAGCCCCGGGTCCAGCGTGAGCGCGTCGTACAAGAGGAGCTCGAACAAGCCCCGCGGGGACACTTTCGAGCTGAGCCAAAGTTCCCTCCTGGGCGCGGACTCCTCCAGGCGCTCCAACGAGAAGGAGCAACTCCAAGGGCTCAACGACCGCTTCGCCGTGTACATCGACAAGGTGCATTACCTGGAGCAGCAGAACAAGCAGATCGAGGACGAGATCCAGGCCCTGCGGCACCAGCAGGCGTCCCGCTCGCAGTTGGGCGACCTGTTCGACCAGGAGCTGCAGGACCTGCGCGCCACGCTGGAGCAGATCCACCGCGACAAGGCGCAGATCCAGCTCGACAGCGACCATCTGGAGGACGACATCCAGAGGCTGAGGGACCGCCTGGACGACGAAGCCCGCATCCGGGAGGACACCGAGGCCATCATCCGCGTCCTCAAGAAGGACACCGGCGACTCGGAGCTGCTCAAGTCCGAGCTGGAGAAGAAAGTGCAGTCGCTGCAGGACGAGATCGCCTTCATCCGCAACAACCACGAAGAAGAAGTGAACGAGCTCCTGGGCCACATCCAGGCGTCCCAGGTGACCGTGGAGAAGAGGGACCCGCAGCGGGCCGACATCACCGAGGCTCTGCGCGAGATTCGCAGCGAGCTGGAGGGCCACTCGGACCAAAACCTGCAGCAGGTGGAGAGCTGGTTCATGTGCCACTACGCCAAGCTCAACGAGGCGTCCGAACAGAACAAGGACGCCATCAAGAGCGCCCGCGACGAGATCAACGACTACCGGCGCCAGCTGCAGTCCAAGACGGTGGAGCTGGAGTCGGTGCGCGGCACCAGAGACTCGCTGGAGAGGCAGCTGGGCGACATCGAGGACCGCCACAACAGCGACCTCGCCAGCCTGCAGGTATTAACCACCACTGCGTTCCGTTGTAGCGACGCCCGCAAGGGCAACTTTATGCGTGCATATAAATTCGTTCATCGCACTAATGCGGTGTACAACATGAAAACAAGTGACTTATGATGAGAGTGATGGGCAAATCAATTCCACGTGTAACATTTTATTCAGTTCCTGTCATTAGTAAATAAAAATTCACAATATTTTCTTCCTTGGGACAGCGGCGGTGACTTCCTCTATTTAGTGCCATAAAAGAGTTAAAGGGAAGGACTGCAGCAGACTCAATCGCTTGCCCCCCTTTCTCTACTCTCTCCCTCTCTCTCTGCGCACATTTTTGCTGAGTAAGAATCATGGCGGGATGCCCTCACTGGCCAAGTCCTTGTGCATCACACCACCGCTCCCCCAGGGCGGGGTGCATGCAAATGAGGAGTGCTGGAGAGTATTTAAAAAATCTGCGTCAGAATATATTTATAAGGGTTGACGTCATGGCTAAAATAGTCTCACTGTGAGGATTTTCAGTCAAAGATTCGCTCAGTAATCTTGAGACAGGAGGCTTAAAATCTTCCCCTCAATCAAATGTCGTGTGTTTTGTTTTGTTTTGTTTTTTTTTTTTTCCCAGGAGACGATCCACCAGCTGGACAATGAGCTCAAAAGCACCAAATGGGAGATGGCCCGCCATCTGCGCGAGTACCAGGACCTGCTCAATGTCAAGATGGCCCTGGACATTGAGATTGCTGCATACAGGTGAAACGAGCACAAGAGTTAGTCGTGAGAAAAGGCGGTTTGCAAATCGTACTCAGTATTTTAAAATTGCTATTTTGGAATTTTAGAAGACAAAATGAAATATCTATATTTCTTCATAAAATGAGGATTTACTCACTAAACTGCAGAGAGTATCGGGTATCTCCTCAAAGCAAGGCCTTCATAAGGGAGGCCTTCATTTTATCTTAAATTGTAAGATGCCTTTTCAAAAAAAAATCTCATAAATAACGATGCATTCATACATACACATTATGTGCTGTGTGACTGGCTGGCGACCAGTTCAGGGTGTATTCCGCCTTTCGCCTGAAGTTGGCTGGGAAAGGCTCCAGCATTCCCGTGGCCCTTGTGAAGATAAGCGCCTTGGAAAATGAATGGATGGATATTCCAAAGTGCTGATCCTCATGAGGGTTGCTGGTAATATGGCGTTGATCAACTGTTTTTGGTCTGACAGACTGGTCACCAGTCAATCACAGCGCACAAACAACCACTCATATCCTCATTGTAATGATAAACAATTATTGCAAATTGTGATTAAGGGGGAAAAGTAACTGAAATTTATTTAATATATTTTTTTTATTAAAAAATAAACTGGTGTTAGAATAGTGAATTTGCAAGTATTTCAGAGTGAAGGTTTTGTGTGTAACTGGATTTTGTTTTAATTTACTGTACACAGTACTCGTTAATCCATATGTTAGCATGTTTTGTCAACAACGTGTGAATGTATTCTGCACGGAAATTATTTTTTACTATTTTTGATCGTATATTCGACCAATATATCCTGTCGAGTGTGCTCAATCAATTGAAAACGCATTTCCCTACTTTGCTGCAATTAACAGAGGGACTGTTGTTTCAGTCTCGATTAGTCTAAAGATTATGTAATGATATAAATATGAATGAGAAGTATAAATAACAGAATTTTTCAATTGATTATTAATCATCCATATCCATCAACCATTGAGTCAAATGGTAATCCTTACAGTGAACTTGTTCATGACCCCACCAGGAAACTCCTGGAGGGTGAGGAGACCCACTTCAGCACATTCTCCCATCGCCCAGCGGTTTCATCCACCAGAATATCAATATCCAAATCAGAAGCTCCCAGGATGAAGGTGCAACATAAATTTGTCGAGGAGATCATCGAGGAGACCAGGGTGGAGGATGACAAAGCCGACATGGAGGAGGCCTTGGATCAGATTGCCCAGGAGCTCTCGGCCACACTGGAAGGCAGTGGAGGGGAGGAGGAAGAGGAGGACGCTGAGGTGGAGGAAGAGGAAGTCGTAGCTGTAACCGATGCTAAGGTTAGTTCGAAAGCACCGGCCGAGGAGGAAGAAGAAGAGGACGACGAAGAGGGGGAGGAAGATGACAAGGAGGAAAATGAAGAAGATGGGGACGAGGGGAAAGGAGAGGAGCCGGGTGACGACGAGGCGGTAGTCGAGGAAACTGTCCTGTGCTCCAAAACTCATGAGTCGAAAGCCACTCCTGAGAAAGTGAAAGCTGGAGAGGAAGAAGATGAAGAGGGAGAAGAAGAGGCCAGCGGGGGAGAAGAGGAAGCCGACAAAGCATCCAAAGATGGAGACGATAAGGAAGAAAAGGCGGATGAGGACGAAGGCAAAGAAGATGAGAAGGTAAAGGTTGAAGACGTGGTGACGGAAACAATTGTAGCCAAAGTAGAAGTTCAGAAAACAGAAGCTGCGAAACCTGAAGCCAAAAAGGAAGAAAGTGTCACGGTAGAACTGACAAAACCAGATTCCCTCAAAACTGAATCCCCAAAAGCTGTTTCCCCAAAGTCTGAATCCCCCAAAACAGCTTCCCCAAAGCCTCAATCCCCAAAAACTGGTTCCCCAAAGTCTGAATCCCCAAAAGCCGGTTCCCCAAAGTCTGAATCTCCAAAAGCCGGTTCCCCAAAGTCTGAATCTCCAAAAGCTGGTTCCCCCAAGACAGAATCTCCAAAAGCTGGTTCTCCAAAGTCTGACTCCCCAAAGCCTGGGTCCCCCAAGACAGAATCCCCAAAAGCTGGTTCACCCAAGATAGAATCCCCCAAACCTCTGTCCCCTAAATCTGAATCCCCAAAGCCTGGTTCAAATTCAGAATCGCCAAAAGCAGGGTCCCCTAAATCAGAATCGCCCAAGCCAGCATCTCCCAAAGAAGACTCACCAAAAACTACCCCTCCAAAAGCAGAGTCTCCTAAATCGGAAGCTCCTAAGCCCGCATCACCCAAAGAAGACTCGCCCAAGGCTGGCTCCCCCAAAGCAGAGTCCCCTAAATCAGAATCTCCCAAGGCTAGCTCCCCCAAAACAGAATCCCCTAAATTAGAATCTCTCAAGCCTGGATCCCCCAAAGAAGACTCACCGAAGGCCACCTCCCCAAAAGCAGAGTCCCCCAAACCTGATCCTACAAAGCCAGACTCGCCAAAGGCTGAATCTCCTGAGACGGAAACGAAAAAACTCGACACACCCAAGCCTGCCGAAGACAAAAAGAGCGACTCCGCAGACGACAAGAAGATGAAGGACGCGGCCATGAACGGCGACGTGGACAAGACGAGCCCGGAGGAAGCGGAGAAGAAAAAGGCCGACGGGAACGACGTGATCATCAATGGCGTGGACGAGAGTCCCGTCAAGGACGACGGGAGCCAGAAGGTGGTGACCACCAAAACGGTGGAGACCATCATCACGGGGGAGGACGGCTTGCAGCAGGTCACCAAGTCGGTCACCGTCACCGAGACGGTGAAGGAGGTGGAGGAGGTGCTGCAGGAGAAGATGGTCTCCACCGTCAAGACGGAGAGGCACTCCAGCCATTCCATCAAGCAGGTGACGGAGGGGGACTGAGGAGGTGGGCTCCGATCGTGACGACAAGCAATCAAGCAGAACTAACATAAGAGAATACCATTCAGCTAGAGCAACATACGAAACCTTAGAGAGAAGCCAAAACCGCTACAAATGTTAGAAATGCATGTTTGCAGACGCAGCGAGGGCCGAACCATTGAGACATTTTAACAATTTTCCGTTCTTGCCGCCGTTCAACCGAAGGGTTCGTGGGGTTCGGGGTGGGCGGGGCTTTGCATGCAATAGCTCAGGGGCCGGAGGGGGGGGCACTTTTCCCCCCTCCTGTGTATGTATGTATGTATGTATGGTAAAGAGAGAAGATCAATATCGCTATATGGGGAATTACTTTTTAGCTGAAGCAAATGAGGGAAGGGTGACGTGGGTGGAAGTTGGGGGAGGGGTTGGGGTCCTGTGCACACATGCTGTCCTGAACTAGCCTTATGCCTAACGTGAACATAGCAAGTCAGCCAAAAAAGAAAACTACACACCTGCCGCAGTGAACGACAACAGGACGACCGCAAGACCACACCGACCATACGCAGCTCCCGAGGAAGTCGTAGCCTTAAACCTGCTTTTGGATCCCCCCCGTTAACGTCGACCCGAGCGCAAATGCAACGAAATAACGTCAGAGTGCTTAGGGACTTACATTCTTGTATATGCATAGGAACTTGACTTGAAATTGAAATACAGAAATATATGAGGTGCTACTGTTTGCGGTCCCGTGACCTTACTCATCACCGATGATTTCCCAGCAGCATTTGCTCAATAAACGTCATCATGAAGTCAACGGCTACCTTCTCCTGTCTTTTTTTTTCATACAATTATGGCAACATGTTACAAACAAACAATTAATTGAGTAAATGATCAAAGTTAAAAAAAAAAAAAAAATCTTCATATGGGTTTTTTTTTTGGAATGGTCAAAGTGATGTCTTGAATGAGAAGGTTTCTAAAACAGGCGGAACGGTGGACGAATGGTTAGACGGTCTGCCTCACAGTACGGAGGACCGCGGTTGAACTCCCGGCCCCGACTGTGTGAAGTTTGAACGTTTTCCCTGCGCATTTGTGGGTTTTAGCGGGTAGGAAGATTAAGAAGACAAAGGTAGAGCAGAGAGTTAGGCGGTGGAAGTTGAGGAAGGAAAAATGTTGGAAGAGCTCCCGGAAGACTGGAATACTACTGCCAAGGTACGCAGAGAGGCAGGCAGGAGAGTACTTGGGGTGCCTTCTGGTAGGAAAGGGGAGAAGGAGACTTGGTGGTGGAACCCCAAAAACACAGGAAGTGATCCAAGGAAAGAGATTAGCGAAGAAGAAGCGGGACACGGAAAAGACTGAGGAGAGGCGACGTAGGGCAAAGGTAGTGGTGGCGAAGGCTAAGCAAGAGGCGTACGACGACATGTACACAAGGTTGGATGCGAAAGAGGGAGAAAAGGATCTCTACAGGTTGGCCAGACAGAGGGACAGGACAGTGGGTGTTAAGAGAGGAGGATGCACGAGATGGGCATGGATGGAAAAAGATGACACGCTGAGGCGACCCCGAACAGGACAAACCGAGAGGAAAAGAAGAAGAAGAAGATGTGTGGGGTTTTTTTTTCCAGTTTCCTTCAACATCCTAAAAACGTGCTTAGTGGGTTAATTGGTGACTCTAAATTGCCCGTAGGTGTGAGTCCAAATGGTTGGCGATTGGCTGGCAACCTGGTGTACTTAGCCTACCACCCGAAGACAGCTGAGATCAGCTCCAGCAGTCCCGCAACCCTTGTGAGGATAAGCAGCAAGGAAAATGGATTGTTTCTAAAACAGCACTCCACCCAACCTCGTTCCCCATGTCGTGAACATCACTTTTCTTTTTTTCTTGACTGCTTGTGCTTGTCAACCGCGATACATCGTCTATATCAGGGGTGTCAAACTCATTTTTTTCCGGTTAAAATATTTAATCATCTCCTCATATTTACATCAATTTATTAAATAGTTTTGGAATCAGGAATCAAGGGTAATGTGTTTTTTCTACTATTCACGTTTGGTAACACAAAAAAATGCCTGTAATATCTCAACTTTATCATTTAGGATATATGACAATTGGAAATTTTGGTACAGATTTTTTCAAGAATTATGGAAATTGACACTCTGGATTTGGCTTCCCGGCGGGCCGCATAAAAACATGTAATGGGCCAGATCTGGCCCCAGGGCCTTGAGTTTGACACCAGTGCTCGATATGTACAACCTTCTCATGTCATTTGTTTTGCTTGTTTCAGTATAAACGTATTCCGTTCATAAATATTGGTCAAAAATCGCAATCACCTGAATGTTGTTTGCTGCAAATCCTTTTTAGACGCGATGTTTCATGTCTTTGAATTTCACCACCTCTTCTTTATCCCCGTGAGAAGTGGGAGGGGGACGCCCTCTGTTAACTGGGTGTGTGGCTGGAACATAATGATAGTGATGTTGGAATGTCGCCAAGTCATAAAAATGTCTCAATAATTGATCATCATTATTCATGATGCAATATTCACCATTTCCCCTACTTAGGAACAACACTATCATCCAATGGATTTGAAATGAATTTCAGAAACTGCAACCCATTTTGGAAAACTGCTCTTGGGTTTTTTTTTCCACTCCTGTCTCTCGCAATTTTAGAGCATATCATTTAAAATATTAGAAAACCAATGCTGGATGATCACAACACTTACTAATCACCTAATCAGATTGGTTTGACGCTATTGCTGCTAGGGCCAATTTGCATTATCGCCGTCCGTCCGCCAATATTCTGTGCTCCTGGTGCTCATGAGGGTCGCCGGTGATCAGAAGAATTTTTTTCCACTTATGGCCAACTTGGAGTCTTCAATTAACCGAACATGCAAGTTTGTGGGAGCCAGAGAGAGGACACGCAAACTCCACGAATAGGAGCTGCGGTTCAACAGAGAACCACCAAAAAGGCCAGATGTGCTAACCAATAGAGCTCGTGCACGTGACGTCACCGTTTTCACGGCGCCATATTGCCGGTTAAACAGAACTGCTCGATAGTGTGTGGGACATTGAACTGGAGCAGAATATTCACAATGCCCGAGACTTGTTGTGCTGTTGGTTATTACAGCAGACGAGACAGATACTCAAAGAGGTCATTCTAGCGGATACCAGCTGAAAAGACCAGAAAATATCGATTGATTTCAGCAATTAAACGTGATGGATGCCGCCCAAGCAAAATACACACACGTCTGTGTACCGATTGTTTCATTTCAGGTAGGAATTATTCTACTCAATCTCAAATTCCCAGGAAGTATTTATAATGCCAAATTGGCTCATTTGAGAACAATGGAAAAAAAACCCGACAAGGATTCATCTCCAATGTACACAGAAGCATGTTGCGGCCACAGGTTAAACTTCAGTAAATCTCTCCCCGACAGATGTTTGTTTTTTGTTTTTTTTTTTAAATATGCATTGTTCTCAAATGATTCCAATGCATATTTAAAAAAAGAAAATAAACCATCGCTCACACAGGTTAACGCAGGTTAACGTGTGGCTGCAACACGCTTCCGTGTTCGGGGGGTGAAGCCTATCTAGGGGTTTATTTTCATTTTTTAAATACCCATTGGACTCATTTGAGAACATTGCATATTTAAAAAAAAAAAAGTCTGTCATGGAGAAGTTTACCAAAGTTTAATGCATGGCCACGACACGCTTCGTGTATGGAGGAGCCAACTCGCTGTCTTTTTTTTCCCCCAATCATACTTAATGAATGCGAGTTTGTGTAAAACCAGGCGTTATTTATTTAAATATTGCTATTTGTATTGAAAAAAATCTGAGTGGCTCCATCACTATGTGGGATTTATTCGTGATTGAGAACAAATCTAGCAACGACGTATTTGTATGCGTCCAGACTTTTCTACGCTTTCAAACTCTTCCGTGTAAATCTCGACGACTTACTCAGCAGATCCACGTGTAGATCCAGTCGTCCGAGACGAGCGGGAGCGGGTTAACATTCTAATTTCTTATCAGTGAAAATATCGACTTCGGGATTAAATATGGGTCCTCTATACCAAGTGTCTCTCATTTTTCCACGTATCTTCGTTTATTATCACCTTCTAAATGTTTAACGGTATCGGACAAAACTTTGGGAGACGTATTTTCGTGTCGTCTCCAACCGACTTTGATTGATCGGCAGTATGGCCAGTCACGTGATTTCGATGACGTAGGTGCACGAGCTCGACACCCACCGTGCAGAAAACTCAATGTAAAGAGCCATCTTGACAGTGGGACGGTTTTCGTTTTCCATCCGGTGTTCCGCCAGTTCCATTTTCAATTTCTGCCTTAGTCCCCTAAATTGCATTTCAAAATAAAGAAATGCACATTGCTGTCAGGATGTATGATTTGGACCAGATTTGATTAGAGCGTTTCAATTGTAAACTCGGTTATGCTTGATGTCTGTTATTTATGAGACCTGCATTGCAGCTGTCTTTTCATCGAGGTCATGCACTCGATTCTCCACAGTCACTGATGACTCGGCATCCAGCAATCTCCAGCAGACAGGGCAGCAGCAGCAGCAGCAGCAGCAGCCTGCAGTCGTTTCCCTCCTCATCCTTTGCACTCTTCTGCTCCACCCCGGCCTGTACCATATCCACATAAAGAAACCTCACTGATTCCTCATTTTTCTCACGGGCCACATTGCTGTTCCGGTTTCCCCTCAGAGGGCCATTATGACTGTGAAACAAAAATAGTCATCTCATCATATTTACATCATCAATTTATGCACTAGTTTTGGAATCAAAAATCAAGTGTAATGTGTTTTTCAACAATTCACGTTTGGTAACACAAAAATGCTTGTAATATCTCAACTTTATCATTTACGATTTATGACAATTGGAAATTTTGGTGCAGATTTTTACAAGAATCATGGAAATTGACAGTCTACATTTGGCGTCGCGGGCCACATAAAATCATGTGGCGGGCCGGATCTGGCCCCCGGGCCTTGAGTTTGACACCAGTTTTCTGTCACACTAAAGCAAGGTACACACAGAACCCTTTTTTAACCTTAAGTGATTTTCTAAGGATGAAAGACCTCACATACAGCGTTAACAAAATATTTTATTATATAATGCCAGATAATGGGAAAAAAAGTACATATTTACTGATCATTAATCAGCAGTGCGCAGGTGTGAATTCTTTTGATTTTATAAACTCAAAGGAAATGTGTCAGTAGCCAAAACCTTTCCTGCCAACATAATATCATTCAGCCCATTGTATAAAATCTAATCTCAATTTTTAACTTTCAAATGACGACTGCAAAAATTACATTAATTTGGTAGACACGAGACGAGTTACATCACATTCGACCGCTAGGGGGCGGAAATACAGTTGTAAACATCTCTTTACAAATGATTTTTGCATGAGGATTCTACAAATAAAACAATAAAACTTAAGTAAATATGCATTCACAATAGAATGTGGATTTTTTTTTTCCCCGCCAATGGATCTTTGTGTCCAAATACATTTAAGCAATTCTTATATTTCATTTCTGACCAAAAATACAGGAGAGATAAGTAAGGCACTTGAAATCACCTCTCAGTGCACAGTGATGTTGATTGATATTGTAAATTATTCAGGGAATTATTTTTGTGGTTGAAGTTTAGAGTGTGTAGAACTGATCATACAGTCAGTGGTTTCCAATATAATAACTCCATTCATCCATTTTCTTTGCTGCGTATCCTCACGAGGGTGGCAGGGAGTGCTGGAGCCTATCCCAGCTGTCAACGGGCAGGAGGCGGGGTACACCCCGAACTCGTCGCCAGCCAATCGCAGGGCATAAAGAAGCAGACAAGAGTCGCACTCACAATCACACCTCGGGGCAATTTCGAGTGTCCAATTAATGTTGCATGTTTTTGGCATGTGGGAGGAAACCGGAGTGCCCACCCGGAGAAAACCCACGCAGGCACGAGAAGAACATACAAACTTCACACAGGCGGGGTCGGGATGGAACCCCTCAGAACTGTGCGGCCAACACTTTACCAGCTGATCCACTATGCCGCCATATATAATAAATCATGGAAGTAAATGAATATGTACAAATATTAGTAAAACCTTTTAGTATAATTCGGTACAGGCTGCAAACCAAAATATAACAATTATTTCGAATTTACATCTCTCTATTAGCGCCAAAGCTCAGCATTACAATCTTTGTGCAGGCAGAATATTTTATCAGAATATGCAACAGATTTTATTATGCGGTATTAGATTATGCAGGCTTTGTTCATTAAGTGTCCATTTAGATGCCCCGGCACGTGTTTCTGCAACATTCTATCTCAGTGCAAACTTTAAAATGTGCTGCCATCATTTTGTTCCATTAATTTCTATCCATACAATCACCATATTGTACACTACCCGCATGCTGAAATTTCTTGGTGCGACTTGGACTCTTAACAGTAGTTGTGAGCAAAAGTTACCAAAAAGTCTCAGTCACTTTCAGTGTGAAACTATCTGATGTCAAGACTGTTATATCTGATCTTTACACTTTTGTTCAAGTGCTCTGACTTGAAAAGTCATGTTGCTATTTTGGCTCGACGGCTAACCTTTGGCCTTCACGGGCAGCACACGCGGGCGTCTGCTCCTATTGGCCAACCGTGCATGTCGGTTGCAGTAAGAAGGCTTCTCACAGGTGTAACGGGAAGGGGGCTTGCCAGTCACAGCCGCTATAAAAAGAGAGTGGAATGTCAAGTGGGTCTCACTTTGGGTCAGCCAGAGTGTGTGCACAACTTAGAAGGACTGAGGGCTCACGTAAAATCGCTTCAAACATGGCCGCTGTTCATCGCCTGGTTATCGTCCGCCACGGGGAGAGCGCCTGGAACCAGGAGAATCGCTTCTGCGGCTGGTTCGACGCCGACCTCAGCGAGAAAGGCGTGGAGGAGGCGACCCGGGGGGCGAAGGCCATCAAAGACGCCGGCATGAAGTTCGACATCTGCTACACCTCTGTGCTCAAACGCGCCGTCAAGACCTTGTGGACCATCATGGAGGGGACGGACCAGATGTGGCTTCCCGTGATCCGTACCTGGCGCCTCAACGAGCGCCACTACGGAGGCCTCACTGGGCTCAACAAGGCAGAGACGGCCGCCAAGCACGGCGAGGAGCAGGTGAAGATTTGGCGCCGTTCCTTTGACATCCCGCCTCCACCCATGGACAAGGACCACCCTTACCACTCCATCATCAGTGAGGTGAACTAACAGATTTTGACGTATAAACAATCGTGTTTCTTCAAACAGCTGCTTAATTAATGGCCGTGTGCCGTTTATATCGACCTCCAGTCCAGACGCTACAAGAACCTGAAGCCCGGTGAGCTGCCTACCTGTGAGTCACTCAAGGACACCATCGCCCGCGCCCTCCCTTTCTGGAATGATGTCATCGCGCCTGAAATCAAAGCCGGGAAAAACGTTATCATCGCCGCCCACGGCAACAGCCTGCGTGGAATCGTCAAGCACCTTGAAGGTGAACGGAAAAAGACGACGGCAATTATGGCGGCCAAACTGCATAGAAGGATTACTTAATGAATTCTGGGAAACGCATGAAAGTTCGATTGAACAAATGCACACAAGGACACAAAACCAGCCAGTGATACGGGCACACACATTTACAGTGGATATAAATAGCACCCGTGGGCTCGGGGACAACAGAGAGGGGGTCACGAGTCTGGTTCCCATTACACTCGCGACCTTTATCTAGAAAGGTTTCATAGATTGGCCGGGAAGAATTACAACTGCAAAAAAAGCTTAAACACATGCGGGTCGGAGCTGAGATTCAAATCAAGAACCTTTCAACAGTGAGGCAGGCGTGTGAACAACTTGACCACAATGCTGCCATCCCATAACTTTGTAATGAAAAGTATGCAGAGAAACTTGCATTACAGGAACTTTGTCAAAAACAGTCAGTCAGTAGTTTTTTAAGTTTTCAAAAAATATTGTCCATTATTGCAGAAAATCTCACTTTGTGTATCAACAAAAATAACCCTCTTAAATTTACATGTAAAGTTGTGAAGCAGGTGAATGACCCTTTCCAGTCCTGACCTTTTCCACAACCTGAAACGTACAAGTATGATCCCAAATTGTAGAAGAACACCAGGCTGATTTAGTTCCATGTACTGTATGTTTTTTTTTCACCAATTATGAGCTCAATAGAGTTAAGATTAAAAGCTAGGTCTAAAATGGTCCTAAAAGATCAGATCACGGACAGAAAGGCCAATGATCCAAATTAGGTTGCACGTTCCTGTGCTGATAACAGCCACCAGGGGGCGTGGGGGTGTCTGGGGACTGCTTTGAGACGCTGCAATGTATCAACCATTATAATTCAGTATATTATTGTATTATTGGTAAACAGAACTTGATAATATTCCTATTTACTGCCTTAACATCAATGACTGCATGCAATCAAAATCCTGCTCAATGTCACAACACTGACGTTTATGTTACTTTTTTTTTTCTACCAGGGATGTCCGACGCCGCCATCATGGAACTGAACCTCCCCACGGGAATTCCCATCGTCTACGAGCTGGACGCAAACCTGAAGCCCGTCAAGCCCATGTCATTCCTGGGCGACGAGGAGACCGTGAGGAAGGCCATGGAGGCGGTGGCTGCTCAGGGCAAAGTCAAGAAGTGAGCTCTTGCTGAGGGGCAGAAAAAAAAAAAACAAGAGACTTGAGTCCTTACCTCCCATCCCAACAAAAATCCATCTTTGTGGTCCATTCCAAGTACCAACCGGGGTACACTTGGGTCTTGTTAGCCTGCTGTTTGCTCCAAACGATGACCTGCCAACTAAAGCAAACGGGCCCACACAGATCAAAATGTGAACCTCCCTCAGTTGTTCTAAGTTGTGGCCAAAGCCACCCTGACACCACCAATAAAGAAAACACGTTTTATATAAGCTTGTGCCTGTTTCCTTTTAAATCTCTTTCTTGTCCTTCTTTACATTTACAAATGTCTTTTCATCATAGCCCACATGGTTCTGTGAAATCTTACCCAGGACACCGAGATGAGGAAGGGAGAGGAGTCATTGGGTTCAACGTGGCACCGTTCCCATAATGCAGGGACGAGTCTGATCACTGCTGTGAAACTGAATTACTGCACTGCTTGTACTCCATTACATAGAGGAGCCACACAGGATTGAAAGGATGGACATGGTACTACAAAAATAATTACATTACAATTACAATTACATTACAAACACTCGTTTATATCCTCAGGGATGAGAATGGTCAATTTGGAAAAACACTGAAAATGTCTGCCTTTGGCACAAAGATTTTTCATAAAACACACTCGTAACAGTGTAAATACAGGGCAATCATGATATTTCAAAAACTTCAAATGTGAGTCTAAACAACCAAAATAATTTTACCAAGCTTCAGACATAAAAATGTAGACCGAGTGAAATTTATATCAAATAGGCTACTGCATTTACAAGTTATACTTCAGAAATAAGTACACAAGTAATTTGTTTATATGAGAGACAGAGAGCGAGATTATGTATTATAAAAGTAAACAATAAAATGCGTGATCTGCAGGGCCAGTGCTACAGATAGGCCCAATCTTCTTAACAGTTATCAATTATATAATATTTGACAAATTTATGTCCATCTTACCTTTGCGTTTCCTGGTTTGGATATGCTCCTGGACATTTTTTGCTGGAGCGTCCACTTTTTGTACATGTTCGGTTAGACATGTTGATACAGTTTTCGTTCCGAACTGAAAGTTTTTTACCCCATGCTTTTTTAGCAATTCCCCTGGCACGATCTTCATCTTTTCGCTCCAAGACTTTTGCCATACTGGCAAATGTGCAGACCGCTCGATAACATATGCGTACGTGTGTCTATAAGTTATAACTATGTCGTAGTAAACAGAATGCTTCTCTATTAAATGTTAACATCAGAGTGAAAATAACGACGAAATGCTGCTGCAAATCGGAACGTTGTCGTTATTATAAACACCAAATTTAATGCAAAAAAAATAGCAATGCCATTTTCCGCTATCACGGCTGTGACCAATTTCAGGAGCGTTGCCGATAGATGCTGGCGGCCGGTCTTGATCACAGCCTCAACCCGCATCAAGCCATATCCCCGCAAATTTTCTCAACGGATTTACATGTTTCACAAAACTGACAATAAAAGCTGAAAAACTAATCTGAATTCCGCGAATCTGTGGAAAAATGTCATCCCTGTACACCGTACTTAATGGTATTCCAGCTCCTGGAACACCAGAAGAAAGTTTATTAATTTCACATCTGTTAAGTGGAATTTTTCCCTTCAATAAAAGGACATGCGTTTCATAACAACTGTTGACAGTAGAAGATAAATCTGAAAAGGTAACAAGTCACATACAGTGTTAAGTTTATTGGTAGAAATGTATGACAGTCTGTATTATTATATTCAAGAGTTTGGGCTCATATGTCTAAACTCAAAGCAAAAATGCGCAGGAAAGATGAAAGAACCTGTGCACTTATTGGGAAGTCACTAAAAGCACCGGCTGCTGGCTTGACTTGCTGCCTGCATGTCTGCTCGATATCTCAACCCTCTGCACATTAATTTGGATCACATACCCCCCCCCCCCAAAAAAAAAAAAATCTGGCCTTAGTGGAGGCCTAGGTTTTCCAATGGCTCTGGTTTTAACGTGCAAAAGGGGTGTTTTGTGTCAAAATGCTGCTTACCCTCAGCACGCTTGATTCAAGTCTCTTTCAATTTGACTCTGCTATTAGTATTTAACTTCAAAATGAGTTAATTTAAAAGGTGTTGGAGACTGTGAGTCATGAGCAGGCAAGGTTCCGTAAGCATTAGGAGTTCTGCCATTGTGGTCTTAGTCTGACACGTTTGAACCTAAGACCGTTTTGGCCACCGATTGCCTTCCGAAGGATCTGATGAATCTCGGCAGGGAGAATATCTTGTAAGGGTTCTTTTTGTACGTCACAGCTTTTTGGGTATCTTCTTTGGACTGGTCCACATACTCTGCGGCACTCGCCACGTTCTTTTCTATGCTGTTCATCAACTCCCCCTGGTGGACGATAAAAGAACAAACTCTTGAACTTGAATGTTATTCATTTGAAATACTTGATCAAGGGATTGTCATTTGGAGATAAAATGACGATGTCCACCACACCTGTATCTCCAGAAGCATGGCGGTGTCGGCCAAGATGTCGTGCAACTGTCTGATGGATGCCTCCAGGCGAATTATATCCCCGTGACGAGATTTGATGTCGCTCAGAGCCTTGCTCGAAATACAAGCACCAGAGCCGACAATCTTGGACAGTTGTCAGTTAAAAAAAAAAAAAAATAAATAAATGCTTTTATCATTGACTTGTCTATTCCAATTAGCACTCTGAAGTTATTCAGCAGTGCGAAAAAGTCTCAAGTGTGTCAAATCCAACTAACATCCGATATGAAGATGGTCACATTGCGGCAGTTCAGCATCTCCTCCAGCTCCTCGTCTGTGGTTACTTTGTCCACTGAGCAGGAGACAACACAAAAAGATAGAGATGATGTGCATCTGGAGGACTGCTTCTTTTTTTACTTAACAAAACGGGAAATGTGCTTTACTGCAAATTCGGATGAGGAAGACCGTGAGGAAAAGAACATACAGGGACCAAGCCAGAGCGTGTAGAGCAAAAGCAAGCGAGCAAATTTATTTGCATAGCGCAGCGGTCGGCAACCTTTGACACCGAAAGAGCCATTTGAACCCGGTTTCCACGGAAAAGAAAACACTGGGAGCCGCACATCTAAAATGAAGAAAAAAAAAACTTCTACTACTTTACCGCAGCATGTTTCTCCATTGGCTTTGCCGGGCTTGAAAGTCGCTCAAACTAGACGGCGTTTCAGCGGGTATACCCGCTTCCGCAGTGTGACGTCTATTTTGAGCGACGAAAAAATAATATCAAATAATTTAATTAATATTTTAATATTTCAAGATCACAATCTTCAAATTTAGAACTAAATAATATAAAAACTAACACAAATAAAACGCACTTCAATTAAATACAAAAAAAAATTTTTTAGTAATTTATTTTCCCAAGCCAATCAGAGCCGCATTATAAGGATGAAAGAGCCGCATGAGGCTCCGGAGCCGCGGGTTGCCGACTGCTGGCATAGCGCATTTCATACATGAGGTAACTCAAGGTGCTTTACATCATTAAAGGTATCTGAAAACAAAGATAAACGGGATAAAAACAATAAAAATGACAAACTATATATATATATATTTTTTTTTTTTTTTAAGAATTAAAACCACATACAATGCAAATAATATGATCAAAAAGTGGATATATTTTAAAAAGGATGAGAAAAAAAGAAGAGTTTTCAACCTGGATGTAAAAACATTCCCACTATGGGCTGACTTCACCTCTGGCAACTTATTCCATTTGTGTGCAGCATAATAGCTAAATGTTGCTTTGGACTCTACGCTCCACTATTTGACCTGAGTCAGTCAATCTCAGAGCTCTACTGGTTTTTTTCTCCGTAAGCATTTCTTTCATGTATTCAGTACCTAGATCATTTAGTGATTCATAGACCAGTAGCAGAACTTTGAAATCTATTTTAAAGCTGACTGGAAACCAGTGCAAGGACTTCAGGATTATATGCTCTGACCTCTTTATTCTGGTCAGACTCCGAGCTGCAGCATTCTGAATGAGCTGCAAATCCACATATCATTGATACTCCCTCATATTTGCCATAAAAAATGTCAAATTAATAAAAATGGGGCTCAAGGAAGAAAAAAAAAGGCAAGAGTTTCTGTGCAAAAAAAATCTCTGAATAGTAAACTTAGAAATGCCCTAAACTGTAAATATGCAGTCACTTTACCCTTACGTGAAGCGACTTCATACCAAGGAACCACTAGATGGCGGCAAAGCATTGATTTTGTAATGGACAAGACTTTGGGCATAAACAGCCAATCAGCAAATTTTTCAGCAATTGAAGATACGGTCCGCCCAACAACTCTGCAAATAGGTGAATGCATGAGTAAAAGATCTGTGGGGAATACCCAAAGTTAATTAATTAGATGACTTACATGAAATGTAGTGAGATTCTAATCTAATGAGACCTTTATACTTAAATCTCTACTGCGGGACTGCTGAAAGGGACTGAGTCATATTCCCCAGACTCACCAATCTGCAGCTGTCTCTGAATGTGGCCTTTGCATTTCTCCCTGAAGGCCACCTGTGCGTTGTGGTGACTCGTCATGAGCTCAGCAAAGCAGCGAGTCATGTGCGCGTGCTGGTAGAAGGGAAAATAGAGCTTAAGTTATTATTGCACACTGTTGCTCATAACTTAGTGAAGTGTGCAGCGGACCTCTGTGTGATAAATAAATTAACTGTACCACCACGACAGACCTGATTGTTCCTAATCCGTTGCATAACCGATGAACCACTGTCACTGCAGTTCCCAGGAAAAGCATCCTGCAATGCTAGAGAAACATTCATATTATCGGTCATGTTCATTTGAAATGGAAACATTTGCAGTGTAGGGAGTGCTCATCTGTTAAAAAACGTGTTTTCCTCGTCTAGCTACAATATTAGCAAAACAAATGTTTGCTCATTTAATATTGAAGCCACCGCTCGGCAGGGTTGCAAACTCGGCCATTCAACTGTAAGAAAAAAATAAAATAGCTAAAATATTTTTCCATAATACGCAAGGCCATAAGGTAACGTGTATTTATAGTAATAACGTGAATGCCTTAAGATAAAATAGTTGTAAATCAGCAGCCTGCAGGTGCGTCACAACAAATTGCAATATTGTAAAAGATGTCAATTATTTCTGTGGTTAGATTTTAAAATTTGTCATTTTATTGATTCATTACACAGAATGGAATTTAGTTTTTAACTAGTATTTTGTACCATTTTCTTAACAATAGCTTACAGTGAATGAAAAAAATCACTATCAAGAAAAAGTAATTAGATAAAATACTACAAAAATATTTAAAACAATTAGGTGGGAGTTTCCTGTGTTAAAAACAATGATCATTTCTATAATAATAAGATGCACCAGTATATTATTGCTGAGGCTAAGCATCCTTGTTTAGTGTACATTTACTTTTGTCCACACTTAAGTAAATATTTACTTTTTTTTCTGGCACATGGATTAATTGGACTCATTTTACGTGCTCGAGACTGTAAATCAACAAAATAGGTGCTTAAAAGACTGAATTATATTCATTCAATAAGGATTTGCTGAAGTCAACTTAAAGCAAAAATTATGCCTACCCTTTAACTTGGCTCGGAACAAGTTTGCATCAGTCTTGATTTTGTTGGTCAGCAGCTCCAACTCATCTCTGGATTCTGAGAATAGCACAACAACAATGACAAAAAAAAAATTGAGTGGAAAGGATTATCATGAGTATGCTTTGTTCATGTTAAGAAGGGTGTGCAAACAGCAGCAACTTAGAACAAACGACTTAGTATGGACAAACGTTTTCTTTTTTGGCAACAAATGTGACGTCAACAAGTCTGTGACTGGAGACGTTGAGTCTGAGATGAGCATCGAATGCAGGTGGCAAAATACACACAAATAGAAACATCACGTACTCTTATCCGGGTTGGAGGAAGCAAGGAGGCTACTTTGCCTTTTTTCCACTTCTTCCACTTGACTGGACATCTTTTGCATGAGGCTCCTCAGCTCACCTACCTGCACGCACAGTATGGACAAGAAAGCTGGAAGTCACGAACGACATATTTAAAAAAAATAAATAAAAAAAGAACTACAGAGTTACCGTTTTAAAAAACTCCTCCATGACGATTTTGCCTCCGTTTTCATGTGTCATATCACAAAAGCCTTTGTTGTTGTTGTTGAAAGTAGGTAGTATAAACGTCGAAAATGACACCTGGAAGTCAGACCCTAACCCTATTTTCTCCTCTTCACGCGACGCTTTCTCCAGAGTAAAAAAAAAAAAACAACAAACAAACAAACTTGGGTGTCGTTAAGGTGGGTTATTAATGTAGATAGTTAACAAAACATTTATCGTGAAGGAAAACTACTAGCGGCTCTCGCTTCCCAAGCTAGCTGGGCACACCTGCGCATGGCCGCTACAAAAGGGCAAACAAAAGGGCTCGACTTCCGTCAACTTGTTTGCCGTGCACCAACAACTTCTGAGCTTCGTGAACCATCCGGGAAAATAATTCGCAGTGGTGTTGCAGTGGAGTTAAGAAAAGGATTTTTCATCCTCTTAAAAAAAAAAAAAAAAAAAAATGTTTTTTGTTTTTTTTTTATCTGAGCGCGTTCGACTAAGGGGTTAATACCAAATAAGTCCACAAGGTGGTGCTATTGATGATTGAACAGTATTTGGTGGAAGACACTAGCGCAGTCGGTAACTAATTTAAAAAAAGAAAGAAAAGAAAACTGTCACGCAAACAACATGAAAATAGTCACGGGCTTCTGATAGCAAAACAGCTTCAAATACTCTACATAGAAAACACCACTTTTCATATTTGAAAGATGAAAGATTTTTTTTTTTTTGGCCTGGTGTGAAACAGCAGCAGCAAAAAGTGAGAAGAACAGATACTAAACAGAACATCTCAATATCAAAACATTGAAGCAAGCGTCGTCTCGTTTGCTGTTGCCTGTGCTGAATTGTGAACAGTCCCGTGACGATTGGTTAACGTCAAATGATACCACTAGGCGGCAGCACAGACCATCTAATGACTGAGCGAATGCTGATGAAGTTTTGCAACTCTGTATTATTTACACTCCGTCCATTCATTTTCTTTGCCGCTTATCCTCAAAAGGGTCGCGGGGAGCGCTGGAGCCTATCCTGGCTGTCAACGAGCAGGAGGCGGGGTACAACCGAAACTGGTTGCCAGCCAATCGCAGGGCACATCGAGACAAACAGCCGCACTCATAATCACACCTACGGGCAATTTAGAGTGTTACATGTTTTGGGGATGTGGGAGGAAACTGGAGTGGCCGGAGAAAACCCACGCAGGCACGGGGAGAACATGCAAACTCCACACAGGCGGGGCCAGGATTGAACCCGGATCCTCAGAACAGTGAGGCCAACGCTTTCCGGCGGAACCACCGTGCCGCCTTTACACTTCACTTTTGCCAAAAGAATAAAGCCTCTTCTCCGAGTCCAATGGTGAGTGTGGTGAACTCACTTGTCACCCTTAGGCAATTACACCTAGTGACACAAACATCTTTCACCAGCGAGAAACAAATTTTGCACTTCTGATGCACTTGGGTCGTGTAATGATGAGGAACTCAATTGAAGCTATTTGTAAAAGTATTTAGGGATCAGATGTATTGTGTCACCAGGATGCTTCACTGGGATAGGGTCTGTTTTGTTTAAGATGTTTGATAGGCTGCCATAGTTCTAATTTTTCCAAATATGACATTCAGAGCAGCTAATGCTCATGCCTCGGCGGCACCTACTGATTCACAGCCACCCCTAGACCACACCTCAGTGGGGCTCGACCAGCAGCCACTGCCCCTCGACCAAGCCCCGGCGAGGCTCGACCACCAGCAGTCGCCGTCCCTCGACCACGCCTCGGCGGGGCTCGACCAGCAGCCACTGCCCCTCGACCAAGCCCCGGCGAGGCTCGACCACCAGCAGTCGCCGTCCCTCGACCACGCCTCGGCGGGGCTCGACCAGCAGCTGTTACTTGCTCCTGTTTAGTTCCTGCTTTGCCATTGGGACCATCCTCGACCCTGGTCCTTGGCATCTTAGCCGACCCCCTGAACTACTCAGTCAAGGTCCTCGCTTTAGGTGGCCTGGATGGCCACCAGACAGACGGGTGGGGGGTTTTGCCCTCCTCCAGGCGTCCTTCTGTCCCCTGCCCTTGGTCGTTTTTTGCGTCTGGGATCCCGTGTGCCTTGGGTTTCTGTCAGGGGCGTGGCCAGGCCACTGCCCTGGGCGCAGCTGCCTCTGGAAGCAGCTCCACTCCTCCACCTTATGGATGCTAATTAGGCCAGGCATATAAGTCTTTTGTTTTTCATTCTCAGTTGCCGGTTCGTTGTGCTTGAGGCTGCATTAGTCTGCCTGAGTATATGAGCCTCTCGTTCTGACGACCAGCTAAGTCTTGTTTTTTGCATAGAAGTGATCCGACCTCATTTTCATGTTTTTTTTTTTTTAAATCTTGCCTGTTACCACGTGTTTTTATGCCTCTACCTTTTTGGACTGCTTACATATGTACGACGTGTGGCTGGAATTAAAAAAAAAAAAAAAAAAAACATCATGTCACTGCCTCCTGCATCTGGGTCCAACCCCTTGTCGCATGCTCGTGACATAATGCTGTTTTCTGTGAGGAATAACCTCTAAACTTATATTGTAAGCATTTGGGTATGTATAAAATGTTAATGTAAATTCAGTTGGACAAGCAGTTAGCAGGCTTGGTTTTTATGTTAACCAAGCAAAGCAGCATGTTGTGCTCCCCTTTTCTCCGTTGAGAAAGCCCAAGTTGCTCCGTTTGGACATAGAAACCATATTGGATCTTATGTCATTAAACACACTACTGCCTTTTTAATATTGTTGTTATTACATTTTAACGTGCCTTGGGCTAGCACTGATATTTCCTTACTCAAAAACAAGGTCACAGAGATAAAATGGATGAGCGTTTTTTTTTTTTTTGTTTGTTTTTTTAAACCATAGCTTTAACTTTGTTGAATAAAAGCAACAACCTCTTGAAAATGTTAGAATCGGGTTGTCCTGAAGAAAATAACATGCTCACGAAAACTGAAATAGATGGTTAACGTTGTAGTCTGTGTAAAAGAACGAAACAAACAAGTAGTGACACTGTCCACGTAGCTGAACACACCAACAATAGATACAAAGAATAAAACCTATGAAATGAGGGTACCAAATGGATGCCAGCTATTCCGAAATGCAAGAAAAGTTCAGCGCCAACAGACTATTTTTCAGCCACATTGTGGTTGCAAACATGTTCCAAGGCGTCCTGTGAGTTAGTTTGTCTCACGAGAACTGCACAGCCTGCACTCCTGCTGTCAGAACGGACTCTAATTCTGGATATAATTCAGAATTTGACTCTGATTTTGATTCTGATGCCAGTATGGTTGCTGGGCAACACTGATCAAGCAGCTGGCTCGCTCACTTTGCGATGACGGTCCGACTGCTGCTTAACGTGTGACGTATTTTCCGAACGAATTTCCAAGGCAACCACATGCGTCAGGGAAATGCCACTTGTTAAATATTGAAGCCTCCTCCAAAGTTCAATGAGTCACGCCTAATAGGTACCGTAATTTCTCGAGTATGATGCGACCGGAAGTATAATGCGCAAAGTTGACCTAAAAAAAAACAAAAATCAGGAAAACCCTTCCACCAATTGTACAATGAGCAACACCAATTTGCCGCTACCCATATGCTCAGAAAATTAGGAATGATTTGTATTTATATTTTGTTAGATTTGCACTTGTATTGTTTTTCAAAAACTGTCCGTAAAACAATCATTATTAATCATCATTGTGCATGTGCTGATGTACCCGTAATATAATCTCGGGACAGGCCCAAGACATGTGTCCCTGTAATTGTCACAACAGAATCCCTCAACCAATTAAAATAATAGCTCGATGATGGCACAACATTTTATTAATAGTTAACACATATCACAGTCTTAAAAATTTAAACTATTTTACACTGTTTATTAAACACTCCATTAAAAATTTGTGCATACAACATTTGTGCATAGTGCAGTTTATCCACTACATTACACATCCTTGGCCAAGCCCTCAAAAGAAGCATCTGACTCATCTCCAATCCGAAAAGATCCACAGTAGGTACCTTTGGTGCATCACTGTGGAATTCATCAATGACGGCTTGAAATATATTTTTTAATCCCAGGAGTTTGGGTTGCGCAGAGCAACCTCTCCCCCTCCATTCGGCTCTAATCCGTAGCATCTTTCACTATGGTGTACGTCAGGTGGCTATCAAAACAATGTGAGCTCAAACCATGTATAAATGAGCGTAATGGGCACATTTTTTTTTACAAGCAAGCATTTCAATTCATACCTTGCTCGTATTACATAGTTTGAGCTCGCAATGTTTTGATACCCACCTGAAGCCAATGAGGCGAGCTATCGTTGTTTCGGACTGCGGCCCAACTTCCGGGTTGCCGGCGTCATCGGCACGAGTGATGACACATTTCTTTTAAAAGCAGCTGCACAACTAGCTGTTAGAGTCGGCAATTTTATTTTTTTTTCTCAGTTTAAGTTTAAACAAACTCATGGGCAGTCGTTTCTGATCTTTGGTGCAGTACCACCAAACATGCTACGCTAACGATCGTAAAATGCAAGAGTTCAGGTTGAGGGCGCACATTATCGTAATAAATATAAATGTGCAACATAAGACATCGAATATCATATCGAAACGTATATGTATCCCTTTTTTTACCACTCTATGTACCTGTATACGACTATACAATGTGGTTAGATTTTTTATTTTTCATCCATACCTAAATATAATGCGCTCTATTAACTTTTTGAAAATATTTTTGGAAAAATGTTCATATTATTTTCGAGAAATTACGGTAGGAGTTGTGTACATAGTTGCCAAGTAAGCACGTGGGTGTTTCGTTCCCTGTACTGAAGAATCAATGAAACTTGACAATGCAAGCCAGGCGGGCAAGAAGAAGACTTTTGCCCTACCCAGACTTGCACTTCAACCAGTTTTACCGTATCTGAAAGTTGGTTGTACGTAACCCCCCATTTGCAAACTCTCCTTGTTAATATTATTGCAGTACATAACTTGAGAGGGATGTTATACGAGTGCACGACTCAACACAGCCAGCATTTGTGCACGGGTACAACTCGAGCTTCAGGTAGCTTTGCGATTGGCTTTGGTTAAGTTTCACATCATCATAACTGAGTCCGTAGATCGACTGACCCTGGTGTTGACCATCCAAAAGGATTTGGGATTGAAAATATTGAAACAGTCCAACATTTGTGATTGTCAAAGGTTTTTACGAGCAATTCAGTTAGAATGACCTCATTATGGATGTGTGAAACCCACTTATGATCTTTCTTAATGTTGGTAAATGTTAGGAAGCTATATGTATTTGCACAGTTGCTAGAACTGCACCCATTACTGCGTAAATAAGTAAAAAATGAGCGAGTGTAAATGAGACCTCAGTGTAACACAGTCCTTCTCTGGAAATATAAACACAAAGTGGTGCCCCCACCCCACCCCCCCAAAAAAATTGCATTATAGACGGGAGGAGAGCGAGCTTTGGCATCAACAACATCCACAAACACAAACAGCTGTGAAAATAACCTCCACCAAACAAGTATGACTTCCACTCACTAATCTATCCGCCCTCAGTCTATCGAGTCAATTTGCTTTTCTTTTCTCTTTTTTTCTTGTAGATGGGCACCGTGTGTCGTATACAGAAATCTCAGTCAATACCCTTACTTTGTTTAAATGTCATTTGTGGTCGATTTTTTTTTTGGGACACATGTCAATATGTGAATACGGTGACATTTTCATAGAGAATGCAGTGTTTTTTCCCCCCCACATGGCACAAAGGTCGAGAATGAATATACAGTAAGACACCATGTCACCTTTGTAATCACTTATTATGGGATGACTAACTCATTTCTTGGGATACATTCATGGTGCTCATTCTGCTGTTTACTATTAAGCCAAGATTTGAAAGTGATCTTTTGATATATTTTACTTTTACACTTCAGGCGCTGAAAACATTAACTAGTGGATGCAGAGTGGACCTTTCTGACTGGTGATCTTCAGCACCGCCCCCCTTAGCAACAGTTGCCATCTCCCACAATCTTCCAAAATGGCGGCTGAACAGAACATGTTTGAAGTGGATTCTCTATCGCGTATTCCAGATAATATTGGGGCATGTTTTTTTGCCAAATGCGCGAGACTTGTCCAAGTGGGTTCTACAGAGAGGTCTAAACTATTTCATGCAAGGATATGTACACATAATTAAGATTTTGGACGGAGCAGGACGCAATGTCAGAGTTACAGCGAAACGTTGCTGATTGATGCAAAAAAGTTTGACGCCTCACAAACCTCATATTGAAATCCAACCGGATAAAATAGTGGAATCGTACTCCACATGTAAAGCAGGGTGAGTACTTTTTATTTGGAAAGATCACAAGTAATATATCATTGTAGTCTTTATAAGTGAGTGGGTGTATTCATTTGACTTGGGTCGTAATGGAATCCAGTGCTCTGTTTTAAAAATCTGATGTGATACAAATAGGCAAATAGACATTTCTCTTGCATGACATCGCACATTGAGTATCACTAACCCGATTCTCCGGCATAAAACATGACACACTTCATTCAGCAGGTCAGTGATACACGAACAAACTGAAAGTTGTTCTTCTGTAATGTATAAAGCACTGATAATAATTCAATCAAACTCAGAGAAGATAGTTCTCCCTCACTTACCTTCGAACATACAAACAACAGCCTTGTGTTTGTTGATATTGTCCACATTTAGTTGTATGTGCACTCTTCCGTGAGCCTTAATCCATCGTAGACACTTCGTCAACTGTGTTTTAGGCTTTGGAAAATGAATCAACCAGGCCCCTTGTATCCTAGCTGGATAACGTTCATCAGAATTGCACGTTCCCCAAGCGCATATGAGGACCATTTTCTTCGTAACATTAACTTTTCCAAGCGCGCGCTACTGACAACCAGCATTGCTTGTGGGACAATACGACGAGAGGGGCGTGTCAAGCCACGGGTTAAGACAGTGCGGCTATCTGATTGGCTATTATTGTACGAGTGATTGACAGGTCGGAAAGGTCCATTGATCAGGACCTCACTGAAACCAGTTTTGGGATCTGGCTACTTCACGTATTTTTAGCCCCCACACTACTAGTTGCAGCCTCTTCCTACTGACATGTACACCAAGCAATGACACAGGTTATAAAGAATTGGCAAAATGTTTCTTTTATTTAAAAGCAATTATACAAGCATTGCGCTCGGAATTTTTTAAAAGTAATAACAGTAATATTAATCAAAATAAAAAAAAAAAAATAAGAAGAAGAATAAAGCGCTCACGCAAATGATCCAAAGGAAAACTAAACCACAGTTCAGCATCAGAGTGAAAAGTGAAATTCCTTTTAGGGATAATAATCATAATAAATTCATACATGCACATTTAATGTGATGATTAATAATTCATGAATCTTCTCGTTTAATAGGCTTTCATTTCCCATCCCTGTGATGTTCTTGTTGGATCGCTGCAGGTTTCTGACAAGCGACAACGTCACCTCAGCATGAACTTGCAGGCTATTGGCAAAAGATGGCAGCGCTCACATCGTTGGAGGTAAATCAAAGCTGTCTGAACTTTCTACCACGCGTTTTTCCGATTGCGGTGTTATCCCTGCCCTCGTTTAATTTATTTCTCCATCCCGCCTCCTCTCAGGGACTGGCAGTTTTATTTCCCAGTGCAGACCAGGCTGAAGTGCTTTAAATGTTGCTTGAACGGGAAATGGTGGAAATAGTGCACTGACTGGAATATCTGGGAGATTATTCTTGAGGGAAACTTTTGAAAAACAGGGGGAAATCAAGTCAAAATTAAACTATATATACTGTCATTTATAGGGTGTACGAATATACTTAAGGCATTACCAATACTAAAAGAATAACAATCCTTACATTTGTTTTCAAGTGTGCTACAAACTCAATAAGATTTACATATTTCTTTTGGGAAAACTTTGACAAATGGGTTGAGAAACATACATTTACTCTTGCATCTTTGTGGCAATCTAATTCCTCCAAGACCAGGGGTGTCAAACTCATTCTTATCGCGGGCCTCATTGTAGTTATGGTTGGTATGAAACCATGAAAGTCTTAAATGGGCCCATCATATTTACACATAAAATGTATCAACTAGTTTTGGAATCAGAAATCAAGGGTAATGGGCTTTTCAACTATTGTTGATGTTTGCTAACAAAAATGCTTGCAATATCTCAATGTCATCATTTATGAAATGACTGTTTGAAATTTTGGTTCAAATTGAAACAAAAATGATGGAAGTTGATACACATGATTTGCCTTCAGGGGCCACATAAAATCATGTCCCAGGCCGCATCTGGCCCCCGAGCCTTGAGTCTGACAACTGTGTCCTAGACAACAGTGCCATGTTTTAATAGTTTACTAAATTGCAAGTCGTAAATATTGAGAGGGTTTAACATATACGATTGTAAACAGTGACTGTTTTCTGAGCAGATTGGGGATGAAAAATCACTTTTAACATACCCATACCACAGGGAGGATGTTCTTTTCAAGAAATCTGGAAATCGGGCCTTCGCCGACTTTAATTACATGAGAGGGAAAATGCTAAAATTTGTCACGATTGTCGTAATGTGCGTATCTCTCTTTCAAAATGTCTGTCCATTTTCTGTTTGTCCTTCATAAAAATCTCTGAGGCTATCACACATGTAAAAAAATGATCAGGTTTCATAGGGTAGTTCCAACAAGACGTGGGAGGAAAGCATCCCATAAACCATCTTTTGAACCTCCTTTCCAGATGGAATAGTTAAAGTCCCCCATGCGCACAATTCATCACAATTATCATTTGATTAGTCCCGCAAAAGTCTCAACAGTGTTCATCTGTATTTGCTTTCCCTCACAAACATCCTTGTCACTTTTGCCCCTCTGCTCACAGTCTGGAAGAAAGATGATGTGGTTTTACAAGATTTGTCATTAGTCGCACAAGTACTTGTCCTACACTGACACTGCAAGTTGCTCCAGCGTGAGGTGTCACAAGAACCGATCGGAACGACCTCATCGCCGCCATATTATTCGGTTCGTGCGCTGCCTGCAGTCACGTTTGCCGCAACCTTTCGAAGATGGCAAAGAAGTTGTGTGTGTCAAAATAATATATAGAGTGGAATCTGTAAAAAAGAAATGAATGGAGGTCGCACAGAAACAATTTGTAGGTGAGACAATTTTGTCTTGGGTTTTCGTTTATGGCTTTTAGGCAACACTTATAGAGCTCGTGCACCTACGTCATCAAATCACGTCACTGGCCGGAAGTGTCGGTCAAACAAACCATTCTTCAATGCTAAGTCGGTTGGAGACGACGCGAAAATACGTCTTATAGCACAACGCCCAGAGTTTGGTCCGGTACCGTTAAACATTTAGAAGGTGATAATAAACGAAGGTACGTCGAAAATTGAGGGTCACTTGGCATAGAGGTCCCATATTTAGTGCCAAAGGTCGACGTTTTCGCCGATAAGAAATTGGACTATTAACAAGCTTCCGCTCATCTTGAACAACTGGATCTACACATGTATCTGGTGAGTAAATTGTCGAGATATACATGGAAGAATTTGAAAACGTAGAAAAGTCTGGACGCATACAAGTAGTTAGTTGCTGGATCTGTTCTCAATCAAGAATAAATCCCACATAGTGATGGAGCCACTCAGATTTTTTCAATACAAATACCAAGATGTCAATAAATGGCCCCTGGTTTTACACAAACTCGCATTCATTATCTATGATCGAGTCGGCTCCTCCGAACATGAAGTGTGCACACAGTGTACACGGAAGCACACTGCGGCCACACATTGAACTTCGGTAGACATCTGTGTGACCGACGGTTTATTTTCTTGAACATGAGAAAAGAACAGCGGCAGTTGGAAAATGCGTCACTACTTGTTGTGAAAGTGGGGAAAATTTTGTTTTCAAGGAAAGGTTTGCCATTTTTTTCCACAAACATTTCCCAGCTGTTTAATTTAATATCCATTGTGTCAAAGTACCACAAGGATCAAGAATTTGACGCCTATTTTGACGCCACATTGCCCGTTGAAAATATTTAACACAACTAATGCTAAAAATATGTGCAAAGTCACCACCGGCTGAGATGGAAAGAAACAGAATGTGAAAGTTCAAAATAATCAATAATAAAGTATAAAAGGATTACAAAAGATTTTGGGGGATATATAAGACTGAGGCATGATATATATATGGTCACAAAATCTTGCAGAGTAGCAAAAAATTTGAATTGATTATGCCATTTTTCAACATTAATCATGAATAAAATATCAATCGAGTCAAGCATCACAAAAATATTTTCCCAGCAGTACAACATCATGTGAAATTATTTTTACGAACACCTAGAACTACTCAAGTGTTATATTTAAGATAACTATGCCAAATTAAATATGCGCTGGTTGGCGTTAACGTACAAAGTCGTACAAAATGTCTTTTTTTTTTCCAGTTACCAAGTGTGCACTTTCCTGATGTCGTTATTAAAATAAATTTGCATACTGGGATAGGACCTGATTATTATGTACGGTACTAAGCAAATTATTTGATCGCACAACGAGTTGTCGATTCAGGATCCGTGCGTCAGCTGCCCTGGGCATTTGCAGAACCCCTCAAAACACACACATTGAATGGGCAAGTCGTTGCAAAGTGAAAAGGCCTAAAGGCTTAGAGCACCCTGATACTTTACTTATTTGAAAATAAAAAAAAAAATTAATTAACCAAACACAATAGGAAAATACATACAAAAGATGAGAGTTGTAACTATAAATAGGCCCGCAAACACACAGAATGTCACGCTGACCTCGCTGGTTCGTACTCGAGAAGACTCTTCATCAAACTATCATCAGGTAACTAATCAGCGGTACTACTTTGTTGTTATTGTTTCCAATAGGCTGGATGAGAGCAAACATTGATGTTTGTTGGATGGATGTAAGCAAATTATTCGATCGCACGAGTTGTCGATCAGGATATGTGCGTCAGCTGCTCTGTGCATTTGCCGAAGCCCTCACCACGCACACATTAGATAGGCAAGTTGTTGCAAAGTGAAAAGGCCGAAAGGCTCAGAGGACCCTGATGCATATCTGATGTGAAGATAAAATATTTTCATTAACCAAACACAATATGTAAATACATACTAAAGATGAGACAGATCTAGCTATAAATGGACCGGCAAAGTCAAAGAAGATCACACTGACATCCCTGGTTAGTAGTCAAGAAGGCTCTTCATCACACTATCATCAGGTAACTAATGAGCGGTACAAGTTGCGCGTTTCCAACAGGTTGGATGAGAGTAAACATTGATGTTTGTTGGATGGTTGCGTTGCTTCAATGATCAAATTTAATGCAGTTTTCTTTCAGCTACTCTTCATATCTGCAAGCATGGCCGAAACCATGAAAGTTGTTGCTCTGGGTCAGCCCTTCACCTTGGGGATGCTCTACGATGCCCGCAAAGATGAACTCATCCCAGGTAGAACTTGATGCCCACAATAGTCCTTATTGTTATTTTGGGATACCTTGATTGTCAAGGAGCTTACTTGTGTAACGTGTCTGTTCCTGCAGGTTTCACTCTGTGGGATAGAGCATCCCTAGATAGCCAGACAACTGAAACTACTCAAAAAAGCAGTTCCTTTAAGATTACAGCCTCTGACACCATTGAATCAAGGTCTTCTCTAATGGATATTGAAGCTTCTCTGAGTATGAGTTTCTTGGGTGGGTTGGTTCAAGTTGGAGGATCTGCCAAGTACCTGAATGACCAAAAGAAATTCAAGAACCAGAGCAGGGTAACTTTTCAGTACAAAGCCACCACCACCTTTAAGCAGCTGTCTCTTCCTGCTCTTGGGCCACTAAACAGCCAACAAAAACAAATTATTGAAGAAGGCAAGGCAACACACTTGGTCACAGGTATCCTTTACGGGGCAAATGCAGTCTTTGTGTTTGACAGTGAGAAATTGGAAGCCAGCAGCGTTCAAAATATCCAGGGAAGCATGCAAGTGGTGATCAAGAAGATTCCTACATTTAAAATTGAAGGAAGCGCTAAAATACATCTGTCTGAGAAAGAGCAAGCGTTGACAAACAAGTTCTCTTGCACATTCTTTGGAGACCTCATTCTTGAAAAAAACCCTGCCACATTTGTCCAAGCAGTAGAAACCTACTGTGAGCTTCCAACGCTGTTGGGAACAAAGGACAACAATGCTCCTCTGCTTGTTTGGCTGTATCCTCTGCAGGCGCTATACAACAAAGCTGCTGTGCTGGTCAAAGACCTCAGCGTCTCACTCTCGAGGACGATTCAAGACGCGATGGAAGAACAAAATCAAGTGAAAATGAGATGCAATGATAGTTTGTTTAGCAGTGCCGCACAGTATTTCCCCGTGATTCGCAAAAACATGAGCAGTTTCCAAAAACTTTGTTCTTTTTACCAAGCTTCACTCAAACGAGCATTATCGACCCATCTTCCTTCAATCCGCGATGGCAAAGAAGAAGAGAGCCTGTTAGCAAAAGTCTTTAATGATCGAGAAAAGTCTCCATTCCACCAAGAAAACCTTAACAAGTGGTTGGAGAAAAGAGAACGAGACATCAATGTCATCCAGTCCTGTGTTGACATGATAATGTATGAATCAAATGCTTATGTTGTGCGCACAAAATCAGAATTGGATAAAGTGGTTCTTACTCCAGGTGTGACAAATGTTCTTTGCTTTGTTTTCACCGACTTGGAAACAAATGACCCGTGCCTTGACGCCATGGCTAAGTATTTGGACACATCGCAAGTTGGCGGAACCAATGAAGACTCTACGTCCTTCACGAATGAGGTGCTCATTAAAATGAGAGAAAATGCCCAGACGTTCCTCAAATATGCTAAACCTCTGAAGGACAGCAGCAGTATCAAGTTCCTTATAACCGCTATGACAAATAAGAAATACAAAGGATCTTCCATCTACCATTACAAAGATGGCCTTCTAGAGTCTGACAAGTTCACGGTGCCATCCCTGCCACCAGTGAGGACGATCACGAACAGAAATGATGTCATCTGGCGTAAGTTCCCTTTTTGTGCTGCAGTTTACACTTCTAAGTCAAAGAATACCGTTTGTGATCTGTACGATGTCTCATTTTTTTCCCCTCATTAGATGCCACTGAACTCACACTGGATGAAAATACTGTCAACGAAAAGCTCACTTTGTCGGAGGAGAACAAGAAAGTGTCATATGGTCGTGTTAGGTCGTATCCCTATAGCTCGGAAAGGTTCGTTGATTACCCTCAGGTTCTATGCAAAGAGCCACTACGCGGTCGGCATTATTGGGAGGCGGAATGGCGGGGTCATGTTAATGTGGTGGCTGCATTTGAATCAACTCCAAGGAAAGGAGTAACCAACACTGAGAGAAATTTCACAGATATGTTTACTTCCTGGGGATTGCATGCAAGCCATAAATTTGAAGTAATTGTGGAAAGCTATTTCAGTCCTATCATGATCTTTACAGCATCTTCTAGTGGCATGCAAAAGGTTGGAGTGTTTCTTGATGTTCCTGGAAGCACTCTGTCCTTCTACGGTGTCTCTGGAAACAAACTGAAACACTGCTATACTTTTCCATTGAATCTTGATCAACCAGTCTATGCTGGTTTTTCAGTTTTAGAAAAACAAAGTTATGCAAAACTGACATACTAGTGCAGTAAAACCATTGTCCTCCATTATAGTCAGCTATGCAACATTTATTCATCAATTAGTTTTGAATAATTTTGAACAGCTTTTTAAATAGTGGGTTAGTAAGTAACTCGTAGGGTCTAGCACAGCATGCTTTATCAAAGAATTACTGACATTTTTGAATCGTCAAGATAGTACATGCTAATTTCGTACCCTTAACCTCTCAGCCTCTAAAGACAGGCGTCCACACATTCGAGTATTTTAATGTTAACTTTCTGCAGCAGGAGCGCCACCTTAGAATTTTGCAAGACATTCACTTTCAAGTATACAATAAATAAGTGCAGATATTTGATCAATAAATGAGATGAAAAGCCTCTGGGTGATGGGTTAGAATGATGATGATTTTTTGGGGTGGGTGTTTAGATTTGTTAAACCTTACAGAAATGTTCTCTCTTTTCACTTGCTCATTAGCTTTGAGTATGTGTTCTATCTAATTACCTGCTGAACCAACAACCATGCAACGTTTTTCTTGAGGCTTTAAGCAGCCTTGGCAAATCACACCATGCGTTCTTTGTATCTGATGTGACGAGACTTTTGTTGTCACCATTTGATGTTCGGGTCACATGCTCAATAAAAAGTTTTTTTTTTGCTCTCTCCGTTGGTTTCCATTCTTGTGATTAAAAATGAGAGCGTGTGTGGATAATGGAGAATGTCTCATTGTCAGAAAACACAGAGTACGTTCCAGCTCTTTTAGGATAACGTACAGTCTGTAAAACAACAAGACACAGGAGTGCAGATCATTTTCACACCTCCAGTACAATTTTGATCTGGGCACACACAATACAAACAACAGCCGAGTTCCGCAGACCACGTGATGTGGATCAGTCACGTTCAACCAAGTCGCTTGTTGTGTGGTACCGTGGCCTTCTTGCTGTTTGCTTGTATTTATCCAAACAATACACTGACTGTCTTAAAAAGCAGAACTTGTATGAAATTCCATTTGTATCATACTCCTTCCCTGAAATAAGATCTATTCCCTCTGATACGATAGATAGAGAAAACGGCAAAAAGGAGAAGCGATTTAAAGGATCAGCCATTACTCACGCAAGAGATTCTCGTTGCAGAGGGGCCATCTAAAAAGAATGAATTTGGGAGAACAGAATCAGGATATGCTGTAGTTACAAAAGACAATCTTAAAAGCACAGAAATTTCCACCACATTATTCTGCACAAGCAGCAGAACTAGTAGCACTAACTGAACCATGTAAAACAATGAAAGGAAAAAACGATTTATACAGAGAGTCAATATGGATTTGCAACAGTGCATATTTTTGCGCAGTACTGGAAAAATAGGGGGATGATTTCATTCACAAGCAAATTAACATATGCAATATTGTTAGTTGAATTACTCAATGCAATACAATAGCCAAAATTGTTGCTGTACACAAATGTATCACACACATATCAAACAAAGATATGATTTCTTTAGGAAATGCTTTTGCTGATAGAATAATACATGAAGCTGCATCGGGGAAAAACTCAAATTATGATAATTGACACGGCTACAAATCTAGAATTAGATACATGTGAGAAATTCAATAACAGAGTCCAAAAACAGAATAGGATGTAAGTGGGGGGACAGAAAAAAGGGGTAATATAAAAAAGTAACATCTATGTATGACCAAACAATAAACCAGTTCTACCAAAGAACCTGTCTGAATTGAGCCTTGAGCTAATGCATGTCTCAACAGGAGGTATAATTGTCCACATGGACTTTATTGAATTTAATCAAAATGAGAAGGAGAAAAGGGGCATTGCTGGGTCATAATAGATGCATTCTCAAAATGGAGAGACTCTTTAATTAAAAACAAAGCATCCCGACGCATTGAAGTCAGCAGGACACCCCTTTGGTGGATCCATGAGACTGGATCCTAGTGAAAAGCATTAAGAAGAACCACTGGTATCCGCCTGAGTGGCAAAGTCCATTTCAGGTTTTGTTAACAACACCCAAAGCTGTAAAAATATGTTAAAGTTCATTTCAGCCTAGGATCCAATTGGGAAGGAGAGCTAAGACTCGCAAAAAGCTGGGTGCAGATTCATCGTATCTGAAAATAGCTGATGGACAGTGAAGAAATTTAAAGACACCGAACCTATAGGGACACCTACATGAAATGCCTACCCTAAAGTGGTTAAGTTTCAAAATGGGATGCTGTGGAGTGATCACAATCATAGTTACAATATTCCTGCTTTTGAGATATCTGTGGGGAATCCGAATGTTGTCCTGCAATGAAAAGCCTATGACAATCCAAAAACTAAATCCACAATTGGGTTCTTATGCGTGTGATGATGATCCCAGTTTAATTTATAATCCTCCCATGGTCAAGCCTGACAGATAGGGGAACAAGGAGGAGTTCTTACAGTCAAACTAAATGGTATATGATGAATAATGTGATGCAAACGGCATGGGAGACTCTGGTGGCTGATGAAAATGATAAATGGGCACCATTTTGGTGCATATCTGAATTCACTCGCACCAACGTGTAAAACCATTTTGGATTTGGTGGTGGTGCAGGGATAACTGTCTGTTTGACAAAATGCTCACGAATGTAACAGGTTATTGTGCTTTGATAACCTTATTACCATTGTCTATTCATCCTATGTCTATTTATGAATTAACATCTCCTGTACAGGCCATTTTACCCAAACACTGGCATAGACAAAAGAGAGCAGCTGAATGGCAAGGACAAAATGATCCAACATATATTGAAGCCATTGGTGTTCCCCGTGATGTTCCCAGTAAGTATAAATTGGCTGACCAAGTGGCAGCTGGATTCGAATCCTTCCTGTGTTGGTGATGTACAATCAACAAGAACGTACACAGAATCAACTACATCCATTACAACATACAAAAATTGGGCAACTGGACACAGAGCGAGTTTGAAGCTATGCATGAACAGCTATCGGCTACATCATTTATGGTATTCCAAAACAAGATGGCTGTTGACATGTTGTTGGCTGAGAAAGGAGGAGTCTGTGGTTTATTCGGAAAGCCATAGAGAGACGCCAAACACTTAAAGGTAAAATGAAGGAACACTCTGGGATTGACACCTCCATGTGGCAGTCCTGGATGGATGCATTTGTAAAATACAAAACCCTGGTGTCCTCAATTTTGGTATCAATTGCTGTTTTTGGACCAAGTTTGACCTTGTATGGATGTTGCTGTATTCCATGTCTGCGCTCTGTCCTAAACAGAATACTTACTACAGCATACTCACCCATGAAGAACAAAATGGCACAGGTGTATCCTTTGCTGGGGACAAATGGTGATGAGAGGGTATTCTAACTGCCTTGCCTGATCTGTTTCCAGATCCCGGCTGTTATGACAATGTATAGACCAAACATTTCTCCCCAAAGTGTAATGTTTACCATAAAGTAGTCGAAAACCTATTTTGACTGGATTTTGATTGACTATTTTGGGTAATGTGAGAATTTGAGCAAATATTAGATAAACAGGAGGGAATTGTTGGATTAACTGGATATAAAGTTATCTCATGTTAGCTCTCGTTTGCTTTTGATGATGTTTTGCTATGATGTGGTTAAACAATGTGATGCAATCAAGAGGCACAATGACTGCCGTGGAAACATCAGACAGTGATGCACCAGACAACAAAGACTGACGATTTTGAAAAGATGGTGAAGACCTCGCAAAGACTCACATTGGTTTTTATTATCATGGCTGCTTTGTTTATTGACTCACGCATTGTTTGTCATGTTTGCTTTGTTGCGTTGCAGACTGCTCTAAAGAAATCAAAAGGAGGAGTCGTGTAGATGTGAACAGAAAGGGTTAGAGATGGTGAAAGAGACTTATCACGCGTTCTCTTCGCAAAACTTCCTCTTATCCATCTTCCTTGAGAAAGCGTACGTTAAATGTCCTAGGTTGCGTGAAACTGGCCCACTGCTGACGTAGAATCTCTGATATCATTCTTAAAATGTCACTGGTTGCGTAAACCTGACAATCATCCAATTTTCCAAATTCTTTGTTGTACTCAGATTGAAGTGGCTATTACAACCCGAAATTGCATTTTGATACTGTCTTTTTTCCCCAAAAACTTGTCTTGTTGCTCCTTTGAATACAGTCCTTTGATCTTTTGTCTTTATTTACATGAACTCTTTTCCTTCTTTTCTGACCTGCTTTTGAGCATTTATCTATCGGTATCATTTCATCTTGGTCCCACTTGCGCACGGACTGTAGAATATAACTCAATATTTTGAGGGTCACGCCGGGTCTTGGTTCCAAAATGACTAGTTACACTTCCCGCTTCAACTCTCGAGAATAATCTCTCATCTTATCTGGTCGACAGATGTCTCATACATACTGGGGTGTGAAGATTTTTACCTTCATCTGACCCAAAATGAAGTTGAAAATGTTCCACATAATTCCGTATGACAGGGCACTTTCTTCCACATAAGGCTGCCTTTAACACTCTGGTGACATCCTCACTATGTATTGTTAAACATTGTTAATATCTCTGCACTGCAATAGTATTTCTAACTAGAGAAAAAATGATCAGGCCTCAGTTTGAACCTTGGCCATTTTATTCATCTTACAGCTTATCTTTTCTCTTTTGCTTTGCCACAGTACGGTTAGGTTAGGGTAGGGAAACTTTGTGGACCAGCCCAATAATCACACCAGGTGTTCAGCTGTGAACACGGTGCAGATAATAATTTAAAATTTGAAGTAAGAAAACTGCTACCTTTTTTTTAAACAACGTACTCATTAGATTTTTCAGATATAATTTTACAAAAACAACACAATAACAGTAAAACAAAAACAAAAAGAAAAAAAAAACAGTATGCACAGACATAATAGTGTTCAAAAAAATAAAGAAAAAAAGCACACAAATCACAAATAATATATGTTTTTTTTTAAAATCTCTTCTAAGGGTCTCCATTTGTCTACAAAATCTTGAGCTCTTCCTCTCGTAATATACGTATGTCTTTCCAGTGCAACACAAGATGCCATTTCCAACATCCATACTTTTATTGGAGGAACGTCCACTTTTTTCCAAAATAATGTAATTGTTCTCCCGGGCTGCAGGAGACCAAAATCTATAAGCGTGGCCTTCTTTTTATTAACAGCAAAATCCTTGGGATATATACCTAAAATACACAGTGTTGCGCAATGAGGAACATGAATTCCATCTATTATAGAAATTGACTGAACAATAGATTTCCCTTGTCATTAGACCACTTACTACACGTCTGGAATGTCAGGGGTCCACTGATGAAGTTTAACAGAGTCACATAAGTCCTCATCAGCCATTTGCATTGTAATAGCCTCATTCTATTATTTATTGTTTGTTTTTGTGCTTTAAGGCGTGCATGTTTCCAATCAATTACTTCAATATTTTCTTTAATATCTAGTTTCCATGCCTCCAATTTATTTTTACTTGATTCTGTATCATGTGAGACTAGACATTTATAGAACATAGATATCTGCTTACATCCATGCAAACCTGACAGGACAATATCTTCTAAACTGGACAAAGGGGGTTCATACATAATGTTTTTGATTTGTGCTGACATAAAGTGTTTATACTGCAGATATTTGAAAAAATGCTTATTGGGAATATAACATTTTTGACATATTTGAATGAATGTAAGCATTTCACCATTTACATACAGGTCACCTATTGATTTGATACCATTATTTTCCCATAATTTAAACCCCCTCCCCCCATCTGCTCTTTCAGCTTTAAAAGTCGCATTACCCCATATGGGAAAAACGCATGAAAGTAAAGGAGTGTCCCCTATATGTTTGTGTGATTTAAACCATATTTCTATAGTGTTTTTCAAAAATGGATTCTTGGTCTGCCGTTTTAATACTCTATTTTCAGCAGAATATAAATAATACTTTAATAGAAGTTGTGGTACTGTTGCTTGCTCTATTTTTACCCAAGAGGGTGATGTTGAAAAGTAATACATAGCTGAGCGTAGTTGAGCAGACCAGTAATACCATTTAAAGTTTGGACTATATACACATACCAAATTTAATGTGAGAGAGAAAATAGTACTCTGGACTATCACATACCGCCCTGCTGGATCCTGATTTATATTAGTGATTTGTAATGGTATAGTTTTGTGAATAAGAATTAAAACACCCCGTGCATAATTATTGTATGATGCATATAGTAGCAGACACACAAACAATGGCCTTCACTTATTGTGTCTCAACGTTTGCACAAAATGTTGCTTAATTTCACACTTGATGTCCAGGCACTCCAGATATCTTACCATTTGTATACAGTACAGCTATTTAAAAAAATACATTTGTCCATATACTCATTTGAAAGTTGCAATGGAAGAGCAAAAATTGATAACAATTTTAGATAGTTCTCTTAATAAATCTTCTTCTTTTCCTTTCGGCTTGTCCCGTTAGGGGTCGCCACAGCGTGTCATCTTTTGCCATCTTAGCCTATCTCCTGCATCTTCCTCTCTAACCCCAACTGCCCTCATGTCTTCCCTCACCACATCCATAAACCTTCTCTTTGGTCTTCCTCTCGCTCTTTTGCCTGGGAGCTCCATCCTCAGCATCCTTCTACCAATATACTCACTCTCTCGCCTCTGAACATGTCCAAACCATCGAAGTCTGCTCTCTCGAATCTTGTCTCCAAAACATCCAGCTTTGGCTGTCCCTCGAATGAGCTCATTTCTAATCCTATCCAACCTGGTCACTCCGAGCGAGAACCTCAACATCTTCATTTCTGCCACCTCCCGTTCAGCTTCCTGTTGTTTCTTCAGTGCCGCCGTCTCTAATCCGTACATCATGGCCGGCCTCACCACTGTTTTGTAAACTTTGCCCTTCATCCTAGCAGAGACTCTTCTGTCACATAAAACACCAGACACCTTTCGCCAGCTGTTCCAACCTGCTTGGACCCGTTTCTTCACTTCCTGACCACACTCTCCATTGCTCTGTATTGTTGACCCCAAGTATTTGAAGTCGTCCACCCTCGCTATCTCTTCTCCCTGTAGCCTCACTCTTCCCCCTCCACTTTTCTCATTCACGCACATATATTCTGTTTTACTTCTGCTAATCTTCATTCCTCTCCTTTCCAGTGCATGTCTCCATCTTTCCAATTGTTCCTCTGCATGCTCCCTGCTTTCACTGCATATGACAATATCATCTGCGAACATCATGGTCCAAGGGGATTCCAGTCTAACCTCATCTGTCAGCCTATCCATTACCACTGCAAACAGGAAGGGGCTCAGAGCTGATCCCTGATGCAGTCCCACCTCCACCTTAAATTCCTCTGTCACACCTAAGGCACACCTCACCATTGTTCTGCTGCCATCATACATGTCCTGTACTATTTTAACATACTTCTCTGCCACACCAGGCTTACGCATGCAGTACCACAGTTCCTCTTTTGGTACTCTGTCATAGGCTTTCTCTAGATCCACAAAGACACAATGTAGCTCCTTCTGACCTTCTCTGTACTTTTCCACGAGCATCCTCAAGGCAAATAATGCATCTGTGGTACTCTTTCTAGGCATGAAACCATACTGTTGCTCGCAGATACTTACTTCTGTCCTGAGTCTAGCCTCCACTACTCTTTCCCATAACTTCATTGTGTGGCTCATCAACTTTATTCCTCTATAGTTCCCACAGCTCTGAACATCCCCTTTGTTCTTAAAAATGGGAACTAGAACACTTTTCCTCCATTCTTCAGGCATCTTTTCGCCCGCTAGTATTCTGTTGAATAAGTTGGTCAAAAACTCCACAGCCATCTCTCCAAATTGCTTCCATACCTCTACCGGTATGTCATCAGGACCAACTGCCTTCCCATTTTTCATCCTTTGTAATGCCTTTCTGACTTCCCCCTTAGTAATCATTTCCACTTCCTGGTCCTTCACTCTTGCCTCTTCAACTCTTCCTTCTCTGTCATTTTCTTCATTCATCAACTTCTCAAAGTATTCTTTCCATCTATTTAGCACACTACCGGCACCAGTCAACACATTTCCATCTCTATCCTTAATCACCCTAACCTTCTGCACATCCTTCCCATCTCTATCCCTCTGTCTGGCCAACCTGTAGAGATCCTTTTCTCCTTCTTTCGTGTCCAACCTGGTGTACATGTCTTCATATGCCTCTTGTTTAGCCTTTGCCACCTCTACCTTTGCCCTACGTCGCATCTCGATGTACTCCTTTCGCCTCTCCTCAGTCCTCTCAGTATCCCACTTCTTCTTCGCTAATCTCTTTCCTTGTATGACTCCCTGTATTTTGGGGTTCCACCACCAAGTCTCCTTCTCCCCTTTCCTACCAGATGACACACCAAGTACTCTCCTGCCTGTCTCTCTGATCACCTTGGCTGTCGTCGTCCAGTCTTCCGGGAGCTTCGGTTGTCCATCGAGAGCCTGTCTTACCTCTTTCCGGAAGGCCGCACAACATTCTTCCTTTCTCAGCTTCCACCACATGGTTCTCTGCTCTACCTTTGTCTTCTTAATCTTCCTACCCACCACCAGAATCATCCTACATACTACCATCCTATGCTGTCGAGCTACACTCTCCCCTACCACTACTTTACAGTCAGTAACCTCCGTCAGATTACATCGTCTGCACAAAATATAATCTACCTGCGTGGTTCTACCTCCGCTCTTGTAGGTCACTATATGCTCCTCCCTCTTCTGGAAATAAGTGTTCACTACAGCGATCTCCATCCTTTTTGCAAAGTCCACCACCATCTGCCCTTCAAAGTTCCTTTCCTGGATGCCGTACTTACCCATCACTTCTTCATCGCCCCTGTTTCCTTTACCAATATGTCCATTACAATCTGCACCAATCACAACTCTCTCGCTGTCTGGGATGCTCAGAACTACTTCATCTAGTTCCTTCCAGAATTTCTCTTTCAACTCTAGGTCACATCCTACCTGTGGTGCATAGCCGCTAACCACATTGTACATAACACCCTCAATTTCAAATTTTAGTCTCATCACTCGATCTGATACTCTTTTCACCTCCAAGACATTCTTAGCCAGCTCTTCCTTTAAAATAACCCCTACTCCATTTCTCTTCCCATCTACTCTGTGGTAGAATAATTTAAACCCTGCTCCCAAACTTCTAGCCTTACTACCTTTCCACCTGGCTCTCTTGGATGCACAGAATATCAACCTTTCTCCTAATCATCATGTCAACCAACTCCTGAGCTTTTCTTGTCATAGTCCCAACATTCAAAGTCCCTACACTCAGTTGTAGGCTCTGTGCATTCCTCTTTTTCTTCTGACGCTGGATCCGGTTTCCTCCTCTTCTTTGTCTTCGACCCACAGTAGCTGAATTTCCACCGACGCCCTGCAGGTTAGCAGTGCCGGGGGCGGGCGTTGTTAACCCGGGCCACGACCGATCCGGTATGGGATTCTTTAGATGAACGCTCATATTTGTTTGGCACAGTTTTTACGCCGGATGCCCTTCCTGACGCAACCTCTGCATTTATCCGGGCTTGGGACCGGCCTACAGATTGCACTGGTTTGTGCCCCCCATAGGGCTGCATTGTTCTCTTAATAAATGACAGGTGAAAATTTTCTGAGCAGATTGGGGAGGAAAATTAACTTTTAACACACTCAAACCACAGGAGGATGTTCTTTTAAAGAAATCGTGAAATCGGGCCTCCGCTGACTTTGATTACATGCTCAGTTGTCACGATTGTCGTTATATGCATATCCCTCTTTTATATTGTCTTTGTTCATCTTCTGTTAGTCTTTCATAAAAATCTCTGAGGCTATCACGCCTGTAAAAAAAATGATCAAGTTTCATAGGGTACTTCCAACAAGACGTGGGAGTAAAGCATCCCATAAACAATTTTTTGAACCTCCTTTCCAGATGGAATAGTTAAAGTCCCCCATGCGCACAATTCATCGCAATTATCATTTGATTAGTCCCGCAAAAGTCTCAACAGTGTTCATCTGTATTTGCTTTCCCTCACAAACATCCTTGTCACTTTTGCCCCTCTGCTCACAGTCTGGAAGAAAGATGATGTGGTTTTACAAGATTTGTCATTAGTCGCACAAGTACTTGTCCTACACTGACACTGCAAGTTGCTCCAGCGTGAGGTGTCACGAGAACCGATCGGAACGCCCTCATCACCGCCGTATTGTTCGGTTTGTGCGCGGCCTGCAGTCACGTTCGAAGAAAAGAACAGCAGAAGTCACAAAATGCGTTACGACTTATTGTGAACGTGGGGAAATTTTTGTTTACAAGGAAGGGTATGCCAATTTTTTCCAAAAACACTTCTGAGGTGTCTTATTTAACGTCTGTTGCACGCTTGTGTCATACCACAAGGATCAAGAATTGAACGTCACCAAACCCTCACAGGATATTTTTCCATAAAATATTAAATCGAGTCAAGCTTCACAACATTTTGCCCAACACTACAACATTATGTGAAATTACTCTTATGAACACCGAGAACGATTCGAATGCTATATTTAAGACCAATATGCCCAATTAAATATGTGCTGGTTCGTGTTAACATACAAAATTGAATGGAATTTTTCCTTTTTCCTCCTGTTACCAAGTGTGCATTTTCCTAACGCTATTATTAAAATTCATTTGCATACTGGGATAGGTCTTTATTATTTTATAAGGAGCTAAGCAAATTATTCGATCGCACGAGTTGTCGATCAGGATATGTGCGTCAGCTGCTCTGTGCATTTACCGAAGCCCTCAGCACGCACACATTAGATAGGCAAGTTGTTGCAAAGTGAAAAGGCCGAAAGGCTCAGAGGACCCTGATGCATATCTGATGTGAAGATAAAATATTTTCATTAACCAAACACAATATGTAAATACATACTAAAGATGAGACAGATCTAGCTATAAATGGACCGGCAAAGTCAAAGAAGATCACACTGACATCCCTGGTTAGTAGTCGAGAAGGCTCTTCATCACACTATCATCAGGTAACTAATGAGCGGTACAAGTTGCGCGTTTCCAACAGGTTGGGTGAGAGTAAACATTGATGTTTGTTGGATGGTTGCGTGGCTTCACTGATCAAATTTAATGCAGTTTTCTTTCAGCTACTCTTCATATCTGCAAGCATGGCCGAAACCATGAAAGTTGTTGCTCTGGGTCAGCCCTTCACCTTGGGGATGCTCTATGATGCCCGCAAAGATGAACTCATCCCAGGTAGAACTTGATGCCCACAATAGTCCTTATTGTTATTTTGGGATACCTTGATTGTCAAGGAGCTTACTTGTGTAACGTGTCTGTTCCTGCAGGTTTCACTCTGTGGGATAGAGCATCCCTAGATAGCCAGACAACTGAAACTACTCAAAAAAGCAGTTCCTTTAAGATTACAGCCTCTGACACCATTGAATCAAGGTCTTCTCTAATGGATATTGAAGCTTCTCTGAGTATGAGTTTCTTAGGTGGGTTGGTTCAAGTTGGAGGATCTGCCAAGTACCTGAATGACCAAAAGAAATTCAAGAACCAGAGCAGGGTAACTTTTCAGTACAAAGCCACCACCACCTTTAAGCAGCTGTCTCTTCCTGCTCTTGGGCCACTAAACAGCCAACAAAAACAAATTATTGAAGATGGCAAGGCAACACATTTGGTCACAGGTATCCTTTACGGGGCAAATGCAGTCTTTGTGTTTGACAGTGAGAAATTGGAAGCCAGCAGCGTTCAAGATATCCAGGGAAGCATGCAAGCGGTGATCAAGAAGATTCCTACATTTAAAATTGAAGGAAGCGCTAAAATACATCTGTCTGAGAAAGAGCAAGCGTTGACAAACAAGTTCTCTTGCACATTCTTTGGAGACCTCATTCTTGAAAAAAACCCTGCCACATTTGTCCAAGCAGTAGAAACCTACTGTGAGCTTCCAACGCTGTTGGGAACAAAGGACAACAATGCTCCTCTGCTTGTTTGGCTGTATCCTCTGCAGGCGCTATACAACAAAGCTGCTGTGCTGGTCAAAGACCTCAGCGTCTCACTCTCGAGGACGATTCAAGACGCGATGGAAGAACAAAATCAAGTGAAAATGAGATGCAACGATAGTTTGTTTAGCAGTGCCGCACAGTATTTCCCTGTAATTCGCAAAAACATGAGCAGTTTCCAAAAACTTTGTTCTTTTTACCAAGCTTCACTCAAACGAGCATTATCGACCCATCTTCCTTCAATCCGCGATGGCAAAGAAGAAGAGAGCCTGTTAGCAAAAGTCTTTAATGATCGAGAAAAGTCTCCATTCCACCAAGAAAACCTTAACAAGTGGTTGGAGAAAAGAGAACGAGACATCAATGTCATCCAGTCCTGTGTTGACATGATAATGTATGAATCAAATGCTTATGTTGTGCGCACGAAATCAGAATTGGATAAAGTGGTTCTTACTCCAGGTGTGACAAATGTTCTTTGCTATGTTTTCACCGACTTGGACACAAATGACCCGTGCCTTGACGCCATGGCTAAGTATTTGGACACATCGCAAGTTGGCGGAACCAATGAAGACTATACGTCCTTCACGAATGAGGTGCTCATTAAAATGAGAGAAAATGCCCAGACGTTCCTTAAATATGCTAAACCTCTGAAGCGCAGCAGCACTATCAAGTTCCTTATAACCGCTATGACAAATAAGAAATACGAAGGATCTTCCATCTACCATTACAAAGATGGCCTTCTAGAGTCTGAGATGTTCACGGTGCCATCCCTGCCACCAGTAAAGACAATCACAAACAGAAATGATGTCATTTGGCGTAAGTTCCACTTTTGTGCTGCTGTTTACTCTTCAAAGTCAAATGATACTGTTTTTGATTTATACAATGTCTCATTTCTCCCCCATCAGATGCCACTGAACTCACATTGGATGGAAATACTGTCAACGAAAAGCTCACTTTGTCGGAGGAGAACAAGAAAGTGGCATATGGCCGTGATATGTCGTATCCCTATCACTCGGAAAGGTTCGTTGATTTCCCTCAGGTTCTCTGCAAAGAGCCACTAAGAGGTCGGCATTACTGGGAGGTGGATTGGCGGGGTCACGTTAATGTGGTGGCTGCATTTGAATCAACTCCGAGGAAAGCAGGAACCAAAACTTGGGAAAAGTTCACGGATTTTATTACTTCCTGGGGATTGCATGTAACCCATAGATTTAATTTAATTGTGGAATCAATTTTTGGTCCTCTCCCGTTGGTCACGCCACCTTCTCATGGCATGCAAAAGGTTGGAGTGTTTCTTGATGTTCCTGGAAGCACTGTGTCCTTCTATGGTGTCTCGGGAAACAAACTGAAACACTGCTATACTTTTCCGGTGAATTTTGATCAACCAGTCTACGCTGGTTTTGCAGTTTTAGAAAAACAAAGTTACGCTCACCTGACATATTAGCGCACCCAAACCATTTTCCTCCATTATATTGTCAGCTCTGCAACGTTTATTCATCCATTAGTTTTGAACAGCTTTTTAAGCAGTGGTTTCCACGATTAAGGTCTATCACAGCATGCTTTATCAAAGAATGACTGACATTTTTGAATTGTCAAGATAGTAAATGCTAATTTGGTACTCTTAACCTCTCAGCCACTAAAGACAGGCATACACAAATTCGAGTATTTGAATGTTAACTTTCTGCAGCAGGAGGTGTGTGGGGTTGTGTTTAGATTTGTTGAACCTTACAGAAATGTTCTCTCTTTTATCTTGCTTATTAGCTTTGAGCATGTGTTCTATTTAATCACCCGCTGAACCAACAATCATGCAATGCCTTTCTTGAAGTTTTAAGCAGCCTTAGCAAATCACACCATGTGTTCTTCGGATCTGTTATGACGAGACTTGTGTTGTCACTATTTGATGTTCAGGTCACATGGTCAATAAAAATGTTTTTTTTGCTCTCTCTGTTGGTTTACATTTTTTTTTATTAAAATAAGAGCAGGAGTGGTTGATGGAGAATGTCTCATTGTCAGAAAACAGGGAGTACATTCCAGCTTCTTGAGGATTACGTACAGTCTGTAAAACAACAACATACAGCAGTGCAGATCATTTTCAAACCTACAGTCTAATTGTGATCTGTATACAGTTACTCTGAAGCTGCCTGTGTTTCTATACTGCAACTTTGATGTGCAACAGCACACATTTAGTATATCTACTAAGTGGATAGTGGCCAAGATCCAAGCTGGGCTAGGGGTTCTGCACATCCTGAACCAATCATCTGTCAGTCAGGGCAAATATCGATAACCTTTCACACGCGCATCCTCTTCAATTGACAATTTTGAACCTTCTATAAACCAAAGTGGCTTTATGAATGAAGTTGTGGATGTGGCAGGAGGCCAGGAGCCAGAATAACCGTAGAAACGGGTAAAACATGCAATTAGTAGAACCCCTCGACTGGAGGTGCCAACCACTATTTCAGTACACTGCGGCAAAAACTTCAATCATGGTTATTAGATGTTTACGTTTACATGACTATAACTGGGTACTGGTCACCACTAGTGCAATACGCCGGTACCACACAACAAGCGACTTGGTCGACCCGACTGATCCACATCACATGGTGTGTCGGATTCAGCTATTGTTTCCACTGGTTCTGGGTGCACTATTTCGCAAATATCAAAGCTTACAGCCATTCAAAATGCACACAAACTTTTACTGACACTGAAAGTACATTCTCGAGTTTGCAAGTCCCCCTCAAACCACTGAAGTAGTATATAAAGCATAATTTTTTTTGCTTTCCATCCAATACTTGGCTATGTTCATAAAGTATAATGTGGCCAATGATGAAAACGCGAAACTTGCGATCAAAATGTATCCGAATGGGTACATTCAAGCAAATGGAATCAGTGAGACCTGTTTGAAATATCCTCACTTTCACTTTTATTCTCGCATTTTACTCCTTTGCTCTAATTTTAATGTTTTTTTTTTTACAAGCTCCCCTTTTTTTGCACAAAAACTCCATTATTCTGCAAACCATCATCCAATTTTCAAAATTCTTTGTTTGCTGTACTCAAGATGATGTGGCTATTCCAACCCCAAATTGCATTTTGACAGACTTGTTTTTTCGCAAAAACCTTGTCTTGTTGCTCCTTTGAACACACTCCTTTCATCTTATTTCTTTATTTATATGAACTCTTTTCCTTCTCTTCTGACCCGCTTTTGATCATTTATCTATCTGTATCATTTCATCTTGGTCCCACTTGGACACAGACGGTAGAATATAACAAAATATTTCGAGGGTTACGATGGGTCTTAGTTCCAAAATGACTTGTTACACTTCCCACTTCAACTCTCGAGAATAATCTCTCATTTTATCTGGCCGACGGATGTCTCGTACAGGGGAGTGAAGATTTTTGCCTCCATTTGACACAAAATAAGGTTTAAGATGTTCCACATAATTCCGTATGACAAGGCACTTTCTTCCACATCAGGCTGCCTTTATCACTCTGGTGAGACCCTCACTGTGAATTGTTGAACGCTGTTATCTCTGCACTACAATAGTATTTCTAGCTATAGAAGAAATGATAAGGCTGCAGTTTGAACCTTGGCCATTTTATTAATCTTAGAGCTTGTCTGTTCTCTTTTGCTTTGCCACAGTGGGGTTAGGTTAGAGTAGGGAATCTTTGTGGACCAGCCCGATAATCACGCCAGCAATAGTTCAGGTGTAAACATGGTGCAGATAATAATTCAAAATTTGAAGTAAGAAAACTGCTACCTTTGTCTAGTGCAAATACAAGGTGCGGAGTGCATAGGACCTCGCACCGGAATTAATAATTGCGACCAGTTCAAGGTGTGGTTCGCCTGTCGCCCAAAGTCAGCTGGGAAAGGCTCCAGCGGCCAGCTGTCCTAATGGGAATAAGCGGTGGGGGTATAACAGCTTCTTGAAAACTTGTTAATTTTCAATTGCTCTCTTTCCATGCTTTCGTATCCTAATTGAGCAACTTAACGTTTTTTAAACAAGCTTCCACTGCATTCATTGTGTACTTTTGAGTAATTGCGGCCACCTTAAAATGGACTTTTTAAAATGACAGAAAACGTTCCCCGGTGCTCCGGTGAGGTTTTATGCAGTGATGGCTTCACAAATGCAACTGCTCATGGTTATTGTGGCTATTCCTGTCAAAAGCTAAAAGCACTCGAGCAAACGATTTTCTTTTTATATGCTAATATGGGCGAAGCATTAAAAACCTTTCTGTGTGTTTCTCAAGATACTGAATCTTTTCTTCAGAGTACAATCACACCCCCCGCCCCCCCCCCCCCCGACACAAACACACATGCAATGACTTCATTGATGTATTGAAACAACCTAGTTCTACTTCACCATAAGAAAAAGGCTGAGGAGCTTGCTCCCATTTTTATTTTCTACACTTCTCTACTCAAGCTAGGATAATGGTTAGCACACACCCGTATTTGTCTTTTTTAATGGGGGGCTTACAATGGCCGTCATTTAGTGGCTCAACGACCTTTGCACAATAGTTTTTCCACACTTGAAGGGCAGGCACACTAGATATTCTTACGATTTTATACGGTACAGGTATTTAAAAAATACATTTGTTTTCATGTGAAACAGCAACAATTGATTACACATCACCAATTTAATACCATTTTCTTGTCAAATGACAGCTGCAAATGTATTATCGATTGATCTTACCGTACGCTAGTGTCTTGTCTACGCTGTATCAATATTTATTCATGTTTCTTCTTCGCTGATTTTCCCACAGGTTGTAATCATGTGTCCACAACCCTTTTTTACAGTACCTAAATGTATTTATCGTGTATGTGAGGACTGAATCCGGATGTATGTTCATATTTTTCAGCCCTTCGCCTATCACTTAGTTTTACAGTGAGAAATAAAGTTGTGATAGATTTGATTTTTTTTAAATGCTAGCTAGATAGCCGCTATGCCACATTTATTATATTGTTTCTTCACTGCTGCCAGTAGAAACGCGATACAATGTTGGAAATATTTTACGTCTGTTTAGCAGTAATTTTAAGACGGAAAAGTCTCGTTTTCAAGTTAAGTAAAATTCGAAACTTGTCACCCAGAGACTACCGACTTCCGGCGTCAAGCGTTGCTAGGAGACGGAAACTCAGTTCCTGCTCCTCGGTTTTCTCTTGAGCTTCGGTGGCTGTTTTTTCGCTTGGTTTAAACGGGATGGAGATTGTACACGAGTACACGAAGCCCCGCAGGGACTTTGGGCGTCAATGTCTCTTCTCCGACCGGCCGGCTGAGCTTCTTGCCGACGTGTCCCCGGACTCGGATCTGGCGCTGCAGTTCACGACGAGAAGCAGCAGAGTTCAGGCGCTTCAGTGTTCTCGAGACATGTCCGAACACCAGGTCACCTTCACCTTTATCTTGTTAACTTTTAAACGCTCATCTGCAGTGTAAAATACGGTCGCATTTCAAGAATTACAATGTCCAAATCTTCATTTATCTTTTCAGGGTTTTTTTTATTTTTTCAATTATCAGTTCAATTCAAAAAGTAAAACACACGCATTACTTTACTTACGGCAAAAGACTTTTCTGTCGGCCAATCTAGATTGCATAACTTTCAACTGCAATTTGTGGAGTAATTACAAAATTCTACAATATTCATAATTCATTCAGATGCATGTGTGTGTGTGTATATATACAGACAGACAGACAGACAGACAGACAGACAGATAGATAGATAGATAGATAGATAGATAGATAGATAGATAGATAGATAGATAGATAGATAGATAGATAGATAGATAGAGAAAATGGTTGAACTGGAAAAGTGAATTGAATATCATCCGTGTTTATGTTGAAATACCAGGTGAACACAGAGAGGTTTGAATCAGAAAGCCGCGGAATAAACCATGTGGAAGGGGGTTGGCCCAAAGACATCAACCCCCAAGACATGGAGCAAACCATTCGTTTCAGGAAGAAGGTGGAGAAGGATGAGAGCTACTTGATGAGCATCTTGCAGCTTGGTGACGTAAGATCCTCTGGTGTCATCCTTGCTTCAGCTTAGCCTTTAAGTGATTCTGCAATCTTTTATGTTATTTCTCTGCGGTTTAGGTCATAGGGCACTGTGTTGGACAGAACACCGCCATCGACATCTACCAGAAGTACTTTGAGGATGAAGATCTGCAGGACGAAATTCAGGAACCGCCATCTGCTAAGACCATCAATGTGCTCAGGTACCTGATGACTTATTGTTCCCACGGGAGCCCTTTGTTCTCCTTCTAGGATTTCAAACTTCCACTTGGAGATGTTACAGTCGAGATTGTTTCAACAGAGATCCAAACCAGGTGAAACGAACTGTCACATGTCTGTCCTGGCACCCCGAAGGTGGTAGGAAACTGGCAGCTGCCTACTCATGCCTAGAGTTCCAGAAAGCTTCCAGAGATATGAGCCCAGATGCATACGTTTGGGACATTGGTCAGTCTAACAGATAGAAAGAGAGACCAAGTGGCCAAGATAACAGTCAATTAAATATTTACGTGTGTTTTGCAGAGAACCCCAACAAACCTGAGCTGAGTCTGAAGCCTGCGTCTCCTCTTGTCTGTTTAGACTACAATCCAAAAGACTCACACACTGTTGTCGGCGGGAGCTACAATGGACAGATTGGTGGGTTCATGCAAAAGATGGATCAGTAAAGCCTCTCATGTGTATTACAGTTATTAAGGGGTTAGCACAATTCACTCACAACCAGGTGGTCCTGGAAGAGGATTTCTGTGAAAGATTGCAATGTTAATTGGATTTTCTTATGTGAATGTTGATGCAAATTGGGATTAGTTAGTGATGAGTCAGTCCATGAGGTATGTCTCACTTCTCACCGTGAGTTAACTGTGATCTCCGGGCATCTTCTGTTCAGTAAGTCTTGGTTTGTTTCAGTGTTCTGGGACACCCGTAAAGGCAGTCAGCCCGCAGATGTTTCCTCTCTGGAGCAGAGTCACAGGGATCCAGTATTTAAAACCATTTGGTTGCAATCCAAGACCGGAACAGAAGCCTTCTCTGCTTCCACTGATGGACAGGTCAGTATGTATAGTAAATCTGAATCAACCGTCAGGGGCTGGGTGAGATTTATACAGCCAGACTGATTGAACCCTGTGTATTGCATCAGATTCTGTGGTGGGACGTCCGTCGGCTGAGCGAGCCCACGGAGCAGTTGATTCTGGACCTGGGTCGGGAAGGGAACCTGGACCGGGCTTTAGGAGCGATCTCACTAGAGTTTGAACCCACCATGGTGTGTTTCATTACAGCTACTCAAGACTTAATAAAAAGTGTGTCTCAGTCTGTCCCTTAAAATGTCCTCTTGTCTCTCCAGCCAACCAAGTTCTTGGTGGGGACTGAACAGGGTATTATCGTGTCCTGTAACAGGAAAGCAAAGACTGTGGCCGAAAAGATAGTTTGTACCTACGACAGCCACCATGGACCTGTCTATGCACTACAGAGGAACCCTTTCTTCCCCAAAAACTTCCTCAGTGTGGGGGACTGGAGAGCTCGCATCTGGTCTGAAGACATCAAGGAGTCATCCATTATGTGGACCAAGTACTCGTTTATTACCTTCAGCAAGAATGTATATTGTTAGCTGACTGAGTTTGTTAAAAACAACTAAACCAAACAACCATAAATCTATGTGGAGGTGTGTGGTAAAGATCCAGAAACTTAAAGTGTTTGATACTTATTCATGGTACTAAAATACTCCAAACTCCAAAACTGCTGCCGCCTTTGCAGGGGTTTCTTTTGGCTCCTATAAATTTAGACAAGGGAAATACAACACCTAATGCCAAGCTAGTGATTAGCACATACAGTATTCCTGACTGTTTCCAAGTTGTGGGTCCAAATCTCTGCTCTGGCTTTACTGTGTGGAATTTGAATGTGCTTCCCATGCTTGTGTCCGTCTTCTCCAGGTACACAGGCTTCCCCCAAATCTCCCAAAATATGTATGTAATCTTAACCGAGACCCTATATAGTCCATAAGTGTGAGTGTGGGCGTGAAAGGTTGTCTATTTCTACCCTGTGATTAGCAGGTGACCAGTCTCGTCCAGGAGTAGAAATCCTCTTGTCAAGTCAGGTTTATTTGTATAGCCCTTAATTACGAGTCTCACAGAGTTTGACAGGCCCATAGTTGGCAATGACTGAGGGCATCGCCAATCTAAATGTGCATCGAAAATGGATTCATAGATTCATATAGCCGATAGTTCCCGTGGTCCATACAGTTGCGGTCCCAAAGTTCCTTGTTTTTGGGTAAGGTTCTTGTGGTCAAATTGCACTTTTTGGTACTCATCCAAAATAGATGTGGATTCCAGATTTTTTTTAACCACAAAATTCTGTATTTGCTCCTTCTTAGGATATAATTTTCATCAACAATATTTTACCATTATTGTTGTTTCCTAACAGTCTTTTTTCCCCCAAATGTCCGTATCTTTGCTTCGATCAGGTACCAGATGTCGTTCATGACAGATGCCTGCTGGAGTCCTGTCAGGCCCTCCGTCTTCTTTACTGTTAAGACCGAAGGCGTGCTGGACACCTGGGATGTCTTGTTTAAGCAGAATGATCCCACGCTGAGCGTAAAGGTACGCAAGTTCCATCTTCACCGAACGGCCTCATAACTTACTCCGTGATCAAATCAAGCCGAGTGTTGTTTTTCAGGTGTGCGATGAAGCCCTGTATAGTGTGCGGCCTGATGAGAGCGGACGCCTGGTGGCTTGCGGCTCTCAACAGGGTGCGGTGACAATACTGGAGCTCTCCTTGGGACTGTCCAGCCTCCAGAAGAATGAGAAGAGTCTTATGGCTGAGGTGAGACCCTGAAGTTAAAGTCCAGCAGTCACTAAGCTTTTGGAAACAAAAGGCTACCAGTTTCATACCCACGTCTAAAATAATCCATCCATCCATCCGTTTTCATAGTCGCTGATCCTCACAAGGGTCACAGGAGTGCTGGAGCGTATCCTAGCTGTCAAAAGGCAGGAGGCAGGGTACACCCTGAACTGGTTGCCAGGCTACCGCAGGGGACAGAGAGACAAACAGTTGCACTCACAATCACACCTAGGAGCAATTTAGAGTGTCCAATCAATGTCGCATGTTTTTGGGATGTGGGAGAAAACCGGAGTGCCCGGAAAAAACCCACGGAGAGACGGGTGAGAACAGGCAAACTTCACACAGGTGGGTCCGGGATTGAACCTGGGACCTCAGAACTGTGAGGCCAACGCTTTACTAGCTGAGCCACCATTCCACCAATTAAAGAAATTAAGCTGCAAAAAAAAAGAACAGCACACTTGGTTTCAGCTTCATCCCCATGTTTTTCTTCTTTGATGTCATCTGTACCCTTCGGTGACGGCACTCCAGAAGAACCTGAAGCCTCCTTGTGTCAATCGTGCGTTGGCAGATGTTAGAACGCGAGGCCAAGCGTGAGAAGATCCTGGAGGCCCGTCAGAAGGAGCTGCGACTGAAGGAAAGGAGTCGCTCCGAGCAGAGCCGAGAAGACGAAGCGGGCCGAGACGCGGCGGGGCGAGAGGAGACCCCCGAGCAGTTGATTGCCAGAGCCGAGCAAGACTTTTTCAGCATAGTGGAAGCTGAGAAGAGGAGGAGGAGGGAAAGGGAGCAAGAAAAAAAGCAGGTAAGATTGAATGACTAAAAATTAATCACAACTAATACTTCATTGTATTATTGGCAAAACATCACTTTATTGATACATCCAAGAGCAATGTCTGGTTTCTCCTGGTATTATAGTGTGACACCGAGGATATTATTAAAATCTAATCTTGAGTCATCTAATCTCACTTTCATTTATGTTGTTTTTTTTTTCCTCTCCCCTTATCTCAGCTTAGCTCATAGACAGGAGAAAAACAGCAAGATTGCCCCAGTGGAGCTCAGCTGGGTGTGAAGCACAGTCATCTTAAATCACTCTGACGAATACGGATTTGGCTAAAATTCATACATTTTACAATGTATGGTGGTTGTCCTCGTTAGGGTTGCTGGTGAGCTGGATCAAAACTTTGTTGAGTTTTGGAGGGGGGGTTGCATGCAGCCTTGATTGGTTGCTAGCCAGTCACATGTGGACAGAAACCAACACCGACATTCCCACTTATTGCCAGCGTAGAGTCTTCAATAAATCCAACATGCCCGGTTTTGGAATGCGGGACGTAGCCACAGAACAACCCGCGCAAAGCCCCGGGAGAACACGCAAACTGCACACATGAAGGCCAGAACCAACATCGGAACCCCGACCTCAAAACCGTCACACATACGTGCTAACCACTCAACCGCCACGCCGCAAATCAAGTAAACGCAGGCCCGGCTGATGTGTTTGGATTGGAGAGGAGAGAACTTGGATCTGCCTGCTTGATTTCGCAGCTGACATTCCATCGCGGATTACCAGCGACAGGCTGGATTGTGCCACAAGAGCAAAGAGTTTTGCTAATGAGGAAACGCTTGATTGAGCTGCATGATTTATTCATACCAGCGAGAGTGAGGAACTCCTCACGACCTCAGCAAATCACTGACAGCTGTCCGTCAATTAAACAGAGTGCTTTTATGAGGCAGAGTGTGGCGCCGCAACGTGCAGTGGGTGTGTCGTTGACTGTGCATGCTCGTTTTGATAATGCTGCTCAACTCAAGCACGCGGCGGACTGAACAATTACCTGAATGGAAAACGGACGTGGGCGCCAAGGTGGAGAGTGGTTAGCCCATCCGTCTTACAGTCAAGAAGTTGTTGGGTTGAATCTCGACGGAGGGATTCCTGCGTGGACTTTTCATTCTTTCTGTGCTTGTCTTGTTTTTTTTTCTGGGTAGTCTAGATTCCTGCCACGTTCAAAAACATACATATTAGGTTCATTGAAAAGTATAAATAGTCCTTAGCTGTGAACATGAGTGTGAAGAGTTTGTCTAAACAGTATGCGCCCTGCAGTTTGCTGCCAATTTTCCTCCCAGTTGTGTGGGGTTTTGGGGCTTGGTTAAAACCAAAACCAAGTACACACTTGGGCTTTCTGGACCTCCCCGACTATATAAATACTGAGCACCTTCATTCCATCCATGGGTATTCACCGCAATGGACCTTTTCGACTGGCAATCTTCAGCTCCCCCCCTCATTAGCTACAGTTGCCATGTCCCACAATCTTCCAAAACGGTGATTGAACAGAACATGTTTGAAGTCGATTCTCTATCGCGTATTCCAGATAATATTGGGGTATGTTTTTTGCCAAATGCGTCAGACTTGTCCAAGAGAGTTCTACAGCAAGGTCTTAACTATTTCACGCAAGGATATGTACACGGAATCAAGATTTTGAACAGAGCAGGACGCAATGTCAGAGTTACAGTGAAACGTTGGCGATCGATGGAAAAAAGTTTGACGCCTCACAAACTTTATATTGAAATCCAAGATGATAAAATAGTGCAATCCTACTGAGCATGTAAAGGGTGAGTACTTTTTACTTGGAAAGATCACGAGTAATATCATTGTAGTCTTTATAAGTGAGTAGGTGGATTCATTTGACTTGGCTCGTAATGGAACCCAGTACTCTGTCTTAAAAGTCCGATGTGATACAAATAGGCAAATAGACATTTCTCTTGCATGACATCGCGCATGTATTACGAACCCGACTCGTCGGCATAAAACATGACACATTGACACAAACATGACATTCAGCAGGTCAGTGATACACGAAAAAAGTGAAAGTTCTTCCCCTGGAATGTATAAAGCACTGATAATAATAATAATTCAATCAAACTCAGAGAAGCTTAATTCTCCCTCACTTACCTTCGAACATACAGTCTTGTGTTTATTGATATTGTCCACATTTCGTTGTACGCGCGCTCTTCCAGGAGCCATAATCCATCGTAGACACTTCGTCAACTGTGTTTTTGGCTTTGGAAAATGAATCCAGGCCCCTTGTAACCTAGCTTGATATCTCTCATCAGAATTGCACGTTCCCCCAAGCGCATCTGAGGACCATTTTCTTCGGAACATTAACTTTTCCAAATGCACGCTACTGACAACCAGCATTGCTTGTGGGACAATACGGCGGCAGGGGCGTGGCAAGCCAGGGGTTAAGACAATGCGGCTATCTAATTAGCTATTATTGTACGAGTGATTGACAGGTCGGAAAGGTCCATTATTAACTTAACCCATTGTCACTACTACAAGAAGCAGTTAGCTAGCAAGCTAAGCTAAAAAAAAATGCACATTTCCCGAAGTTTTACATTATTGGGCTTCAGTGTCAAAACCTATTTTACTTTTATGAGATTCCGCATCGACCCTTCAAACACCAACAGTTGCATGTTTCTACGACAACTGGCAATTTGTCAAAACGGATCAATGTGGACCCGCACAGTATGCAAGGGTTGACAAAGAAACTCAGTTGAAGTTGGCATAGTTTCATATTTTGTTTCGATTGCCCTCTGGATTCTGACCCTCCAATCGTGTCAGTTGTCACTAAACAAACTCTGAGTCACCTCATCACGTGAAACTGCTTGTTTGATCGTCCCTAACTTCTCTGAAAGATCGATTAACTGAACAGTCAGACAGTCTATCGAACAACTCCCTTTCTTCCCATCTGCCGCTGCAGTGGGAGGCTAAGCAAACTTACACGGTGACGGAGTGGTGTAAAAAGCGGTCCCATCCCATCCATTATTCACAAAAGCGTACGCGAGCAGCTGTTTCCAGCCTCATTAGACCAAGATCACACCGAAGCGTGGGACACAATGGTCCATCTGATTGCATTGAAGATCAAGGCAGTTTGCAGAAGATTCAAGCACTACATCCAAAAAGAATTAATGATTAAAAAAAGTAAGACTATTTCTGATGGGGTTGTAAAGCAAATATCTCGAGAAGTACCGGCGGATTTAAGCATTGCAGATGCGTCCCATCGCGCCGGAGATTCCCGGAATGCCCTGGCCTGTCACTCATGTTGATGTGGTCACTAATTAAGAATATTGCGACAGAAGGGGCCTCTTAGTTCACACACAGGCCACACAAATCAATGGTGCTGTCTTTCCAGGCTGCAATTTGTCAATATTTAAGTAATAGCCTATACTTTGCTTTAAATGTGGTGGTTGCTTAAACATTTGTTTTTTTTGGTGTTTTTTTTTAACATGATGTGCATCCACTTTGATTCCGTTCATCGACGTCCGTGTTGCATCTCAGTGTTTATTGTTGGTGCGCATTTTCTGCTCCAGTGCACAGCAGCCAGATCCTTTAACTCGATTAATTTAGAAGAGTGGATGAAGATGGGAAACTGGGAGTCGGAGGGAGGGGGAGAGCACGAAGGGAATAGGAAGAAAGTGAATGTGTGGACAGAGTAACTGCAGCTCATAGTCCTAAGGTTTGCATATAAGTCTCCACAGAGAGTTGGTGCAAGCTTAGGCAATTTTTTACGCGGCTAAAGAAGTGCGTGATAATCCAGTTAAATAAAAATGTAAATACCAAACGAGCCCCCCTCATATTATAAATCCTCTCTAACATCCACACAGCCAGATATCCAGTAATATGGCAGATATCATTAGCACTGAGTGGCTATAATAACTTACTTAGTGCAGCATATTAGAAATATCATGTCTGAGTCACTTGTTCTTTCTCGAGTTTTGTTTGTATATGGCATCTATTTCGGAATATGGAGGCAAGCAACAAGACAAAATGTGTAAAAAGTGGAGCTTTGTGAAAACTTTGCGGAAACACTGTAACCGAAACATGCAAAACTCATATTTTGTAGATTGAAATCTAATGCAGGTAAGAAAATACAGTGGTAGATTGAGATATGAGTTAAATTCATTCTGTGATCATGCTCGTAACTCAAGACACCAATTTCTCAGTCAAATCATTTTTCCCAATTGAAGTGAATGAAAATGCCATTAAGCTGTTGCAGCCTCCGTAAAAACATGCTAACATGATTTTAAGAAAGTAATAAAACATGCAGTACTAATGTAGTGAAATAGAGTAAAAAGAAAAACACTTTTGGACATATTTTTGTTTCAATTCATTGGACATTGTGCAGCTCCATCTGGTTGGTGCGCCTTCACTAACTGGGGGCCGTATAATTGATGGTAGTACGGCTGTAATATTGGTCAATCTTTGCAGATGATTAAGAGTATATGTGAGTGCTTTTGTATTTTATGCCCACACGTTTCTCTCACATCCATTCATCCATTTTCTTCACCGCTTATCCTCACAAGGGTCGCGGGCAGTGCTGGAGCCTATCCCAGCTGTCAACGGGCAGGAGGCAGGGAAACCCTGAACTGGTTGACAGTCAATCGCAGGGCACATAGAGACAAACAGCCGCAGTCACAATCACACCTAGGGGCAATTTAGAGTGTCCAATTAATGTTGCATGTTTTTGGAGATGTGGGAGGAAACCGTAGTGCCCGGAGGAAACCCACGCAGGCACGGGGAGAACATGCAAACTCCACACAGGCGGGTCCGGGATTTAACCCGGGACCACAGAACAGTGAGGCCAACGCTTTACAGCTGCACAACCGTGCCGACCGTTTTTCTAACATTTGTAATCAAAATATCGGTTGCTTAAGCGATTATAACACTGATGCTATTTGTTAGTCTATTTGAGGTGTTTTCTGTGATTGTTAGCATTTTGGGAGTGGAATTTATTTCAAAGTTATGTGGTTATTTTAAATACAAAAATTGTAAAATTGTAGTTTGTTTACTTTGAGAATAAACTTCAAGTGGGAGTGGCAATGAACAGGTTGCAGCCTGTGGTGAACCTCTGTTTTTTGTAAAGTGAATTGAGGTCAAAGCTGCAATACAACGCTTGTATCTCAAGGTTTTGCTCACAAGTCAAAGCGAGAAAACTCAAAAGTAAGGACTCGAGTCACTCGTACTGCAAAGCAACACTTTTTTTTTAAATAAGCTTGTCTTTTAATTAATTTGGATAGTAATGAGTGAACCGTCCTGGTATGTTTTTAACTAATGAAATCCAGTGCTGTTCAACAACACTGCACATTACATCTACAATAATTAACGTATCGCTAGATTAATATTCTCCTCCGGTGTCACTTCTGTTCATGTAACAGGCCTCATTAGCTTGTGCAGGTGTACCTAATGAAGTGTCCCGTGGGTGATGAAGGCGATTTCCCCCCGTATCTGCACATGTTGGCATGTTGGTCAATTGGCTATCAAAGCCAAGGCGATGGATAATTGCTGCCAATATTATGAATTATAAATGCTTCGACTGAATACCTGGCTTCAGATTCAGTGCCATAAAGCATGCAAAAGGCAGAAACTAAATTTGCCCGTCTACCTTGTTCTCCGTGTCCATTTCAGGGTTAATGAAAATTGAGGTGTTTTATGGCAGCTGAAGGCGCTGAATCTGTACCCAATCATTATGCTGTGGAAGGAGTTACGCTTGGTTTGTTTCTTTTTGGGCTTCTTGCGCCCCTCTGTGTGCGTGCATGAAAGGGGGCTGCCATATATCATCTCTTCTGTCAATGTTTCTGCACAGCACTGTCCTAAAAAAAATCGTAATGATTTAAAGGTTTGCAAGATTAGTGGTGACATTTTTATATCAGCGATGAGGCAAGAATGGAGGGTTTTGCTCTTTTGCTTTAGGACGGCGTCTGAAGTAAATGAATGAGTGACAGATGTGCACAAGTCTTTTTTGCAGACGTTAGTGCAATTGCCGAGAAAGGCTTGGAAGTTCGGGAGGGGGTGGGTGGTACGGGGTGTGATAACGTTGGGTTCCTGAACCTTTATAATTCTTGTTTTTGTAAAGGAATCTATTCAGGGTATAGTCATTTTTGAGGCAACAATTGTCATGCATGTTCAACTGAGTGGTACAAAACCGGTAATGGCTCTGAACATACTGTGAAATGGGAAAATGGAGGTATACAGTTACACTATGTCCATAAAACTGATCCAAAACCCAAAACTGACATGTGGTACATAAAATATCTGCAAGATAAATACCATATATTTGTTAACCTGCCAAATCAATCTAAAACTGCACACTTCCATTCATCCATTTTTTGAGCCGCATATCCTCACGAGCGTTGAGAGAGTGCTGGAGCCAATCCCAGCTGTCATCGGGTTGGAAGCGGGGGACAAGTTGAACTGGTTTCCAGCCAATCGGAGGCCACATGGAGACAAACAAAAGTTGCACTCACAATCACACCTAGTGCCAATTTAGAGTCTTCAATAAATGCATGTTTGTGTGATGAGGGAGGAAACCGGAGTGCCTGGAGAAAACTCACGCAGGTACGAGGAAAAGATGCCAACTCCACAGAGGCAGGGCCAGGATTTGAACCCCAGTCCTCAAAACTGTGAGGCCAACGCTCGACATCTGCTCCACCGTGCTGCCAGCTCTATAGATAGTTTTCAAATATTAACTACTGTATTTTCCGCATCATAAGGCGCACCTAAGAGCCTATAATTTTCTCAAAAGCTGACAATACGCCTTATAATCAGGTGTGCCTTATATATGGATCAAAACTGAGCCTTTAGTGCAGCCCATCCAACGGTTACATAACGTAACCCCAGCCTCTACTGTAGCGTCTTTTCTATCCGTCTTATAATCCGGTGCGCCTTGTATATGAAAAAAGGCTTAAAATAGGTCAGTCAGTGCGCATTATAGTATAAAACACGGTACATTGGATTTTTCATTTGTTGGGCTATTATTTTGGGAATCAATACAATGAGTAACAATTTTCAACTGTGATTAACTACTTATCTGTCAACATCAATAAGAATAGTGATTGTGGATTTAGGGCTTGAGTCCACGCACTAATAAGAAGTACAGCATATTTACAACTATAATTATTTCATATCATCTCATAAGGAGCTTTTAGTCAATCGGTGAGAGTGCTAAAAGTAGCGTGCGAGACCCAACAGGAGTAAAACTGTAAAACTACTAATAATGGGTTTTTCAAAAGCGACTGCACAATGACACACTGAATGGACGTTGAAATGCTGCTGTCGCTCGCCCGTTAGCCAGCTGCAGCAGAGCCAGATGGCTTCTGTCAAAGCCTTTTCGGATGCATTCTGCCCCTGCCAAGAGAAGCTGAGCAGCTCCATCCCCGCCTGCCAGTCACAGTGAAGCTCAGCCAGGTTGTGACCCCACTAACGGGCTTCAGCGTGCGGAAGAGGAGGGACGCTCCGCCGACTGGCTGACACTCTCGAGATGGCTGATGAATGAGAAGAGAGAATGTGCTCACGATGGTGTAGATTTAAGAGACGTCCTCTGTGTCTCGCTAATGTCCTCTGGCAGCCCGCGACCGGGCAGAGGAGTGAGATGTCGGCTCACGGGTCACGCTAACAAGAGAGTTTCTCATCTCCAAATTCTCAGCGGTTTTGTGGATGGGAACCGCCGGAGGTTCAGACGTGGATGAAAATTGTTCATTTTGTGCATTGTCTATTGCGCCACTCCAAACGACAAAACTTTTCTCATATCATTTATTATAATGTCACAGCTTGGTGGGGCGGGGGGATTCGAATCGCTTGCTTACAGGCAGATGACAAATGATTAATTTTATTGTGTCAGTTTACACTTGATGGGTGGGCAAGCACTTCGTGATGCAGCATGCGGTAAATTACCTAAGGCTGTTCCTGTATTTTATGTCCAAGTAACTAAAACATTTTTTGTGTAGTTTTATCACATTGTCTCAGTGTTTCTTACAGACCATGAGGCCTCCGTTTTGGGTCTTCTTTATGCATTAACTGCTCTTTCTGCAGGAATTAAATGAGAAAACGACAGCTCTGAGTATTTATTATAGTATAAGGAATATGCAGCCCTAACACTGAAAGAAAAAGACACTTCACTTTCTTTGCTTTTAAATTGCTGGGAACACTTTTGGGGAGGCTCTTTTTCTTTTCCATGGGCACAATGCAAGGTCCATAAAGGGATACTTGGATGGTTAAGATTGTGGAGAACATTTCCCATAGCTACACTTCAAGCAACTTGGAATGGAAGAGTTAAACCATCCCTTTGTCCATCTGCGTATTTAACATATGAATAAAATACAAATGTGCACCATAGTTAGGGACTGATCAACACTAATGGCAGTCTACCACTGTGCATTCCAATGGCAGTTTTTCAGGGGCTATTGCTTCTAAATTCAAACGTAAAGGGTTGGGAGAACCCAGGGTGATGTTCAAGTATAAAAAAACACCAGCACCCTCCATCACAGCTGACAAAGTCCACTGACACAATCCGAAAGCCCCGGCGCTGCCTTCTTGTTCAGTCACAGTCCGACTGGCTGTGTTGAAATTCACCGCATGCACCGAGGAGCACGCGTCTGAGGCCCGCGGCATAGATGCGCTCCTAAACAAACACAACGGGATCCGGCGCACACAATCACGTTCAGGAGCCAGTTGGACCACCTCAATTATTTTTCACCATCCGTGACCCAGACTTTTCATTTCCACTTATCGCTAAATGTCTGGGTTGTTCCCCGCACTCCAAGGGAAAGAGGCTACAGTAACTAACCAAGTACCATTACTCAACTCCTCATGTGTATAAAGGACACCTCTATGGCTACTTGGAAATATAACGAGCTGTTGAAAGATTTCTGTGGCAGGTTGTAAAAAAACATCAGTCAAAAGGTCTCAGTTCAGAAGGTGAAAGCTGTTTGGCTATTACAACGGAGCATGGAGTTCGAACATAATTTGTTCTTGTCAAGTGTCAAGTCTGATTTGCTCAACCTCTGGAACATTTTTTTCCAATAGGAAATGATGTTAATGAGTTTAGACCGTTCTCAACCTCCAAATAGTAAATTCTTATTTATGTAAAAACATGTACACCCTGGATTTAAACAGTAAAAATGGATCAGTTTAAAGCATCTTTTTGTCATGGTCCTGCCGGTCTCGGTCCTGGCTGTGCCAGTCCCTGACACGGCAGACACCGGCAGCAATCAGTGAGGCAGATACCTGCACCTCCTAACTCCGTAATTAGGACAGATACAAATAGGTCTCCTCGTACAGTCTGGCCTTTGCCAGATTATTGCCTCATGCCTCGTTCCCGCACTCTTGTCATTCCGTTCCTGATCTCCCGTCTACCGACCTCTGCCTGCCTACTGACCTGCCTCCAACGCCTGACGACCTTGTTACTGCTGCTCCGGTTGACTGCCTGCCTGATCCCCGACACTGGACTGAATAAAAACGCTTCCCGAACTGCCTCTACATCTCCCAAGTCACGCATTTGGGACCAACTCCGTGTTCTGGTTGTGAAACTTTTACCTTTTGTTTGAGGTGTGATGGTATCGGAGGGACTCGAGAGGGAAGGACAAAGTGCTATACCGACGTCAACCTCCATGATTTGACTGGGTAATTTTCCAGTAGCTTCTCCATTTCTTCCATTATCTCTGGCCTTTGTAATGCTAGTTTGTTGTCAACAGCAGCCAGTCGATCCAAACATCTTATCACACCATGTCTTTACGCTCACTGATGGAACCAGGCAATGCCAACACATTTGAACCTTTTGTCATCTCAGACTGTGGCGAGCATTTCAGTCTTAGATGAAGCAGACATTTTATTTCAGCTCCTGTTGTTTGTCCCTTCCTTTGCTTCATTTGTAGTCATGTCCTGTACATTACACCAGGAACTGTATGTAGGACGATCACGGTTATTTCTGGGTGGTCTGGTTTCCTCCCACATTCCAAAAATGTGTATGTTAGCCTATGCTCAAACTTGCACAAGTATTTAGATATGGGACTCAATTTTTTTGTAACCGGAGCAACTCTGCATAGAGGCAGATCAGTCCTGGTGTTGGTAATTTTGTGGACTAGCACACATAAAAAAGGGACAGATGTCTGCACTTCTACGGATATGATCCCACCCAGCTTCGATGTCCAGTCAAAATGGCTCCTCTTATTCCCTTTAAATGCAGTGAATTAATGCAGACTGACATTCTCTGGCACGGCAGAAGAAGAAACTGATTGGCTGGAGACCAGGATGTTGAAGCAGCAGAACAACAAGCAAATATGCTTTGACAAGCCTGATGATCTAAAAACAGAGCCTTGCCATCCTGGGAGTCCTGAAGATTGTGTTCCATTGCAAAGAACCTTTACGAAGCCTCTTCACCCAGTTCTGCAAAATCATGATATGTCAGTTTTTGCCCTCTGCCACAAACATGCCAACTATTAAAATATTGTAAAGACCACTGTGTTTCTTACAGCAGAGGCCACTATTTAAGAATATATGGCATATCTCAGCATGGCAGCACAGTGCATCAGCTGGAAAGCTTCGGCCTCACAGTTCTGAGGTCCTGGGTTCAATCCCGGACCCGCCTGTGTGGAGTTTGCATGTTCTCCCCGTGCCTCAGTGGGTTTTCTCCGGGCACTCCGGTTTCCTCCCACATCCCTAAAACATGCAACATTAATTGGGCACTCTAAATTGCCCTTAGGTGTGATTGTGAGTGCGGCTCTTTGTCTCAATGAGACCTGTGATTAGCTGGCAACGAGTTCAGGGTGTACCTCGCCTCCTGCCCGTTGACAGTTGGGATAAGCTCCAGCACTCCCGCACCCTTGTGAGGATAAGCGGCTAGGAAAATGGATGGATGTCATATGTCTGATTTTTTTTTCCAGTGAAGTTACAATTGATGCCTTATATTTGCCATTTCAGTATTATCCTGTAGATCATATAGCACACAAAAATAACACACGACTCATCGTTAAAGGTCATAGTGGAGACAAACAAGAAGCAAATTCCCTTTTGATCCATACCCCCTTATTACAAGACCTATACGTGAGGATGTAATTAAATGAAATTGATGAAACAATCCCTTTTCAGGAGTAAATCACAAGAAAGGTGTGATCCCTAAGCGTTTATTGAAAGAGGCGAGGAGCAGAGAGGCAAATAGAGCAGCTGAGACAGAAAGAAAAATAAAACAACTCTTCATGAGAAGTCACTGAGGTGTTGGAGGGAGACAGCTGGGAGAAGGGATGAGAGCAAAATGAGCGCTAAGGAAAACAAAAAAATTAAGACCCCTGGCAGTCACGTTAAAGAGATTCTGCTAAATGTACAAATTTTTACATTGCTCTTGTATCTATTTTTTAACAAGATGCAATATCATCCATTATTTAAGCTCCTTAAAACACGTGTCAACCGAATGAAACGCGACATTTATGCTTGCGAGGTAAGCGCTTTAGTCCTTGCTTCCGTTGCTGCCGAAGACGTGATAGTGACACATCCGTGGTGGAGCTACTGAAACTTATATGACGAAAAGGGAAGGAAGCATCACATCAAAAAATGAAAAACCGTTCACCAATGAAAAAAAAAAGCTTCGCGTTATAAGGTCCTCTCCATTTTTCGATCACCTAATTATTTCTCTTGCTTGGCCTGTAATTGTGAGAATGGTTTGTTAATCAGCCGGATAATGCTACAAAAATGATTTTCACCCAAAACAATGTGGCAGGAACAATTGTAAGGCTGCTGAAACTAATAATACATAAACAAATGTATGTTTCCATGTTTTTGTAGGACACACCTTGTAAAAATTCATAATGCAGGCTGGAAAAATAAATAAAGCCTGAGGCTAATGACGACTGTAAGAGGTTATCAGAGTCAGAAGTCAGCCAAACTAGGGCCTGGTGTGTAAGAATGAACGCAATTGGTTGCTCACACAAACGGCTCTACTAACCCCGGAAAACTGAAATGAAGAGCAATCTTGACTTTAAATACTGCATCTGAAAGCCAGGTGCAAACCAGCCCGTTAAGCAGCCTGACGCAAAATGAAATGGGAGAGATTTTTTCCCCGCTCCTGTAAAACAATTTTGAAAACAAAAACTGCATATTGAGCAATGTAATTTAGAGAAATTCCGCATAATCGAAAGGCTGACTTGGAACCTATTACAATAAAATTATGTCATATCGCCATACAGGAAAACTTCTTTCAACTGCATTTCCGTGTGTCTGGATAATTTACGCCCACTGTGACAATTGGTGCGAGACTCTCCTAGAGCAGTTTTCCAGCTGTGCTGTTCCAAATTTTAAAGGCAAAGGAAGGGCACAATACACCTAATTGGACAAGTTAAATGAATCATCATTTTTCATGATTACTGATTTCCACTAAATCAACAAAACATTAATTTATTTTGCGTCTCTCTGTAATGTTTGTTTGCTTCTTCCACTGACACTCCCAATTCCATCACCTCAGAAATCATTTCTCTCTTAAGGTGTTCTCCCAAATGTGGCGTTGTCCAAACCATAAAAGCTACTGAAAGCCCAAAACCCTCTTTAAAGTATGCCGGTGTCCATATCTCATTTAGACTTTTAGAGCGAGCGAACACACAATTTAGTGGATGATATTTGGGATCACAGTAAATGATTGCAATCTTAGTCAATCAGGCCCCAAAAGTCCAATAATTCTGTGCCAATTTTGAGTTTTGTATTCTGATGCATTCCCAGTTGTACACTACGCCTCACAAAAGAGCTCTTAAAATACCTGCCATTAAGAATCGCTGTCCGACATCAAACGAGAAAGGGTCACCAAATATATCTATAAAAGCTTTGACGTTGGCAACATGTCAGACCGTCTGCGGAATAAATGGACAAAGTACAGTCCAATGTATTACTACTCTCCCTAGGTGTGGTCATACTATTAAAATGACTGCAGCACAGCAGAGAATAATCAATGAGAGGAAGACAGAAATCTGAGTTAGTTCACCCACGACTGTAATGAAGATAAACGGTGGAGAAAAAAGATGGATGGAGGTTGAAATAATATTAAGTCAGTTCTTTTTTGTTTCATTTTTGGAGTGATTGCAGAGGATCCAATGAGATTACTTCGTTGTCATCACTATACTGTTCCCAGCAGAAGGAATAGTAATTTGTATTGAATTGAAATGTCCCTGAAAAAATGAAAAAAAAAAAAGGAATGCAAAGACAAAAGACGAGTAAGACACGAAAGCAACGTGGATTGGATGGTGCATTGGATGAGCCATTTTACGACATGTCCGCCAGACTTGTCACAGCATGCACTGATCCTTTCGATGTCTCCCGTGTGACTCTGTCTCCACGAGTCTTGCACGTATCCGTCCTCTTCCGTGTTTTCTAGCAGGAAGCCAGCAGCATAATCAAGGCCAAATAGCTCTTGCAGAGTCCCCTGCATGGACTACATTTTTCCCTTTCTCCTTTACAACTCCCAAAGAGCAAATCCACAACTGCCCTACAGTCGAGGCTACCGAGAGTTCAAACTGAAACGTGTAAACACTGGGATGTCCAAACAAGAGCATCTGACGACTCCAGTACAGGAAGTCATCAGGTTAAGACTGTCTCGACCTAAGACGTTTCGACTTTATAACACCTGTCCGCCCTCCGACATTTTGTCTGGCTTATCCTTGTGCCCCGGAACTGTCTTCGCATTTTTTACCCTCCTTTTTAGACATCATCGGCCCAAAGAAGAAAGCTGTCTTTTAGCAATGCTTCTGCAGCCAAAAGAAAATTCATTACCACGGAAACGAAGCTCAAGACCATAAAAAGATTGGAGAAAGGAGAGACACCAACACGACCAAGGCTTTAGTTGGTCGACCGTGGTGCCACCCCTTCAATTGTTTTTCCATCCGTCCATTTTCAGTAGCACTTGTTCTCATTAGGGTCACGGGTGAGCCGGGGCCAATCCCAGATGGGTTTTTGGGCGAGAGGTAGGGTATTCCCTCGACTGGTTGTCAGCCACTCGCAGCAGACCAAATCAAGAGTGGGTGTAAATGGGAATGGATTTGTTCATTTCTTGACTGGCAGTTATTTCTTTGTGTGGACGGAGGCTGACCAGAGAGCACCGAAAGTGTTTGGTCACACTGGCACTCCGGGGTATGGCTCATTTTTGGCCTTAACTACATGTCAAAAAGCTGTCCGCTAAGTGTTTATGTGTTTGTGTGTGCGTGCTGTTGTTTTTTTTCCACTGGTAATTTGTCGCACTCATGGTGCCCGGGAACCCACTTGGGAAATTCTAGAGTTCTCGCTAAGCAGCTTGGTGTCAGAATTTTTGTAACTCGAGTAGAGAACCTAAAATAAAAAAAGAGGGGGGAAGTAGGGGGGGGGGAATCCTCTTTCTTTTCATTCATTTGAGCTGAGAATTAACGCTTAAAAGCAGACAGCGCCGCAAATGCAGATTTACGATCTAATCAGACCCACTACAAAAGTACAAAGGTAATTAAAACTGCAGGCAGCAATGAGAGGCCCCTCACAGCACCTTTTCATGGCGAATCCTCCAAATCATCATCAAACTTTCATGTCACGCTCCAGCGCTGGATTTTGTTTCGAGGCCTGTGCTGAACATTTGAACAAGTAATACACAGATATGTATCTTGTGGGTTCTGTGCATTACTAATGTAAAAAAAAAAAAAAGAAAACGTTGAAGTTGGATTTGACAGCTTCACATGGAGCGCCGTGCAGAAGATACCAGATTCATCTGATTTACAACTGCGCAGGCAGGATCCCGCCGGCTTCAATCTCGGATTCAATCTGTTGGTGCGCATGAATTTGCACAATTTATTCCAGACACAGCTCTGCCGCTCAGCCCAGTGCGGGTACCGCAGTAAACTCCAATACGCCTTAAACTGTTGGGATCGTGTGGAACAACAACCCGAGACCCGTTTCATTATCTAAATAAACATTTATTCGTCTTATGTTTTTCTCTAACCCCTTGTTTTCAAATTATGGGGAACACTATGAAAAAATTAATTAGAACAAGCGGAAATCAACTTTTATTGTAATGCTTTTTTTTGTTGTTGTGGAACTGATGGAAGACTTTTATGTGCAAGTCCAGTAAGACTCATTTTTAATCCCGGGAACGTAATATTTATACATGCATACATACGAGTAGGGTAAAAGAGTTTAAAATAGATAGATAGATAGATAGATAGATATAGATAGATAGATAGATAGATAGATAGATAGATAGATAGATAGATAGATAGATAGATATAGATAGATAGATAGATAGATAGATAGATAGATAGATATAGATAGATAGATAGATCAAATTGCCGCGGCTCTACACCTTTTCATTAAACTGTCAGAGCTTATTTTGACACTGGCTCAGTAAACGATAAGTAATCATACTTGAGACATGGTAATCACTTCTCCTTTTCCCGGAAAACAATTATCGATGACAAAAGCTCCCCGAGGATAAATCATCTGCAAAGAGAACATTACATGCGGCATTAGCTATTTCTGACTAATATCTATCAGAATTTGCGAAGAGGGTCTGGAGAACAAATCATGGTTGCCTTTTGTTGAACAGGAAGATGGGAAAATCTTCGCGCTGGAGTGCTTCTAATGCCACGAATAGACGTGCTCTTGTGACACATGTGAGACGCGGTTAGCACTTTACCTAAAATACAAAAGATAATGGCTGGAACATGGTACTCTCACTTAGAGATAGAGGGAGTGAATGAGTGAGCGCGAGAGAGAGATTCGTTCAAACAACCATTTTATGGCAAATGTGACTGAAACTGCTGCACTCTTAGCGGTAGGTACGATGATTTTGATCCTTGCTAAATGTCTGCGACATACTTTACTTTGCCGGGAGACAATTAACTCCCCGTATTGTGTTCCCATGAAAGGAGTGCAACAACCTTGGTATAACTCTAATTGCTAAAATGGTTTTATTGTAAATTTTACGAGTTCATGTTAGCTGTGTTTGTTCAGATGTTCAGTTTTTGTTTTTATTTGTCTGTATTTGATCTTCTGTACTGATTCCCCATAGCTCAGTGGTTAGAGCATTGGTTTGGTAAGCCAGGGGTCGTGAGTTCAGTGTCTCAATGGGTTCCCTGCTCCCAAAGAGGGCTCGCGTCAGGAAGGGCATCCAGCGTAAAAACTGTGCCAAACTAATCTGAGCGTTCATCTGAGATGTTACGTTGAGGCGACCCCTAACGGGAAAAAACGAAAGAAACTTACTCTATTTGATGTTCTGGACTACAGAAGGAATTTTGTACCAATGATCGGAAAATAAGTCACAGACCTGGTGCAAGTGGTATATCTCGAGGGTTTTCCTTGAACCAGGTTCCTGTTGTCATACCAAGACCGCCCTGCGAGAGGTAGCGTGAACATCCATCCATTTTCCAAGCCCCTCATCCTCACGAGGGTCGCTGCACTATCCCAGCTAACTTTGGGCCAAAGGCGGACTGCACTCTGACCTGGTCGCCACTCAGTCGCAGGGCACGTATGGAAACCATCACTGAGTGGGAATCTGTACCAAAGTCAGGCATGTGTATTACTACACCATCAATAACTCTGAAGCATAAACAGTAAACAGCAAAAATGAAGAGTTCTTTATCTTGACACAAATCGTGTCATCTGATCTTGCTAATGTATGTTGATGTAATTGATAGCTGCATAAATAACGCGGTCGGCATTAATTTGTCCCAATGGCGTCGTGGAATATGCTTGTGGTTCTTGTGGATTTGTAAATCTCCTTGGATTTTGCATACATTTTGTTTTATTGAGTTGTCAGCTTTGCACAGCACTGCATAAATGTGTAAATGTACTTGCCTCGCCTTGCCCGTAAACCACACATGTAAATGATGTGGGCCCCTATGCAGATCTTCTTCCTGTCTCTTGGCAAATTGTACTTTGAAATGATAGCAGGTAAAAACAATCTCCCGGCCTCTTGATGCTATTTTCATGACAATGTTTGATTGAAGGCTGTGACTGATTTTTTTTTTTTTAATATCTTAGAGATGGGTTAATGAACTAAATTCAACTATGTATAAATAGAATTGGTGTGGACTTGGCAAGAGCAAAATGCCCGAGGATTTAGAATTCATTACATTTCTTTCTTCCTCCAGTTAAAAAAAAAAGCAGTGTAGATTTTAGAACCAAAATCATCCCTCAGGCTTCACGCTAGTTTTTATATCTCTCTCTCTTTCTGTCTCTCTCCCTCTCTCTCCTTAGTGGCTTGAATTAGCTTTTTATGCAAACTGTCTACTCCCATTAGATGACACTGTTACATGCAAAATAAAAAACCCGCAGCGTTGGAATTTGCTACATTTTCTATATGGCTACTTCAACAATTGGCAAAGGGTTATTTTCAAATATGGCTTTTGACTAAGTTTTTCAGGACTGATAAAAGAACACTGGCCAAATTAACACGTATTTCTTCATTTGGTAGTAATTCGGTTAGCTATGAAAGGCAACTAAAGATAAACAAAAATACATTTCTATATTGATTTACTGCATTTTTGGTTCAAAATTTTGAATAGAATGGGTGCGTCCATATTGGCGACTCACATAAGGGACATCTTGAGTGTGCCATTTTGGTACATTTTTGGATAAAAACAACTCTTGCCATGCACATTGAAATTGTCTGCCATGAAAAGGAATTTTATGTAGGCCTCAAGGTGGTCTACTACCTAGTCTTGTTGCATGAACTGATGAATCCCACTCAGATGATAAAGGAAATATCTTCTAAGACTACCAAAAAATTAGGTTTGCGATTGATTGGATGCCCTGAGAAAGAAAGGGGAAAGGGATCCTTAAAAAGCAAAGCTCTCTATGCGTTATTTATTAGGTTCTTATTTTGAAGTTGCTTCTCACAGTGCATTACGTTAGCATCGCAGTACAAATGATTGTTATGGAAGCATGCTTTATTTTAACTTACTTTTGTGCCTGAAAACACGACATGCGGCAAATAATCGGCCTCATCTGAAGGAGGATATCTCTCTGTAGCCTATATGGTTGTGTTGGTTTGAAATTATGCGCCTTAAACCTTTTATGATCAATGCTAGAAGCATTTATGTCAAGTGAAAAAAAATATATCATTTGAGACGGGCTTTTATTTACATTCTGTAATGATCACAATCATTATGTTTACATTGTAGTTTTTTTCCTGCAGTCTTTGCTTTTGGACTAAGTATAAACATCACACTTTGGTTGCCAAAGAAGAAAAAAAATGGAAAAACTCCAGACTGATTATTGTGGAGAACAGATATGTTTCCTTGTCATCAGTGATGTATTGCTGCATAAGCCAAAATCTGTATTGTTTCCCTGGTCCAAATAAATGTCTTCACATTTGAGGAGATGTGGTGAGAAAATGTGTTCATTTCCTGTCATGTGCTACCCCAGGACATTATTTATTTCCTTCTTGTCAACCAGATCGGCCATGATAAAGACTTCATTTGTTTTTGCTTACCGGTAATTACGCAGGCAATACCTGTAGAGTTTAAAAAAAAAAAAAAGATAAGCAATCCCTCTATTGAAATTATGAATGCAATAACTACAACATGGTTATCGGTCATCTATCCATATTCTATGCCACTTGTCCTCAGCAGACAAACTGGGGAGGGTCAGGGTACATATCGGACTGGACTGCCAGCCAATCACAGGAAGCATGTTTGTATGTACTATTATGCCCCCATGTCAAAATACTATAACTTACTATACTCTACATATATCCATCCATTTTCTTAGCCGCTTATCCTTACAAGGGTCACCGGGATTGCTGGAGCCTATCCCAGCTGTCACAGGCAGGAGGCGGGGTACACCCCGAACTGGTTGTCAGCCAATCGCAGACTCTACATGTATATACTCCAGTGATTTCCAATTTTATAGAGCCAAGGCACATATTTGACCATTGAAAAATCCCACGGCACACCAACAAAAGTAAACGTCACCAAAAATAGATCGATGAATTACTGTATGTACTTCCTGCCATCTAATAGAAGAGGATTTTTTTGTTCTGTCTGTCATTGTGCCTCAGTGGCATACATATATGAATAAAGATACATTATTTCTTGGAACAAATGTTTTTTAGCAATTACATAAAATTGGATAACTTCCCACGGCACACCTGAAGAGCCTTCGCGGCACACTAATATACCCCAAAACACTGTTTGGGAATCACTGATATACTCCACATATGGTTTCCTAGAAAGCTTTCAACTCTTTCATAGAACTGAATAAGTTTTTTGTCGTAAAAGCTGCTCTTGAAACAATCAAAATTAAATTCGTGTTTCAGTTAGTGGAAGATTAAATGAAATCGATGTGATAAGTTTGCTCATTACGAATGAAAGTGGGCTCCCCACGTACTGATAAAAGGGCTGAATTTGCGGCAGAGTTTCAAAAAGGAATATTCAAGGTGCGTCAGAAAAGTTCCAGCACCGGGCTCACAAAAGATCTACAGTACAGTATTTCAAACTCAAAGTAAAAAATAAGGACTCTCTGGGTTCCAGGAGCTTATCACTTGCTTCTTACTGTATGTGCACTTTCTCAAATGGGACTTCTTCAGTCAAAAAAATAAATATAAAGAAAGGAAAAAAAAAAGGAACTTGCTTAGTTGCAATCTTCACCGTGAGGGATAAGCGGCAAATGAGCTGTGAAGTGTGTCTGCTTTGGAAACAGCGGGAAAATGCTGTGAAGTTTGTTTACTTCCGCTCGGATGGTTCCATTAATGGTAATTTAATAGAGGAATCAAAGGGATGAATTGAATATTTTTAAATCTCAAAGCAGAGAACGTTCATCTGATCTGTGTTCCTATGAATTAGTAATCACACACACGCACACACAAAAAAAAAAGGGAACGTACCCTATTGTGCTCCGGTTTTCATCTTTAAATCATCCTTTTAATTAAAAACAGCTTGGATGATCACTTGCTTTAATGCATGTTACATGCTACATGGTCAATGTTCTGCTCATGACTAAAAATGTCCAGAAAGGACATGCTATTTTGTTTATAGGAATATTGTACAATTTGCTGAGGATTTTTAAAATACATGTTTTAAGAAATAGAACACTGTGTGGAAATGTACTGGACATCTGCCTCCCAGTTTTGAGGTTTGGGGTTCAAATCTAGGCTTCCTGGCATTCCAGTGCAGAGTTGCATGTTCTCCCAATCCTTGTGTGGATTTTCTCTGGGTACTCAAAAGCATTTTTGTTGGGTTGAAGATTACAAATTGTGTGGGTGTGACAGCACGGTGCCTGTTAACGCCCACTTTTAAGATTTGCCAAAGCGGCTATCACAGAATATTACAGTTGGTTTCATGCCGAGAAAGAGCCCCACAGATGCATTATTTGCCTTGAGGATGTTAATTGAAAAGTACAGAGAAGGTCAGAAGAAGCCACATAGTGTTTTTGTGGATCTAGAGAAAGTCTATGACAGAGTACCAAGAGAGGAACTGTGGTACTGCATGCGGAAGTCAGGTGTGCCGTAGGTGTAACAGAAAAATTTAAAGTGAAGGTAGGATTGCATCAGGGATCTGTTCTGAGGCCCTTCCTGTTCGCTGTGGTAATGGATAGGCTGACAGATGCAGTAAGACTGGAATCCCCTTGGACCATGATGTTCGCAGATGATATTGTGATATGCAGTGAAAGCAGGGAGCATGCAGAGGAACAATTAGAAAGATGGAGGTATGCACTGGAAAGGAGAGGAATGAAGTAAAACAGAATATATGTGCGTGAATGATAGGGGTGGAGGGGGAATGAGTGAGGCTACAGGGAGAAGAGATAGCAAAGGTGGACAACTTCAAATACTTGGGGTCAACAATACAGAGCAATAGTGAGTGTGGTAAGGAAGTGAAGAAACGGGTCCAAGCGGGATGGAACAGTTGGCGGATGGTGTCTGGTGTTCTATGTGAAAGAAGAGTCTCCACTAGGATGCAGGGCAAAGTTTATAAAACAATTGTGAGACCGGCCATGATGTACAGATTAGAGACGGTGGCACTGAAGAAATAACAGGAAGTAGAACTGGAGATAGCAGAAATGAAGAGGCTGAGGTTCTCGCTCGGACTGAGCAGGTTGGATAGGATTAAAAATGAGCTCATTAGAGGGACAGCCAAAGTTGGATGTTTTGGAGACAAGGTTAGAGGGAGCAGACTTTGATGGTTTGGACATGTCCAGAGGCGAGAGAGTGAGTATATTGGTAGAAGGGTGCTGAGGATGGAGTTGCCAGGCAAACGAGAGAGAGGAGGACCAAAGAAAAGTTTGATGGATCTTGTGAGGGAGGACATGAGGACAGTGGGTGTTAGAGAGGAAGATGCACGAGATAGGCTTGGACGGAAAAAGATGACACGCTGTGGCGACCCCTAGCGAGACAAGCCAAAAGAAGAAGATACCGCCCTGACAAGCAGTACGTGCAGGTGTGACAAGCGGTGTTTTCTGAAGACTTAGTAGTGAAGGTCATATTTATGTGGGTGTCAAAAATGAATGAGTTACAGTTATTGGTGTAGCATACTCAAAATCACGGAGAGGAAATGGGAAAATTGTGTTTTCATTTGGTTCATTTCATGATGGTTGTCAAAGCCACACTGTGTGTCCTCGATGTGGCTCGTGAGAAAAAAAACACGTCCTGTGATCCAATGTCTGCTCAGATAGATTGCTTGAGAGAGGGCACACTCATGTTCTGCCTCGGTTCTGAAACTTTCTGCTCATTTGTCGACATTCACTACTCTTCCCTCAGAGCTAATCATCGGCCCTCCCTTATTCCTGAGGGTGAGTAAAGTTAGAAAAGTTTGCAAAATAACCTCCATAAATCACCCTAGTTGAGCTTCTCCAGTACAGCATCTGGTGTATACTCTACATACCGTACATACGTCCATAGCTGTGAATCCGCGTGAATGGCTGTTTGTCCATACCTGTTCTCCGATTGGTCGGCGACTTGTTCAGGGTATCCGCTCACCAAAATGTCAGATAGCACAGGCTCCAACTCATCTGCGACCCTAATGAGGTGGATTAGAAAATACGTTTGCATTTATTGATACATTTTCTAGGAGAGCTCCAAACTTTATGTCTCAAAAGTATTCTCTCAATTGACTCTGTTGTCGTCCTAGAGCGGCTCCAACTATCAAAGTCAAATTCCTTTAATTTGATTTTTTTTTTACATACTTGTCAAAATAAAGAAGATTCTGATTTTTGTTGCGCTGACTATTTTGTTTGTTTCTCTTTTGAATGACAGCTCATTTGCAAGTAACGCGCATTTGTGTGCTGAATGGCTTCCAAACGCCGGTTGTATTTGGTGTATACATGAGTAGTTGGGATTGAGAGCAAAATGCCAGAATGATCCAAACAGTACTTCCATGATGCATTACTTGGCCGCATTCCCTGTGGCACACCAATTTATTTTCTGTCATGGCCGCAGCACCACTGGACTGTGGAGGTAGCCTCACGTATAAAGGGATGCATGAAAACAACATTCCGGTGAAGCAAAGTAATGTCTCAACCGGCCATTTTTATTCATTTATATACTTGAGCATCATGTGTGATGGCTGAGGCTGAAAGTTCAAAGATGAGAGTCTGAGTCTGAGATGTACACGGGCCTCAGGCTAAGTTTGCGGGGTTCACTTTCAATCAAGAATTCTCACTGAGAACGAGGAGTATCAGGTTTGTCCTCCGGTCTGATTAAACATAGATTCCAGAGAAGCTCCTGTCGTTAAACTCAAAGAAGAAATGAAGGGTTCAAACTCAAAAGCAGACGTCTCCATTTTTTGGGGGCAAATTTAGTCAACTGAGTTTTTTTTTTTAAATGTCTGGTTTCAAGGTTAGAGATAATCATTTCTATTTAGGGCATTCTAAGTTAATACAAATGAGGCAATTAAGAGGCTAATTCGGTAAGATCTTTGATGTCAATCCAGCGCGTAACATGACAACTCCAAGAAAATCATTTTCTTCTAAATCAGACATGTCAAAAAATCTTGCATAACTATTAAATGACGCAAAAATTCCGAGTATTATGCTGTGTGAATAAAAATGAATAGTGTGCTAAAACTATAACTTCTTATATTAGCCTTGAACTTTCGACATGCTTGCCACCAAAATCGGCGAACGCTTGCTAACGTCAGCTCTCCTGTACGCTACCCAATTTTGCGTCAAAAGAGCAAAGAAAAAGGTCAAGCTCAGGCGATCGTGGCCTTCTCAATAAGATAACAAGGAAATATATCATAAACCATTCATAGCTTAACAGATTGTAAATCAAACAGCATCAGTCGCCAAAAGAACCATGCACTCGTTGGAAGTTATTCATGCTAGCCTTTAGGCTACATCTGCCATCACCAGGATTAATGCTGCCTTACATTTATTATCTCCTGAATTAATTAGGCAGGGATCATGTAGCTATGCACGAATCTCCTCCGCGTCAATATTTTAATCAACCTAACTGTTGAAATGTAAATTACGGCCCCCGTTGGTCTCTTTCCAAGAACGTAGCATCAGGTGATCTTTTCAAAGAAGGCCGCAATCATGATTATAGCATATTACCCTGTTTTGTCAATTGCTCTGCCTTGTTCAAATGACATGTCCCTTGCCCGACTGGTGGATTTAGATTGGGGGATGTCGTCAATCATTGTCAACGATGGGCCTGTAAGGCCCTCCGAGACTCTTGTAATTAAGGGTTATACAATTAAACTCGACTTGACATGTAATTCTTTGTTGAGCTGTGGTGGCATCAGAGAAAGCTCAGGCTTTTGGTGAAACTTCCTATTGTTCTTCTTTTTACACCCCTGGTGAGGCTAAAATACAAAAAAGAAAAAAAAAACATGAACCTCTTAATGCTTTGCTGCAGGGTGAAGTGAGGTATCACTCGAGTACTTGCTGACAACAGCATATTTTTCGCAAAATGAATGATAAAATACTGAACTATATGACTTTACAGCTTTAGTGGTGCACTGTAAGATGCCGAAGTAGGATCTCGGTTTGTACTTGTACATCCTGTGTGCTTAACATACCGTACATATTTCTTATACAGCATATCCGATTTCATTAATCTTATTTAGCTCGTCTTTGATCCAAACTCTAACGACAGCATTGCCATTGTTCACAACCCAATGTTGAGATCAATATGCATTTCACAGATGTTAGAAGGTCTCGGAATTATTGAGGGTGCAGTTGGACAGAGCTGCGACTTGAACATGGGTGTCATTTGTAACGTAATTAAAAAAATGGCTTATTTCCTTGCAGCATTTGAGCTCCATGGGGCAATCATTACCATGTGCTTATTTATTTATCGACATGCAATTCCAAAGATGCAATGCATCAATGCACAGCTATGAAATTTACGAATTCGGGGGCATTATGAGCCAAATAAAATTAAGAGGCATGAATTTCATGTTCATGTTCAAACAAATCCCTGTGTGGAACTCAGTTGTGTCACGCATCAAGAAGCCAATAGTAATGAAAATCAATCCAGATTTTGCGCTACCAGAGACATAGAAAGTGCAAAGAGTAAGTCATAAACAGACAACAAAGTTAGCAGAGTTGTGCTTGCTGGCAGTGTAATAACAATCTAATAACAGTTGTCTGATTAATATACTTAAAATTACTTACGTTGGATTAAAGGTTCACTTCACTTCTGTTGATACAACCACAGTAAAGCACCAGTGATGGCCAAGAGTAAAAACCTAGATGATGATAAAAAATGGAATTTGTCACAGCATCGGAAAGCACGAACGCATCTTTATTGTGGTCGCTCTGAATAAGAATGGAATCTACACCGGAAATTGAGCAATGTCAAATCTCGATGTAAAGAGACTCTTGGGCAAAGTATAAACAGAAATCTTCAACACAATTGTGGTACTTTGTCTCAGTAAGTGAAAAAGGGAGAGGAAATGGACTGGCAGTAGGGCTATTGTCAGGCTAATGGATTTGTTGTTATTAAACCGCACACAAATGTTGATGAGACTGTTTTGGTGATTTTTGCTCAGGATACTGTGAGAATTAAATGGTTTCAGGTCAGTCATAGAACTATGTCTGTTTTTATCTTCCAAAGCATTGTCAGTGGTAGAAATGATATACAACAAATTAAACTGTTGCTCCATTTACTTTTGGCCAATAAGGGTTTCCCCTAGTTTGGACAGCATGAGGTCTTGAGTTTACAAAAAAATAAATAATAATAATAACATTACCCAACTTGAATTCACGAGTTATTCCTGTACACTTTTTGCATTGTCTGTTCATGTATCCAATAAGCCAGATGGCAACAAACTGGTGAAGTGGATTGCAGTAGACTTCACAGTCATGAAGTCCTAGGTTTGAATTCCTCTACTCTATCATGTTTTTCCATTATTATCCCAGAAGTAGCCTCACACACGACACTAACTTGACCAAAAGTCACACCCGCTTTCTTTTATTTTGGAAACCTCCGTGCGTCTTCTGTCATCCCAGCCGTGCATATAATGTATCACATCTTTAAACAAGATGTTTATAAAGGCATTCATCGTATCCGTGGGAGAGCCCCTTGTGTACTACCACTCAAGTGCTGTCATGACCATATTCGAGCGTGTACTGTCAAGACCTGCAAAAATACACAGATGGGAACTCAAACAGATGCTTTGAACAGAGATAAACCAATGAAAGAAAGAGATTGATTAGTTGATCAATTTTTTTGGGGGGTATGGGGTCCACAGTCATCTTATAGAATATGTGATATATCTTTCCAAATTAATGAATGTCACAGAGGCAATGAAATAATTGTTTAGGTTGTATTAACCTAATATGGCAGCTTATTTATTGTTAAAAGAAACTGGTTAAGTACAGATACACAAGGTAACAAGTACGGGAACGGGACAATAAATCTACCCTTAAAAACTACGACATAACTCTTGTATAGGTTTGTACAGCTGAACTTAACCTGACGAGTTGTCTTATCGTCTACAATTCGGCACATTGTGTGTACGTGCTAATGAAGTTGAATATGTAGTGTAATCAGTCTAGGGGAGGTTTTGTAATATTTTGGTGAGCTAGAAAAATCTAAACGGCAGTCTTTTGTTCCTTAACATTTATCTTTTCAGATTTTATAGACTGTCACTTGCCACATCTTGTGAATACAGTATCACTTGGGCTGAGTGTTGCAAAGAAGATTTTCCTGAAAATCAAAAAGATTGAACACATAGTTAAAAGGAAAGATGACAAAAGAGCTTATTTTGAAATACGTCCTTGATCCTTTGTCTTGCTAGGGGAGCTTCAAGTGGTGTACAGAATGTTTATCCAGAGCAGGTTCGTCCCTGACAGTGAGAGAATGAGGTCGCGAGAGGAAACTATACTCCGTGTCAAAGGCAGAGGATTTCTGGTTTGGGATGACAGAGGGGCCCTGGAGGGCCTCCTCAGTGAAAGAGAGGTTGGTATCCAGAAGAGGCAATTCTTGCCAAATCTCACTGAGGTCCACTTTCATTTTAGAGTGCTGGGAATTGTCGGAGCCAGAGATGACAAGCTGTGGATTTGCTGCACTTTGTTTGTCATGTGTGGTGCTTTTGTGCTGAAGACTAAATAGATTGGGCAGCTTTTTGCAGGTATCCATGGGAACATACTGTCAAATGGCCTAACTACCTCTGTAATCTGTCTTTGAAGTGTTTCCCTTTGGGGAGAGTACAGAGTGGAGGTAAGATTTTTGACAAACAGAGAAGGCTGATCTGTAAATCGTCTCAGTTCATTCGATGAGATGTGACGATCATTTGTGGTCATTACAGAAGACCGATCTTGGTCTCGTGAAAACGTTGGTCTTGTTTGAGCAGTTTGTACGACTGTTCTGGTGTCTCTGGTTTCAGTAGAGAATGCTCCACTCAAGAACTGAGGTTGACTGCTCAGGTCGAACTGTGGGGAGAGAGGAATATGTGTTGGTTCACAAGAGTCTTTCTGATGTGCAGGGCAACGCGCCAGACAGTTTCTGTAAGCTTCCTGGAGTGCCTCAGCTTCCTTCTGCAGCTGTAGAATCCAAACGCTGGGTTCAATCCCCAGCTCCTTGTTGGGATTTCCACATGACTCATGCTTTTGCAAAATAAAACAAGTTGTGCCTATCTGCGGAGTTTGGTTCACATGCTTTCTGGAGAGAACCTCCTTGTTAGACTTGGAAATGGCCCGGAGACATCTTTTGAATTCTTGATTTTGATGGAGACGTTTCTTTAGGTCTTCAACATGACCAGTGAGCCACTGTAACTTCTCCTCACATTCTGTAAGTTGGAGCTTGAGCTGACCACATTGCTCCACCTTATTCAACACCTGTTCCTGCAGAACTTGCTTCTGGTTGTTAAATGCTTCTTTTTCCATCTGGTGTTCAGTTTTCAGCCTCCGTAGCTCTGACTGCAAAGCCAGTTGTTCTTGAGGGGGCTTATCCAAGTCTGCACACATCCGCTGGTTCTCCACCTTCAAATACTCCAAGTGTGTATCGAGAAGCTGCACTCGCTCCTCCAACATAGCTTTCTCACTTTTTAATCTGGGATAGTCATTCATGCTATCAAGTTTATTCCATAGTAGCTTCTTCTCTTGATTCAGCACAGAGGTCATCTGCTGTGAGGGCTTCAATTCATCCTGCAGCTGTTTCACCTCTAAGCTGATTTTGCAGAGATCTTCTGGTTTCATACTAATTACAGCCAACTCAGTGTGGACACGTATGGTTTCCAGATCCCCTCTGTGCTTGCTTTCCATGAGTTCATCTGTTCTCTTGACGTATTCATCCTTTGCCTCTAATTCGTATTTGGAGAGTTCTTTCTGGACCATCTGGTCATATGTGTCTTCCATTGTTTTTATCACCAGCTCTGTTCTCAACAATTCCATGGTGGTTTTGACCTTCTCTTCGTGTATTTTACAAATCTCTTTAAATGCCTCCATTTGCATCCTCAGCTCATTTTCTTGCTGTAGCAGTTTTTCCATTTCCTTCAGCAATTGTTGTCTCTGGAGCAAGACATTGTTTTCCTTAGTCTCTTGTTCTTTTTTTAATCGATCTATACTGTTATTTTCCTTGGAACTTAATGCCTTTGTCTTAATACCATAGGTCATCTCCAGTTCTTGTCTCACTTTATCAAATTCCTTTTGAAACTGCATCTTTATTTCCAACCTCTGCTTGGCAATTTCAACATCTTCGAAATAGTGCGTTTTTACATTAACATCCATTTGCGTCTGTGTTTCAGTGTCCCTTCTATATCCCTCCAGTTTCATTTGGGATAAAACCTTTTCATCTTCACTGCCATTATTATCTTCCTTTTGCATCATTTTCATCTTTTGAGCGAGAGACTCACCACTATTTCCAATTCCGGCTGTCTGAGTTGAAGCATCGTGGCAAAGACGAGGTGCATGATGTTGTGTTACATATGTTAGAAGCTTGATTAAAAACCCTTGATTATTACTTTCTTCATCGAAAAGCAGAGATCTGGAAAGCAGCGAGTATGGACTGATTTCAAGAAGCTGAAGAATGTCTTCTTTCCAAAAAATCTTCCCTGTGCACAGGTTACTTTCGGGACAGAACACTGAAAATGTATAGTCGTACCCTAAGCAGTGAAGATGATTGGCAACAATGACGTTACAAGCTGGCACCAAAATAGAGTGTGATTTTACAGAGACCGGCCAGAGAGTCGGTTCACTCGTGAATGGTACAGGTTTTAACTCCCTGATAAGTTGACTGCATAATTGGGTTCGGATCATTTTCTGCACTGTCTTCTCTTTAAATCTTTTCAAGAGCCTGTCCCTCAGCTCATTCGAAGATAAAGCAGCCTCGCTGGTAGAGAACATTGTAATTGTCAAGTCTTACGAGGCCCCAATGAGTGCCTTTTTATTTTAAAATGTCAACCAAAATTCTTGGGATTAAAAATGGTCACAAGAACAGACTCAGCAACCTTTCAGTCGCTTTGTTCAGTGACCTCAAAGAGATTAAACGTGAAGTCGAAGTGCATCACAAAGTCCATCTTCAAATGAATTTGATGCCACACTGACTACAAGGGGCATGGTTATTGTTGTCATTGGGACCCTGCGTTGCGATCTTAAATGGTCTATAATGTTTATGAATAATCCGCTCCAAATTCTGAGTCCTTAAAAAATCAGCGATAATTTTTATTGGTAATGTAAAAATGCAATGGGGATAGCTCTGCCTGTTCTTTGTTTCTTTTCTAAATGGATAATTGTATGGATGATTATGTTTTGCACTTCTTTCCCAAAATCAGCAAGGCAGGGCTCCAACTCACCCACGACCTTAATGGGGACAAGTGGTACAGGGAATGGATAGACTGCATTTTGTATGTTAATGAACAGAGATGTGGTTTCTTCCAGTACCTACTCAAGACCTTTTAGTTTTCCATTCCTGACCACCACTGATAATACAGTGGTACTTATGGGTCAGAAAGGTGCATTCATATTCAATACTTGGCTCAGCTTCATCCATTTTAATAAAAAAAAAAAAAAATTGGCACATCAGCGCTATAACAGAAAATTTACCATTTAAATTTTACTCACCTGTGCCATTTCCACAAAACCCAATAAAGCAGGGTATTTTCATATCCGTGACGCTTTTACATCATGACACAGAATTCCACAGAGATAATGAGTTGGATGATGATGTCTTTCTGGCATGATGGATGCAATAATTTTCAAAACAAGGTAAGGGAGTCTCGAGTCTCATATTTGTCAGACTGTATCAAAATTCACTCAAGAACTGGGCATCCTGAGAATTCAGGAAATTGACAGGATCCATTCAGATCTGTCTCATGAGTTGTTCTCTAATTGCCAAAGGAAAAGCAACACAAAAATATGGCAGATTTTTCACATTTTCAATTTACGGACTTTAAGACTTTGATATTGAGATTTAATTGGTCTGGTTTATGTAACTCAGAAGTCCTATTTATCAGGATTAGTAAGAATATGTTAGCATGTTACACTCTCTCAAAAAAGGTACTAAATGACCTGAGGTCAGTGGATGGTTAGCGCATTGGAACCGGGGTTAAAATCACGCCCCCGCTTGTCTGGAGATTGCATGTTCTCCCCGTACCTGTGTGGGTTTTCTCTGGACACTCCGGTTTCCTCCCACATCCCAAACACATGCATTAATTGGAGACTCTAAATTGCCCTTAGGTGTGATTGCGAAAGCAACCGTTGTTTGTCCCTATGTGCCTTGCGACTGACTGACTGACAACCAGTTTAGGGTGTACCCCGCCTCCTGATAGCTGCTTCAGCACTCCTTTAACCATTGTGAGGATGAGCAGCTCAGAAAATGGATGGATGGTTGACCTTAGGTCGCAATATGTAGTCTGGTTAAGGGGTACCTTAAGGGTACTGCCCCAGTGACAAGCCATTGAACCATCAAAGGTACAAGTTCGGCCAAACCTGTACTCGAGTCAAACATAAAATAGAAGAAAATGCAATTTAAAATTTCAATTCATTAACCTTAAACTTTAAACATGAGACTTACTATAACCTTAACACGTCACAGATTATTAACATTGTACAACCTTCACTTGCTCTAACCCCCAAAAAAAGAAAAATAAAACCTCAGAGGGATAAAGTTGACTATTTTGGGCCAAAGACCCCATTTGACAATAGGTAAATCCTTTCACTTAACTATCACATAAGGTGCGAGAACCAGTGGATGGTCAGATATTTGAGTCACATATACAGATAGACATTTGATCATTAACATGGTACACATCAAGGACCCGATCGTAACTGAGCTACCCAAAATCATGGAAGGTCCAACTATTGTTGCCAAACATTGATGTATTATGGTCGTAATAGTGATTGTTCCGAATATTGCCCCCCCCCCAAAAAAAATATAATAATCCAGTATCTGACATTATCATTGCATCCACGTTGAACAGCTTCTTGGTGCGCGCCATTTTTAATACAGATAATACACTGGTACTCCATCACTGCTTCAGAGAATTCAAAAGATCCTCACTCACTCCGGATGTTTTTTGACTTGCTTCTTTATCAAGTTTTGTCTGGAGCTCTTTGGGGAAAGTAGGAAAGACGAACTCAGCAGGGAGTCTTCTTGTTTCATTGCTGACACGACTCCATGATGGAAAAGTGTAGCAAGAAAAACGAAACCACAAGCAATGGCCTAACAGAAACTGATTTTGTCAAAAATTCAGAGCAGCGTGTAGAAATATGCTCAGAATGGAGTAATTTAAAATATTTATATAGCAGTTCTTTGATCAAATAACTCCCGAGACAATTGTATATACATGTGGATCAGAGCAAGGCATTATTTAAATCTATAGCTATTTATCTGCCAAGTCACAGAAAATTTTCTGATAAAAGTGCGATTTCCTGAGTTTGTCTTCTAAGAAAATAACGCTGCCTCACAATTCCTCCCCCCCCCCACCCCAACCACCCATGTCACCTCAAGAGAGTCATAAATTACTCTGTTGTTGGGTCAAAAAACTTTTCTCAGAATAAAATTTGTGGTTCTGGTAACTCAGCCTCTTAGCTTCTTAGAAATCAGAGTTGCAGGTCCAAATTCACAAAATAATTATCAGAAAAATGTATTATGTTGGTGCTAAAGCAAGACTGAGAAAAGTGATGAAAGGAGAGCCAGTAATTAGCTAGAGTGCAAACACCTCTTCTGCCGTTGAGAAGGCTGACTAACTCTATGAATGTTTCTCTGAAACAAATTCAGAACAAAGTTGACAAAAATGACTGAATAATAACATTAAAGCCACTACTAGAGATGAGTCATTTGAAAGAGGATACGAGGCAATCTCAAAATACTTCAGACAACTTCTAAGACGCAACAAGTTAAGTTAGCATAAAATGCTACCTGTGTACCAGTCTTAGGAAAAGCAATACTCATTACTCAACAATGCCAACCTTTCTGCTGTCAGTGGTAGCTTTATGGATCCTCCAGGTATAATTTTCAATGTTACAACTTCATTCATATGCCCATACCTTTGTATTTTTTATTTGGCTCGTCTTTTATATCATTCAGGGGAAAACGGTGACACCATGTTGTCTGGCCACAATTAATCATTACACAATCCACTTCATTCTCTGAAAAGACACATAAAGACTGAACTGTTAGGAGCAGACTTTTTTCTTATCCTAGGCTAAATTATGGAGTCATTTGTTCCAAATTTACCATGCTCAACAGGAAGTTGGCTTGCTCAAGCTATTCCCACAGGTCATTCATGTAGCTAATAGCCTTTACGCTAGATAGCTTGCTAGCTTCCAAATGCAATGTTTATTTCTAAAAAAATGTACATATATAAATTCCAACCAAGTATTTTGTTACCCACAAAACTTTACTGACTACTTAACGAGGGGAAATATATATAAAAAATAGATATGTATAAAATACTGATGGGAGTTTTACTTTATGAAATTAAACTGTAAAACTAGATTAGGTTTGTGACATTTGTCATTTATCGATATGTACAAGTCTGTACGATGCCGATATGTTTTTGCCCAATTTAATCTCGAATTACTAAAGACCTCCCCCCGCAAGCACCAAAGCCTCGCCCCTCACGCCTCCTCCCTCCTTCCGCCTCCTCTTCTGGCTGGTTGAATCCAGGCGGCCCAGTCCACTTGTGTGACTTCCACTGGGTGTTCGAGAGAGCGAAAACAAGCCCACGCAGCAGCTTTCCATTTCTCACAAGCGCGAGAGCTCCGACCACTTGCCGCTTGGAGCGGCCGGGCACAACTCTCATAATGGCCACTTAGCTCGTATTCTCACGGAAAGCAAACTTTTTTTTTTTTTCCCCGCCCTCAGCCACCTGTTTTCATGTGTTTTATGTGTTTGCGCTCGACTGTGAGGTAGCTTCAGAGTTGTTGGAATTTTTTTTTGTTTGTTTTAATTCCTTTTTGGTACGCTCCTGAGAGACACCGTCCCGTCCCGTGGCGTGGATGTTGCTTTTCGACGCGGCTCCGGTAGTTTCTGAGTGGACGAGGAGCATATGTGCGGAGATGCTGCTGCTGGTGTCCGTTCTGTGGCTGCTTCCTCTCAGTCGAGCTGCTCCTCCGCAGACCGAGCGCGAGGACACGGGGGTGGTAAGTCGCCTTCCTTTGCTAAGAACTTTGTCCCTTCTTTTTTTTACGTCCAAGTGGCTTGATGGTGCTCTTTATTTTTCTGGAAGCAAAACGCTCTGAATGTTAAGCAAGCCGGGATGCGTTGAGGGGACGAATTCAACTGCGCTCCAAAGCAGTGATGGAGAGCCGTGATAAATCGCAATAGATAAGAAAGGCTCACAATAAATACACACAAGATGTCGTCGCCTTGTCTGTCAGGAAACATTTCCACCTCTGACAGTGCCAGACAATGCGACTTTACAGGATATGTCATTTTCTTTCAGTCATGATTTGGGAAATGGGGTCACGACACTTTTTTTTAATTTCATTTTTTTAATCTTTGCACCTCACAAGTTTAGACTGATGCACACATGCTAAGTGATGTGACTTTTGTTTTGTTCATATTTTGATAAGCTGAGAGTTGAATAAATGACGTTGAAATAAGTGAATACAGCTTATACATGGCTGGGGGGGTGTATTCATTGCATGTGTAAAATCATTAAAATTCACTAAACAATAATTAACGTTTTGATATTCCATTCCATTCTGTATCAGAAAGTCAAATCTAATGACTTTTAGGCGCTTATTTTGTATGGACCGACTGACAACCATAACCTGACTTGTTCTCATTGTACATTTGGGTTCTTCCATCTAAGTACTGTTTATGTCAATAATACATTTTTTTAAACTGTTGTTGCAAACAAAATCAAGTCAAGTCGCAACTCTGCTCCAACATCAGCCCCTACTGGAAAAACAAATCAGACTTAAAATCCATCTGGATTGCTGTGGAATGTTTGGACATTAAGTCACCCAAAATCTTACATTGCCTTTATTTACAAAGCAGATTGCACTGATGTCATCTTAAAAAAGCATCTCAGGGTTCATGTTTGTATGCCATATGTGGATTGCTGTTCTGACCTCTTAATGTTTTCACAGGAATTATATCATCCGTTTATGTCTTTCCTCGGCAACAGCATTCATATCCATTATCGGAGATACAGTAATTGGCAGTTCTAATTGGCATCAGGTGACAAGTTTAATGAGAGGACAAAATAGACTGAAACTGCTGCTGACATCATACTTTTCTTAGTCATGGCTTTTGTAGCAGATGCTTTTGTCTCCCATAACAAATTCATGCCTCAAGACACTGGAACAATCCCCTGAATGTTCTGAAGCATCTGGGTTTTTAGTGTCCCTCCGGTCTCCATCTTTTTTTCTGCCGCGAACCAAATTTGATCATGGACATTGTGTTGGCTCTTTTGCATTGTTTCCCATTTCCTGGGAAAGGGATGCTCTGCCCTGATATTTCAGAGGTCTTTTGAAAACTCACCAGTGGCCAAATAATGACATAAGCGTGTTCAATTTTGGTAGCGTTAAAGGAGGGTATTGGGTTCACTGGACCAGCACTTTTGCTATGAATAAATCTAGCTTGACCACCTGCACTGAATTCATGTGGACGTGTTCGCTAAGAGATGTGTCATTCCTTTTTCAACATTGATTGCGGGGAGTCACAACTGGGTATATAGCAGACTTCTCATGGCACCAGACTTCATCTCATCTACTTTCTAGAGTTTGAGACATTCGGCTCTCTTATTTCAAAGTATTACTGCGGGAAAACAAAAGAAAAAAGTACTCCATTGAACACATCAGTCATATGTCATACGCAAATAACAGCAATGGAGAACGAGAATATGGTTGTTGGTTTTACTGAAACCGGGTACACATATACTGATTTTTGAAGATCCATCCATCTATTCTCTGTACCGCTTCTCACTAGGGTTGTGGGTGACTTTAGACAAGATGCGCAGTACACACTGAACTGGTTGCCAGCCAATTGCAGGACACACATGGACCAAAAGCCATTGACACACTCGCATTCAAACTTGTAAATGATTTAGAGTCTTCAATTAACCGACTACGAACGTTTTTGGTATGAGGCAGAAAACCAGACTACCTGGAGAAAACCTACCCAGCCAGTGGGAGAACATGGAAATGCCACACAGAAAGGCAGGAGCCATATTTGGACCCACGACTTTATGGCGGATGTGCCAACTACTCTGTTACCAATTCTGCCGATTTATCACACCTTTTAAAACGTTTTTTTTCTAATATGAGATTCCATCTTCTTCTTCTTTTCCTTTCGGCTTGTCCCGCTAGGGGTCGCCACAGTGTCATCTTTTTCTATCTAAGCCTATCTCGTGCATCCTCTTCTCTAACACCCACTGTCCTCATGTCCTCCCTCAAAACATCCATCAACCTTTTCTTTGGTCTTCCTCTCGCTCTTTTGCCTGGCAGCTGCATCCTCAGCACCCTTGTACCAATATACTCACTCTCTCGCCTCTGAACATGTCCAAATCATAAAAGTCTGCTCTCTCGAACCTTGTCTCCAAAACATCCAACTTTGGCTTTGAGCTCATTTCTAATCCTATCCAACCTGTTCCCTCCGAGCGAGAACCTCAGCGTCTTAATTTCTGCTACCACCAGTTCTGCTTCCTGTTGTTTCTTCAGTTCCACCGTCTCTAATCCGTACATCATGGCCGGCCTCACCAATGTTATATAAAGTTTGCCCTTCATCCTAGCGGAAACTCTTCTGTCGCATAGAGCACCAGACACCTTCCGCCAACTGTTCCACCCCGCTTGTACCCGTTTCTTCACTTCTTTACCACACTCTCCATTGCTCTGTATTGCTGACCAAGTATTTGAAGTCATCCACCCTTGCTATCTCTTCTTCAGTTCTCCTCCTCCTCCTCCTCCTCACATTCATGCAGATATACTGTATTCTGTTTTACTTCGGCTAATCTTCATTCCTCTCCTTTCCAGTGCATGCCTCCATCTTTCTAATTGTTCCTCCACCTGCTCCCTGCTCTTACTGCAGATCACAATATCATTGGCAAACATCATAGTCCAAGGGGATTCCAGTCTAACCTCATCTGTCAGCCTATTCATTACTACTGCAAACAGGAAGGGGCTCAGCGCAGATCCCTGATGCAGTTCTACCTTAAATTCTTCTGTCACACCAACGGCACACCTCACCGCTGTTCTGCTGCCCTCGTACATGTCCTGTACTATTCTAACGTATTTCTCCGCCACACCAGACTTGCACATGCAGTACCAGAGTTCCTCTCTTGGTACTCTGTCATAGACTTTCTCTAGATCCACAAAGATACAATGTAGCCCCTTCTGACCTTCTCTGTACTTTTCCATGAGCATCCTCAAGGCAAATAATGCAGCTGTGGTACTCTTTCTAGGCATGAAACCATACTGTTGCTCGCAGATACTTACTTCTGTCCAGATTCCAGACTGGGATAAAACTGGTGTGTTTGTGTTCATAGTGTGTGGTGTACTCAAGATGAGTAACCCAGCATAACACAGAAATGTCCAACAAAATGAGTATCCTCCCAGACGTCAGGGGTAGTACCAAGACTGACCTGTGGAAGGCACCAAAGTGCTACAGGCTACGGGAAAATGTAAATGTTTACGAAAGTATATAAAAGACTACAAAAGTCGACAAAGAATAAAGTGAAGGCACTGGGTAAGGTTTTAGCTTATCTGAAAACTACATTTTGGTTATAAAGTTTTCTCCGCACCCTTTTTATTGTGGTGAATAACTTGGGACTTAAGGCCGCATTAAGATGGCAGGTGAAGATTTCATTTGCAAAGTATTAAGTCTTTTCAATATTTATGATCGTAGGCAGCCATTTTTAGGGCAATTCAGGAAAAAAATAAAATCGTAACTCACAGTACATTGCATCCACATCCCTCTTTAGATCCAAATGTGTGACTGTGTTGACTAAAGGTGATCTCAGCATTTTGTTGACTGACATCTATCTGCTCCCATAAGATTTTTTGGGACATTGAAACATGATTTGTCTTTAATTCAGCTTTGGTTGCAATGCTGTAGACTAGCTACTTATTCTATGAGTCAATCTGTTTTATTTCTGGTGTGGCCCAGCAGCTTCTGAAAGGGCCATCTGGGTGTTCAACTCTCCTCATAAGATAGTTTTTATCTGACAACTGAAATGAGTGAGCAATGACATGATAGGTTTTTTTTTTATGTTTGACAATTAAAAGTTATCTGCATAACTCGTTTATACTTTGAACGTTTTCTTGTAGCTGAAATACTACTCTATCATTACCTGTTCAATAATTTTAAATGGTGAACGACAGAACTAATAAATTGGGTAGGTGGCTGGATGGATTACTTGGAGAGGGGGGACATCTGATCATTTAAAAGACAATGTGTAGATTTCAATAGGGAGCTTTGTAGAGCCAGATGGGCCACAGACACCATCCCTCCCCCAAGTGACCTTCTTGATTGATCGACTTTGAAAATAAAAATCCTCCCCACAGATCGAGCTAGCCTCAGCTGTTGGGAGCAGGTGGATCCAATTTTTTTGCTCCTGATTTTAAGTGGGGCTTCGTTATATTGGCCCAGTTTTGCTCAAAACCGTTGTCCATTTGGGACAAAACTACCCGCCCACAAAGCGTGTTGTCCTCCACCTCGTCCCTCCACCCTCATCCACACTCCCACGACACCCCGCCATTATGCTGCATCACTTCCCTCTGAGTGAAGCTTGTGCGCTGCTGCGTTGCTCTCTTTGAAACAAATTAACTGAACCACAAACTTTAAGCACAGCTCTGAGCCATGCATGCTTTGGTCTTATCTAGTGCATTGCTCAGAAGAGTTTGTAATCCTTGCGTTTGGGAAGAGAGTGGGAAATTTCAACATAAAAGCCCAAATCTGATCTTAACTGTTTTATATTCATCTTATCAATTTCAAGATTATTCTTTTTCCCGGTTCTTTTTGTGCCAGTGCCAGATTGGTGGATTGTGTTTATCATTTGCAGATGAAAAAAAGGAGCTTCATTGGTTCATAATATTGCAGAAGCAGACGCTGTAGCCATCCGTGTACATCTGGAGCTTTTACATTTAGGTGTGTTAGATGCCTGATCAGAAAATCCTCCCAATCTGTTTAATTGTGCAATTTCTGGTCTCTTCATTTACTGTTGGTCCTGCCCACATGTCTCATGTTACATGTCTTCCCAGAATTTGCACCAGTGTCTCTCGTTAGCTTTGACGTTCATGACCACATTTTTCAAAGGAATCAAATCAAAATTCTGGCAACCCCCGAAGCCCCCTATTCTCCACTTTTCTTCCTTGTGGTTGATTCTTCTATTCATGGTTTCTTTCTACCAACGCATCACAAGTCTTCTGATTAGAACCAAAAGTAGAAGAATGGAACAAGTTTAAAGCAAGATGAATGTATGATGTCAAGATAGAAAAGCATAACCAAACAGGGTCAAGAAAATAAATACTGTTGTGATGTGAATATAACTATTTACTGTATTTTCTGGACGACAAATCGCTACTTTTTTCTGGCGCTGTGAATTCTGTGGCATATTTAACAATTTGGATAGAACTAGACGGTGCAAGTTTTTGGAGGCCTTAAAGTTGGTCGCTGCATGACACGTACAAATGCAAAACATATAGTTTTAATTTAGTTAGTTTAAAATCTTTCGCAAAAATTGGCCGCATGAGAGGTCATCAAGTGGATTTTAAACAGTTGGAGCAGCGTAAAATAATTTACTATCACCAATGGATTAAAAGGCTGGACTGCTACATGAGGAGAACGCCACAATTTCAGTGGTAACTTGAAATTAAAATGACATTGAGAGTGACAGAGAGACTGAAATGCTGTGTAACAGAGGCTTTCTGAGGTTCTTCAACTCAGATACTGAATATGATGACTTTGGTTGTTTCAGTGAACAGGTGGAGTATGAATAAATCCAACAACGTTTCTGTTATTTGAGCCAACAAAGTATGTAAATATTTACAAAGTCAGTTACAAGTGAATATCTAATTTCACAAAGTGTTTAGCTGCGGTGTATGGTCAGGTGCGGCTCGTGCATGGAAAACTACACTGAGTGGGCGCATCTTGTTATCCAGTGCTCGCTGTCGTTCGAAATGTAAGATATTTTCTCGTGTTGCTAGAAAATAGTTTCGCATGCTAAAATATGGCTCTTTTAATAATGCGCCCAATTAGAACTATCTAGTCATCAACCAGGACTTGGGCTGAGTGATTTGGTTTGAACACTCTTAATTTTGAAATTGTTTTTTTTTTTTCAGCCCCAACCGGCATTGGGATTTCTCTTCCTCGATCCGCCAGGGCCTCAATGCCACAGTGATGTATTTTATGAAGTTTGGGGAATAACAAAACCATTAACACCATTCTCACACGTCAGAATGAGCGCACTCATTGGATTTTTATCTGGAAGTTATTTTGACGCAGGCGATTTGGTTTCACCAGCGTAGAAAGCGTGGGCAACATTTGCTTCGCCACATCCTGTTTCAATTAGTCCTTGGCGAGGTGGGGAACGGGCAGCGGGAACCCTGGTTAATGAAAAAAAGCTGTTGAAGTCTCATTCACCGCTTCTCATTGCTTGTTGATTGACCGTAATGACTGACAGCTCAGCGTGTAACGTGCATAAAATTCACATTTCCTAGTGAACAGTTGAGACAGAGTCATCCCGACAGTAGCTTTGTTAAGTGTGAAAGTACTGTACGGGCTTGTGTGTTTTTTATTAGATTGGCAGAATCGGCCCTATTTTCAAGGGATAATTTGACAGGGAGCTGATGTTTAACTGGCTCATCAGTGGAGGTCGGCAGCTGCAGCATTTGGCATCTGATCTTTTCAACCGAATAAAGTACTTTGGTTATTCGACTGGTTTGTGGTGTAAGGAAAAACAACATGACATCAGCTAAGAAAGGTTGAGGTGCACCGGTAGAGACCACCCACATTGCGTTACTTCAGAGCTGAATTATTCTGATCAGAACGAAACTATAAGGAAAACAGGAGTTAAGAACATTAATTTTCTTGATCGTAATGAACACAATATTCAGTAGAAATAATTGGTTCCTCATGCAGTTAAGAATCGCCGGCTAACAGTATGCATTTAATATGCAAGTTAAACTGATTCTTTCTGGGTTATTTTACCAGCACTGTGATTATGCCTCCTTACGGAATAGTTCTGCTCCCAAATCAACCCCATTTCAAAGTAAACGTCAGAATAAAAGTCTTTTTTTAGTCACAGCATGGTTTGGCCCTGACTATATTTGTTTGATTTCACAACTCTGTTACATTTTAATATTGCGAATGTGGCTTCTCTTTCCGAACTGAGCTTTTCCTTGCTGGCTTTATTACATGAGTTTATCCACTATAGAGCGGCCTGTATAGGAAACCCTAAATTAACTCCATGTGGACAGTTCTATTTTAACCGCTGTAGCACCGCCCCTCTTCTCTTTGACCAGTTCAAACTTTGGCTTTGTCGCTGCTTTTCAAACGATTGACCAGATCGTATAATTACAGTGGTTTTTGGTTTTTGTGCTGGCTTCAATGCGGGCACCCAAAATAATCTATAGCTTTGCATCTGAGCTGCCAATAGACTGTTTTAATACCATGATCAAGAAAACCCAAAAGGAATAACTCTGCCACTCTAAATTGCTTGCAGAATATGGCAGACTGGTATAAAAGTGGTTTGAGTGCAACATTTCCTTTTGTCACGTCGGGTTGATATGAGTTCACGTAAGTTTTAATGAGCGGTGCCACATGATCTCAGATGGTCATTCCCCACAAGTCACAGTTGCTTGGATAAGAAGAAAGAAGAGTGATGAGGGTGATTGCACTTGTGGCGGGTGTGACAGAATCGCTCTGAATCCCATTTTTCGAAAGTGTGAATTGAAGGGATACGAGGATGATCATCGGAGACTGAGTGGGTGGCAAAGAATAGGCGTCAATAACCAAAAACCTGCATGCTTGCTTCAGTCAGTCTAGTCTGTTTCTCAGATAATAAAGAATATAGTTCTCCATGATAACACACGAACATTATCGCTAAGTGGCCAAAGCTGTAGCTGTCTCAGAAGCTGCCACCAACAAATCCAAGTCATTTGACCAAAGCACAGCAATAAAGAAAACAAAATATATAACTTAGTGATTTCAGCTTTCTTTTCTACTACTGAAGTATGAACGTGTGAAATGTCAGTCGCAAATAAGACATTAGATGGCGTAATGTGCTCTGATGGAGGCCTAACACTGGCCACAATTAACATTCCAACAGGTAATATGTCAATTTGATAAGATAGACATGGTGGAAAATCAGATTCATAGTTAACGTGGCCACTAAGACACTGGCTAATTAATTTGACGTCTCTGTTGCTGTTCATAATAATGGCAGAGGCATACGCTTTAGATGATGAAATGGACAGCAGACTGTAGTCTACTACTAGGATTGTTATATTTTGCTAAATTACTCAAATCACAACCGAACGTCTTATACTGTACATACCTGTGAGAATATGCCTTCCACGAAGCAAATGATAGGTGTTTGGTTCCCACTCTGCCCCTCTAGAAATGCCCACTCTGGTACCAGGCAGTCTCTTTAGCAGTTATTTACAAGAGGTACACTTATCACTCATCAGTCACTCATTTATCTTCTTCGACCACCGGTTCAAGTATTAAATAGTTTGTGGTGTGAAGAAGAATAACATCTGCTACATCCACACACGTCTGTCACAACACTTTGTCTTAAAACAGGAGTCCAGAACATTTATGGGGCAATTCTCTTTTTTTCGGTCACCGATAAAGAAGTGAATTGAGTGATTTCACCCGGATTTGTCAATCTAGCACCCAAAATATCCAAATTACCATGTGAGTAACTCTGTATCTGTTCAACTGTGTTAAATTTGCTAGACTGACTGACAAGCTCATAATTCTCAACAAGAACCTTTGAGCTTTAGCTTGCAAGATTAAGTTCTAAAAATAAATCAAAGCGCATATAGACATAAGCCCTTGTGCACGTGTGTTCACGTATATATTTTTGTACATACATTGTCAAAGGGTAAATAACAGCTGCTGGAATTCCTGAGCTGAAACCAGAGTGTTGCTCACGGTGAGGACCCCAACGGTAAAGCATTAAATTGTGTGGCCTTTTTTAAGCACACAATGTTGTCCATGCCTGAGCAATGCGTACAAGTTAGAAACGTTCCAAAGGTCTTGAGACAATGTTTCAAAATGTTGGTTGAGGAGCTTGACACTTTCCTTCAGCTGTTGTGAAAGTTATGTAGTGAAAGAAAATGTAAAAGACTAAAGTAACCCAAGTTGGTCCAATTTGTCTTGGAGGTGTCTTTGTCAGGTACAAGTAAGTGGACGTAGATGATTGAAGAAGTAATTGCTTGATGGACATGACACTTGCATTATGAGTTAAGTTTTTACTCATTGACTGTGAATGAATCGTTGGCTCTGGATTATATTTGCCCTGTGATTAACTTCATGGCAATCAGTCCAGAGTGTCGTTTGCTGTTTCCCTAAAGTCAGTTAGGATAGCTTGCAGCTCCCCGCTACCCTAATGAAAGAAGCACTCTAAAAGATGATTGATTGGATGGCTGGATGGCTAGATCCAAACGTTCCATCACACAAAATAATTTTATATACAGTGAAGAAAATAATTATTTGAACACCCTGCTATATTGCAAGTTCTCCCACTTAGAAATTATGGAGGGGTATGAATCAATAAAGACAAGCCTTCAATTCTTTGGTCTTTTAAATACAAAATGTCGAACAGTGCCAACTACATGCATCTGTCCATCAAAAGTTTGCGGAAAAGTGATGTTATTCGCCAATAGAAATCAGGGAAAGACTGTTATTCCATTTTATGATAAAAGCTATTTTGAAGGCAGATTTAGTTAACATGTTCTTTTGACTATGATTGTAAAAATTCATGAGCCACTGCCTGTTGTAAAAAGATACACTAATAATATATATATATATTTTTTTAACTCAACAGATGTTCCCATCACACGCGTTAAAAGATATTCACGTCAGTGGATTCGTCCAACTGCAGTAAGTCATCTCAGATGAACGCACATATATGTTTGGCACAATTTTTACGCCGGATGCCCTTCCTGACGCAACCCTTCTCAAGCGCGTTAAAAGATATTAATTCCTGTATTAGGGCTTGGTGATTCAAAGATAAATCAGTTTTCCTTTTATACCGAGTTGATAAATGGTTTATTCCCCTTAGCGTCCTCCTTTACTTGCTGTCGTGCACTGTTTACATTGAAGACATGACGGTGGTCAGAGAAAAACTAGTTTACCTGAGAAAAAACACTTTGTAAGTCATTTGGAATTAGTTTGGGCTTACAGCATCTAACAAAGCAAAACGAACAGTCCGTGTGGCACTTTTTGACTCTGCTCACCTTTATGCTACCATGAAGTGTGACAGCTTTGTTTGACATCTTGATGTCATGCATAAAGGTGAATCGCAGTTTCGAGACTTACAGGCTTATTTTATTGGGACATCCCACTTCACAAGCGTTTCACTCTACAGGGAGTGCTCAATTTACAATCATCAATTTATGATGCAATGCTCCGCACTGAACAAGTTAATGCTGTGGTGTAAAAATACGTTTTATATTGGATAATTTTATAATAATGGGTGAGTACGTGCGCGCGTGAAGAAATGTTCATAATACAATGTTACCGTAGGTTAGTTATAGACTACGTCACGTTCAGCCCCAAGTATCTGTATTTGAAGCCTCCTCAGCCCGCTAAGAGACGGCGAAAAAAGGGGCCACAATTTGAAAAATACCGTCATGATTGGAGTGAGCAGGAGAACACTTTTTGAAATCTTGACAGTGTGCAGATGCCCAAGCCGCCGTTTCAGGTTTTTACAGCAGAAATGGGGAATAGCAAAAAGTGGAGTGAAAAAGCCGATGACTCCGAGAGGGCGGGCATTCGCTAAGCTTCATATATTATACATCACCACATTCCATTTCGAAAATGTCACAACAACCGTGTTTATCCCCTTTCCAAGTATACAAAGCTTAATGAAAATTAAAGGCAAGGTTTTCAAAAATAACTAAAAATTAAATAAGGCAATGGAACCTACTGACGACAGATGGCAAAATGTCCCAAGAAGAAATTTAATAGGAGGCTACTGTTGTACAAACAGCTGTTGATAAAGACCAGAATGTAATAGTTCCATTTTAATCCCTTGTCACACACACACACACACACACACACAGACACACACACACACACACACACACACACACACACACACACATAAAAATATTTTTAATTTTTTTTCTTTTTCCAGTTAAATGTTGAGGAAATGCCTTTCACCACCTCCACGTGCATGCCAAGTGTATGTCGGAGTGACCACATTTACAGCATCAGAACCTTGCACATCTTTTTGACCAAATCAGACAAGTGTCTCATTATGTGCACCATTTCTCCAACACAGCCAAATACATCCCAGAGAGAAACGACTAAGCGTTCCGCCAAAGATGAGAGTCCATTCGACACACAACTTGCACTGGGCTGAAATCTAAACTAATGGATGCTTTGGCGTCCATCCTCTTCTGTTCTAATTCACTGCACATGTTCCAATTAATTCTCATTGATCCTGATGACCAATAAAGACTTGGCCTAAATTAAAATGTGATGAGATTTGGGTTTGTAGATGGGTGCATTTTGTGAAAAAAAGTAATAAACGAATGCTGATATGACTTTAATAACTAATGCAAATTATATAACAAATGTTCCATCCTCAAAATTGTTAAATTTTACCAAAATAGGGACTAAATTATCCTTTAAAATGGGACATAATTTTAAATCCACAGTTCATAGGTGTTGCAACCTACACAATAAACAACTTGAGCATATTTTCTTTTACAAGAATTTGACAAATGTGAAAGTAGTGCCTCTGAGAAGAAATATCCTTCAAGTCAATATTTCATTTTGTAGACTGGAAGTGAGATTGATTAATAGTGTTGGAAAATGTCTTGAATGTTTCAATATTCTGAAATTTGGGTTTCTTAAATAGCCTGATCAAATTATAAAATGTCAAGTAACAATTTCAACATATTTTGAAAAGTGAATGTCCTTGAATTGTAATTTGACTAAATATGAAATGTGATCCAATTCATCATATTTTGGTTTTAAAATCCGTTACTTGTTTTATAATTCCTCAAATACCAATTAAGTTTTGCCAAGCAGTGTTGAAAACTTGGAAACTCCATCATGAGTGGGGTGCTTCGTAGAGGAAAATGTATTAACCCTCACTTAGCTCAACAATGTCAATACTTTTTTTTAATTAGAGACTTCTTCCCCAAGTAATCAATTCATTAACTTATTCATTCAATATCCACTCCAAAGTAGGGACGAGCATTTTCCTTAATTTCCTTGATTGACAATGGTCAAAATTACGACTCAATTATTGGATTTAAGAATCGTCTTTCTTTTTTTTCTAATTTACAATGTAAGGATTTGTTACAAGACAAAAATCAAACGCTTATTGGGAACAAAACTATTTGCGATGGAATCAACGGTGCCTCTGCTGGTTGCCGCCCTATAGTGCACTTTATTTTTCCTTAATTACTTCAAAACGAGATTGATCATTTCATTGACTCATGGATTACATTATTACATTAGATTACATCATGTCAGTCCCTGCGACAAAAAAATTTGGATGATGGAGGTCATGTTTTCTGTAGGTGTGAGTCAAACCAATGTTGCCTCACCCAAACCAGTTGTCTGGCATCGTATCGAGACTCACTGTTTAGATGCTGCATGGGGCCAAAGGGCATCCAAAGTAATCACTCAGGCTAATCTTTCAGATGAATTCTACAATAGGGTCTTCGCTTACATTGATTACAAGAGAGGCAAAATCCATAAATTAGACCTACTACTACTAGTACTGTAATTTCCAGCCTACAGAGTGCACCTGATTATAAGCCTCACCCAGTGCATTTGTAAAGGAAATACCGTTTGGTACATACATAAGCCGCATCTGTGTAAAAGCCGCAAGTGCCCACATTGAAACCCACGTTGAAACACGAGAGATTTACAAAGAAAGATGGTACACACAAAAAGTTGTCAAAGTTTTAATACCTTAGCTTAGCTGAACATACAACAACACGGTAGCACGAACTGGGCTGGTTAAAAAAAAGAAAAAAAAAACAGCCACGGTAGCTACAGGGTAGCAACACGGTAGGACAGCACTAACAGGGCCAATTAAAAAAAAAAAAAACATACCTAAATCACTGAGACGCGGCAGTAACACAACAGCAAATCTCTAGTGCACCGCTTACAGGGCTCGTTAAATAAAAAAAAACTGTTAAAAATCACTGAGACACGGCAGTAACACAGCGGCAACAGGCTAGCGAAGCGCTAACAGGGCTGGTTTAAAAAAAAAATACTGGTAAAAGGCACTTCCTCGGCAAATATATTCCACCTTTGTCACTCGTACCTTTTCCGTTCAAGTCTCCCCTTTCGGCCGTTAGGAAAAAAATACCGCATAATCCGCAGGGTTGAAAGCGTGTGAAAAAATTCGCGGCTTGTAGGCCGGAAATCACAGTATATGCATTGCCCCCTAAATAAAAACAATGAAAATTTGTCTATACACTACTTTGAAGAGTCTGTTCTAATTTTGTGTCGCTTGGTAACCTCTGTATGTGTCCGGGATAGCTAAGAACAATGTCAACACTATAATGGACTGGTTGACTCCGTGACCCATCAAGGTCACAAGGTTAAATGTCTCTGACTGGGTCATTTCCTGTCAGTGAGAAAGAACATGAAGGCAGCCAGCAGCTGTGCATCAGTCTTAAAAGGATGGATTGTGGGTCCAAGGGCATCACATACATGAGGGGATGTTTTGAGGAGTCGTTCCCATGGTGACACCATAAATTGTGTGTGTGGCTGCAATTCATTAAAGGCCGTGATCTCAGTGTGACAAATAAAGGTAAGCATGTGTGCATGGTCTAATTTAGCTGCCATGAATAGAGAGGTCATTATGCGAGGGATTTATGGTGAGTGAGGGCTGGGTTGGTCATGTCGTGACTTAAGGATAACTGCCCCGTTGGACCGAAAAAGAATATTTAAATCTTGTCTAGACACTAAAGCTACAAAATTGTCTTGTCAACATTTCTTCGCGTTACACTTTATTTTTCTGTGGACTGTGTTATGTACAATATCCAATGGTGTATGCAATGTTTGCTCTTATTTTGCTTAGACCTGGTGCAAAAAATTTACATACAAACGCTGGCTATGATGGCAGTGAACTCTACTTACCTCACAACTAGTAGCAGAATTAGCAGGTTTTCAAATCTTCAATTACAATACTTCTATTTATTTCAACTTTCAATTGAAGTTTGTCAATTGAAACAGATAACCAAGAGAATTACACATTGTGTATTAAAAATAACCACCTAACTTTGCCTTAGTCCGCTAAAGAAAAAAACATACAAAGCATAAACTGGCCCACTAATAGCATCTGTGTTGTGTTTTAACCCTATTTGAGCACAAACAGTGGAGCAACACATGCAGACAAATATACTGTAGCACGACTCATGTGTTTTCTTTATTCTGTGACAAATGAAAACTATGCCCACCTGGACACTGTTTGGATGTCCCCCTCAGGTAGTTGTCCAGGGTCACGGCCCCATTTGTCTCTGCTTTGCACACTATCAGGGTGAATGGATTAAAATTTAAATTTCAATGCAGTTCCTCAGCAACTAAAAAGAAAAAAAACAGTGAAGAAAAATATCACATTCAAAGCTTTGTTGCCCAGTGTTCCCACACATTCCCTTTTCCTCTCTAGTTTCAAATGGGTTTCTAGTGTGCATCAGTTTAACAGTGCCCACATTAATCAATGTCTCACAAAGCCTGGGTTTCTTCTTCAGATCTGTTTGCAATGAACACGTAGATGTCTTGTAGGAGAAATGTGATTCACCCTTAGCTGCATATCAATAAGCACAATGTAAAAGAGGATTTAATTAGGTTTTGTGTGGGTGTTGTCTGACACCAAAGCCTCATAGATTAAAAGCTCTAAACATACACAAATGCATTTGTACCATAAAAATGCTCTCCTCCCTTTAAGATACATTGACTGTATGGTACCAGTACAATGTAGATCTTCATACTAAGACTACAAACAACTCAAATGAGGTGTAAGATGATGTACACTTCCAAGATTTTAATGCTAAAGAATTTGCACATACTATATAAGCATATATTCTATATGGTTCGTTTTTCGCTCTGAATTAGAATTTCCAACTTTTTTTTTTCTTCCCCCAACTGACTTGAGGCTTCTCGCTGATGCCAAACCTGTCTGTATTAAAGGATTACAGGTTCTGTCTCCAGGATTACCGAGGTGCAAACATTGTCACATCCAAATACAGTAGCACACAAAGGGAAGAAGTCAAAGACGTCAGAGAAGCTACTTAAGCCTAAATGAGGTGTGAATGTGGAGGATAGTGGAAGGCAGCACATTTGTGCTGTCTGGATCCATCGACGTTTTATTTCATTATTATTATTATTACATAAAATGCAGCAATTTTATGCATGTTCGGCACATTGTAAATCAGAAACAGGAGCAACCTAAAATGAAATTGAGGATTAACAACAAACTTCGCTTTGTGTTAAATTTTGGGTGGAGATCCTGAACCAAAAGCTATTTCATCTCTACTTTTAGAGGAATAAATTGTTGTGCTGTAAATGACACATGTAACATTCAACTGAACTAAGCCAGGAAAGACCATTTTGAAAAAAACTGACTCTTAATAGGAACTGTAAAGTGCAAAGCTAGCTGGTGGAGGGAGGCCAGAATAAAAGTTTTGTGATCCCTCCTAATTGCTTCGATTAATAGGTGAGCAGCAGCATTTTGAACCAACTGCAGGTGTTTTGATGGAGGACTGGCTGACTCCACAGTAAAGTGCATTATAGTAATCCACCCAAGATGTGATAAAAGCATGCAATATGCTTTCAAAGTCCTGCTGTGCAAGAAAAGGCTTCACTTTTCCCAGCTGTCTGATGTGAAAAAAGCTGGACTTTAGTGATCCAATTTAAATTCTTCTTCTTCTTTTCCTTTCGGCTTGTCCCGATTAGGGGTCGCCACAGCGTGTCATCTTTTTCCATCTAAGCCTCATGCATCTTTCTCTCTAACATCCAACTTTGGCTGTCCCTCTAGCAAGCTCATTTCTAATCCTTTCGATCCTGCTCACTCTGAGCGAGAACCTCGACATCTTCATTTCTGCTACCTCAAGTGCTGCTTCCTGTTGTTTCTCAAGTGCCACTGTCTCTAATCTGTACATCATGGCCAGCCTCACCACTGTTTTATAAACTTTGGCCTTAATCCGAGCGGAGACTCTTCTGTCACAGAGAACACCAGACACGTTCTGCCAACTGTTCCACCCCTTGGACCCGTTTCTTCACTTCCTTACCACACTCACCATTGCTCTGTATTGTTGACCCTAAGTATTTGAAGTTGTCCATCCTCACTATTTCTTCTTCCTGGAGCTTCACTCTTCCTCTACCCCCTTTTCAATCATGCACATATATTCTGTTTTACTTCGGCTAATCTTCATTCCTCTTCTTTCCAGTGCGTGCCTCCCTGTTTCCAATTGTTCCAACGCCTGCGCCCTGCCTTTACTGCAAATCACAATGTCATCTGCAAACATCATCGTCCAAGCCGATTCCAGTCTAACCTCATATGTCAGCCTATCCATTACTACCACAAACAGGAAGGGGTTCAGAGTGGAACCCTAATGCCATCCCACCTTCACCTTAAATTCTTCTGACACGCCTACGGCATATCTCACCGCTGTTTTGCTGCCCTCATACATATCCTGTACTATTCTAACATATTTCTCCGCCACAGCGGACTTGCGCATGCATTACCACAGTTCCTCTCTTGGTACTCTGTCATAGGCTTTCTCTAGGTCTACAAAAACACAATGTAGCTGATCCAATTTAAATAACAACTAATAAGATTAATAGTGGCGTAAATAGTTAGAGCGTATAGGCCTTACAGTTCTGAGGACTTGGGCTCAAATGCCCTGCCCTGGCCCTGCTTGTGTGGAGAATGCATTTCTACACGTGACTGCGTGGGTTTCCTGACTTGATATTTTTTCCATCACCAGTAAATTTTTGTGGTGGTATCACCGACACGTAAGTGGTGACTCTCTTTTAAATATATTCTGAACAGCTGTTGTGTGAAAAAGCTCTATGTAGTATGACCATACGGTTTAAGCAGCAAATGAAAGGGTATAATAGCGTTACATGACTACGATCACAGTTTCTTTGCGACTAATCAGTGGGTGAACATTTTATTCATTTGCTCTGAGTCTGGTTGGAAAAAAAAAAGCAAAACACACACATTAAGCCTGGAGATGCTCACTAATTATAACCCTAACAAGAAAGACATGCTGAAGTCTTGTTTTATATCACACATGGTGCCATTTTAAATGATTATTTTTAGAGGGACACTCTCCCAAAAAGTGTAGCCGAACTCCATAGTCTACAACAACATAGCCCTTGGACTTCAGAAGATCAGTTGTACAAGCAGATTCAGCGCTCAGACCACACAAGTTTCACAAAAGTGAACAAAATAATGACCTGAAAGCCAGTCAATGACTCCGTCATCTGAATCATGTCTGGTTATTTAAAAAGCTAATAATGGAAGAGATGAAATTCCTCTTAATTTTTTCTGAAACTCATCTGTGGCACCTCCATGAACACTATGGCTATAATCAGACAGAACTGGCCAGACTTGTTCAAAGCAGTGTAGCCCTGTACACAATAGCTACATCGTTCAATGATGTTGCGGCTGACCTCAACAATAAGCCGCCATTGGTGTCTTGCAGCAGGGATATATAGAGAGAGAGACCAGAGTGTGATATGTGAGTCAGTTTCACCAACAGGGTTCAAAAGTGAGCATGCGTTACATGCACTTGTGATGAGAAGCAGAAGTGTAAAAAGCGTTTGTTAGCAATTGGCACAAATGACAAAAATGCCCTGTCACTATATGTTCGATATCTACTTACATATTGTTGAGGCGAGATGGATCTAAAGGGGTCATCAACCAGGTGGCCTCCAAGGACCTCAAAGTAGCTAGTAATGGGACATTGTGATTTCCTTGGTATGTAGTAGAACTAATCAATTTACACTTACAGAGATGAATGAAAATAGTTTTGCATATTGATGAGCATCTTTGCTTTTATGTAGATTTTTACGCTGTCGTCAGCAAGCAGGTCAGCATTGCAAATGAGAATTTGCTCTCTATTGCCTTACCTGGGTTCATAAAGGTTAAATGTTTCCTATATTGTTAAATCATTGAGAAATCATTAATATGATCACTGTCTTTGATTTTAAAATGTCTACAGTCCCGTGTACAAATACCAGGTTTTTGTTAAAGTATATTAAAAAAAACACATGAGATGAGAAGTTGCAGAAATTTCTGTCAAGTATTGGCTGTTTACTGCACGTGACAACCATCTCCCGACTTCTTCATGTCTTGGGTGTGGGGAAGGGAAGCAAGACGGAAGCCTTATCTTCCAAAAACACATTCAAGCCCAGGTACATTTTGCAAAACACACTTGAACGCTCCCAAATGCATATGGGAAAACGTGTTATGGGCCAATGAAACCAAGGTTTAACTTTTTGACTATAAATCCGAAAGGTATGTTTGGCGCAAACAACACTACTTATCACCAAAAGAACATTATACCTAGGGTAAAGTATGGTGGTGTCAGCATCGTGTTTTGTGGTTGTTTTTCCTGTTAGCAAACAACTTAAAGGCTTCTGCCAGAAAGCAAATGAATAAATAAATACATAAATGATGTCAGGAATAGCCCACAAAAACCTTCACACTATATTCAGGTGCAATCAGAGGCACTTTGAATGGTGGCAGGCTGACTACTGCTTAAGATTGAGTTTGATTGTGACCGGTTAATACTCAACATAGCCATACCCTTTTTCATTTCAGTTTATTTCAAACATTCAGTACAAAACGACAAAATGAAGGAAAAAAAAAAACAAGATCTCCAATATACTGTAAATATTCCACACTGATACCAAGTACTGGTCGTCTGATAAGTTGTAGGAAGACGCTAAACATTTTTTTTTATCCTACCCCCTCACCATTACCTAAGCTACATTCATCATTAAACGGATATAAAAAAATTCCCTCCTCTTCTACGTTTAAAATTATAGGCTGTATTTTACACATGACCATAATCAAAAAAACTTCCATTTTTCGTCGTGATGTGTGATTTTATTGTTACAGAACATACACTGGGACATGTTTAATCATTTGAGATATTTTCCCAAACCAAACCTTTTTTCCAACCCACCTTTGTGTAGTTTGGATGTTCTCTCCATGTTTTCTGTGGGTTCACCGGCATCTTCACATGCTCTAAAAAACATGTTTAATTGAAGATTCTTCATTGATCCATAGGTGTGAATGATTATTTGTATATGCCCTGTGATTGACTGGTGGGGTACAGTACAGGGTGTAAACGTGTACTCATCCAAAGGTATGGAAAGAGTCAATGTTGAATCCTCACCATTTTTGGAAGCACAGTGCTAAAAACTGACAATTGACTTGTTGATCTCCATAGATGTAAAGACTTTGGCCGTGTGGCATCTCACATGTTGGCAAATGTTTGCGCATAATACAAAACCAAAATGACAAGGTTCCTCTCTCTGAAGCAATCCAGCAGCGGAACGAAATAACATTTAGATAAAACACAACTCACCTTCACACATGTGACCTTCCATTGAAGGAATTTGCCATCTAGCAGCAGATGAGGTGAGGATCAATTTTGTGGACGCTTGCTAGCCTTCCTGCTAAATTGTGAGGCTTAATACAATTAAAGTCTGAGGAGGAATCGATAAAGATTAGTGGCTCAAAAGCGTTTGCGCCCTCCAAGTGCACAAAAACCATATTTAGTAGGGCATCTGTTGGATAATCCAGAGCCTTGTTTGACCTGTATATAAATTGGAAATGGCTCAAATTTGGCTGTTTTTATTTTACTGAAGTGCAGCATACCTTCACAATCTCAAGAAAAGCATATGTAGCTGTAGTCGCTACGTAGCATTGAAGCTTTATTGTTTGGGGCATGTGCAATGATGCAACATTTCCATGAATTAAAAAAAAAAAAATCAACTTCAGTTTCCACGTTACCGCCACCAATGAAGTTTATGAAGGTTATACAATCTTCAATTCCAATGAATTTGCAGTTTTCCAAATAATATCATTAAAGAGAGAATATCGTGATTTACATTTTCAATTCAATTTGAACTGCAATGAGAAGATATATTTAATATTCTAATTGATGAATGTTGGTTGTTTGTTGTTTTTTTTTTTTTTAGCAGATATTCTCATTTCTCTTTGTGCAAATATTCTCAATATGAATTTGATGTCTGCAACACATTACAAAAAAGTTGGGACAGGGCCAAGTAAAGACTGGTAATGTTGAGGAATGCGATGTAAAAAAAAAAAAAAAAAAAACCAAAAAAAAAAAACATCTTGACTGTCCCGTACAGGCTCACTTGAGCACAAATCAGGGCTTTCAGGGTCTGGACAGTATTGAAGTTATTTGCATTGACTTCAGTGAGAAAAGATCATCTGTGATACAAGTGTTTTGGGTTACTAGTGTGATCACTGTGTGAGTTAATCCCATAACTCAAGGCACCCCTGGAATAGATCTGTGAGAAATGCTAGCTTCTTTTAAGTGTCATCTGAGTAAGTGAATTTCTTCTTTATTTGGAGACAAATTCTTGATCAATTGCGAGTGTGTCAGGTTGTATTACCAGGGAGAGAATGTGCATTTGTGACTGATTACACTTTAACTCCACCGTGACGTTCCTGATTGCGAGCCATCTCTCTTTAATCTAGGTTTGTTGAACAGGTGCGTCTTCAATGGTGTAAGACATTTTTTTGGGACGAAAGAATTGGTCCTCTCTGAAGTGTGACAGTTTAAAGTTGTGGCTGTGTTCAACCCTGGTGGGACAAGCTGAAAATCACAACAAAGTGAAGTGCTTTAAATGTAGGAGACATATCTTTGTCGCCATAATGATCGTGAGTGTGTTTCAGTGGTCATGTGCTGATTATATTACAGTAAATAGCCCTGCGTATGGTATTTTGGCAGGGCTAGTAATTATTGAAATTATGCACTTTAATTAATTGGTTATCTGTATGTGGAAAGTTGAACATTTAACGCAACTTGCTTGCCAGTGACATTCTCTTTTCTAAGATTATGTAGGTGGCATTAGCGTGCACTTAGCGGAGTGAGATGAAAATTTCCAAGCAGATCATTAGAAACTATTGGCGACCTCACGATTGGAACCTTTTGAGCAGCTTTAGGTACATAAAGTATACTGTACACATAAAGGATCGTAAATAGTTGAGTGGATTTTGAAATGACTACTAATGTGCTCTGGTCAGGTCAGGTGTTAAACGATATCTGAAGGCTCTCAGATCCAGAGAATGACCGACTCTTGTTTTTTTTTGCCTTCAGGACTGGCTGAGCAAGTTTGGCTACCTCCCACCCCCTGACCCAGTTACAGGCCAACTTCAGACCAAGGAGGCCTTAACCAAGGCCATTAAAGCCATGCAGAAATTTGGAGGACTCAAAGAGACTGGAGTCTTTGGTAAGGGGCTGAGTTTCATTTTTTTTTTATTCATGTCTCATAAATGAACCTCACTTATCATAAAATCTCTCACACGATCAACTTTTCTTCACAGATCAAGCTACGTTGGGCCTAATGAAAACACCCAGGTGTTCTCTTCCAGATGTGTCTGAAAGTGAAGTGACAGTGGGCCGCAGAAAACGTAGTCCGAGTCCTCCCAACAAATGGAAAAAGCAGCATTTATCCTGGAGGTAAGAAACAATAAACACCCCAAGACTGTTCAGCGGCCAGAAGTATTGTCACTACTGTAGCAGCACTTGGTAAAAATGGCCCTCTGCGTCATCTGGATGTCCAACTACGTTTCACAATTGCATCTTTTTTACCACCACTAATTTTATACAATTGTGATAATCGTAAAGACATGCAACACTTCCAACAGGTTCACAAATTCATACATGATCATAAATATGTCAGAAATATCATGCAAACTGGCTGCCTTTTCCTGGCATTTCAACTCACAAAGCCCTCTGGTGTATTGCATCAAATAATGAGGCCCTCTCCACTGGCATTAACAGCAGAGACAGCTTGGAGAGAAATGAGGACCGTTTCCAAAAGGACCCCCCAAAAAATGATACTCTGAAGACATTAAGATGCATTTGTGTTAGGTTTCATCAAAAGCATTTTAAGCAGTTGCAAAATCCTATTCAAAAAATCTATAATTAGCATCTTCACAAAGCATGAATCATTCTTTCGCACACCTAATGGTGAAACATTTTGGCATAAAAATACTACTTTACAATAGTATTTTGCTTGAAAACATGACCTTTTAATGGATGATAACTGCCAGTAATTCAAATACTATAAACAGTGTAATTAATTGATTTTCAAATGGAAATTAAATGGGCTATGTCTCCACCATAATTGATCACATGATGCGAATTTTGCTTTAAGACAGCTGTAATAGACTCCTCTCCATGTCCCTGAATGTGATAGATGGAAGGGGAAAATGCATGTATTTATTAGCTAGAGCGATGGATGTCTATTTGCATTGGTAAATTCGATTAATGTTTTGTGTAAAAACATTGTGTTAAAATGAACCCATTTAACTGTGTATGTCCTCACTTCAGTAAACATTAAGGACAAAATGTGTTTTTTCCACCACATCTGTCCCGGATGTTATATTGTGCCCAAATTGCTGGGGAGCTTTGAAAAACATGCAAATTGTGGACCAAGGAATACTGGAATAGAATTTCCGATGAGTTTTCTGTTTTTTTATGAAATAATTGTTCTGATTCTCTTTTTTTTTGCGTTCTGAACTCCCAGTCCCCAAATCCTTGCATCCTAAGCATTATTGCAAAAAGCAGCACACTACTTGTTTGCAACCAGCAGAGGCGCTGTCGATTGAATACTTAAGTGCAGTCGAAAGAAACTCAACATGACAGCAGCTGTGTAAACATGAGCTACATCCTAGCAAACCAGTACCTTTGCCCATTACAGCACTGGCATGAAAATGGGAAATCACAGCTTTCTAGGAGAGTTTCTCCTATTTTAAAGACAACATTTAAAAAAAAATACAATTTATTCCCTCTAGTGAAGCAAGGAATTATAGCCAAATGTTGAGTAAATACTGTGCAGGACTTGTTCCCAATTTACTTTAGTTCTGCATTAGCCTACTTTCCTGGCCAAACTTTTTTTTTTAACATTTTTTCCCCTAAAGGCTGGTTGCTTAAGATTCAAGACTGTTATGTAGCCAGCTGACTGAGACTGTGAAGACACACCAAAAACTGATTCTTTTCCCTTTGCATCTGTTGAACTCTCCCCCTGCATTTTTCAGATTTATAACATCCCAAGTTCAATTCAATTATCCCTCTCTGCAGAGCTTAATGGGGGCCCATTCATTTAAATCAAACGTGTCGGCGCTGACCGGCGTCTAGATTGGAACATTGGAGCCCAACCCCCACACCTGGAACACGATTCACAGCCCAAATGTGACTGCGTGTGCTCATCTATCTCCTTAGTCCCACGTTCATTTTCCTAATGAAATGAATGAGTGGTGTTTATCGAACATTCGCACAAGACTTTGAGGATACACAGATGGACTGTAGGTCCACAGTGATATTACTGCGTTTACCACATTAATAACAGTTAAAGCCTCCGTGGCAAGGACAGTTTTTAAAAGAAGTGAGACCCGATTGAAAGTCAAAAGTAGTTGCTAATGAGGGAAGGATAACCATAGTCATAAGTCAGCAGCAGGGGTCCGTCATCATGCTAATTATAGCCATAGCTCACAGCTGTTAGTGACTGTCAAGAAACGCCACAGCTGTATCCAAAGGGGCCGCTGGTATGCTGTCAATGTAACCCCGTGACAATTCCAGATAATAACGTGAAGCTGCTTGCAGTAATGACCAGGCACGCTAAATCCACGTCACGCATCACTTGCTTCCCTTTGGAACTTGTGCAATAGTTAAATGGATATTATAGAGTATTAACGTGGTCATTATCTTGGACTGTGTCATTTATTTTATATATAATAATAAGATCTACTCTCTCTTTTGAAAGTCATTGCATACTCTAGACACGCTGTGTTTTCATTTAAGGAGATATTTGGCTGCGTGCATAATTGGGAGTAACAATATCAACCTCAGCATGAGTCAGTAAATTGCATATTGCTTTACAAATCAGCATCCTAGAGCGCCGCCATTATCACGTTGCTGGCACGTTGTGAAGCAGGTGTAGAAAAGTCAGGGAAAATTGTTGTTTATATGAGAGGGGATGCATGAAAGTCGAAAAATATTCAGCACATTCCTGATGCAATGAGGTGCAAATTCATTCAAAGTAATACAATTTCCCAGTCTTAATGAAAGCCGCATGCTTGTTGGTTCTCCAGAGCGCCCAGCTAAAAAGTGTCCTCAGTTTCTTGCATATTTCATAAATAACATGGCTGTCTCCTAAATTAAAAAGTTGTTTTTCTTGTATAAGCCCCGTGCTACATTATGCACATTTATAGATAATTCCTGAAAACGTGTAAAGACTTAGAACTATATAGTACTCAGATTTGGCGCTATGGCATTAAACTGTTTACAATTTCAGTTTTTCTGTTTTTTATTGGGGGTGGGGCTAAAATGCGTTCTCGGCTCCTCTAAAAACTTGAGCGCGCTCATTCACATCAGTGATTATCTAGTGGTGTTGCAACAAGGCTTTGTTAGCTCGCCATGCCTACGCATCAAAAAGACATCTTCCCTTTGGATAATCTGCTGGTATCACCGCTTTTTGGGTGAGCTGACAGGCAGCGTGTGGACCAGTGCTTTCGGCTGGAATGGCTGCAATAGCGCCTCATTGTCTGTGAGATGTGTTTCAGCCACCCGAGGCTTTAAAAGCATACTGTAATTTCCAGACTATAATTTGCGACTTTTGTCATGCGTTCAACCCTGCAGTTTATGCAATGATGCAGCTAATTTATGCATTTTTTTTAAACGGCCGCCAGGGGAGCTCGACCAGAAAAGTTAAGACTGAGACAGGTGGAGTATATGTGGAAGACACAACTTTGCGCTTTCTGCATGAATAATATTAGCATGAACAGACCCTCATCCTGGAAAATGCAAGAAGAAATGCATATGACGCAGCTTTCAAGTTAAAAGCAATCGAGCTGGCCGATAAAGAAGGAAACACAGTTGCTGCATGTAAACTTTGCATAAATGAATCGATGATGAGACACTGGAAATTGCAGCGGGAAGAACTGGAGCACTATAAAGACGAAAAAAGCTTTCAGAGGTAATAAAAGCAGGTGCCTGAACTGTGTTGCTACTGTGTTACTGCCGCGTCACAGGCTATGTTTGAAAAGCTAAGGTATATTATTAAAACTTTGAAAACTCTTTCTGTGTCCTGTTTTTCTAATGTTTCAATGTGGGCACGTGCGGCTTATAGACGGGCGCCCCTTATGTACTGTACATACAAAATGTTTTTCCTTTAAAAATGTTCTGGGTGAGGCTGATAATCAGCTCCGGGTTATAGTCCAGAAATTAGTGATATAGATATATAGATGTAGTCATGTATGGCCAAAGGAAAGATGCTATGTGAAGTAGCATCATTTTTTCCCGGTCATAATAGTGCTATTTGATTTGGGGGTGAGGGGCAGACACGCACAGTGTTTGCTGAATTGATTTAATTGATTTTCTTTTGTTTTTTGTTTTACAATATTAAAGTCTCATTTATTATACTTGGCAATGTTTTTTAATGATTCAAATTTGCTAGGGTCGTGAAAAATGTTCTCTGCGGTCTGTCAAATCTAGGACGCATATTTATTTTCCCTTTACAGGGATATTAATGCTAAAAATTGCATCGTGTCGTATGTATATCATACGGAACAATAGAATACTGGCCTTGTGTCTCTTGAAAAGGATATTGATCTACCTAGTTCTCATAATGGGTCACATTCTTGGAAATTGGATAGTGGAATCAAAACAAAAGCTAACTTTTTAATGTCTCGCATATCCGTCTCGGTTGATTACTAATAATGGTGATGCGCAAGGAAAGAGTGAGAAGCAAAGAAGAGGGAGAAATGTGACAAGGTGGATGATTCATTCAGTCCTTTAATTTTGAGACCTTCATCTTCCGCCTGAATGACAAAACTCGTGGCTCTGTGTGTGTTAGTCTGTGACATAAATGTGCTGACTCTTTTGTAACACAGCATGGGACCGCATCTCTGTCAGCGGAATAGTTTCAAATGTGTGAGTTTGAGTGTCTAGTGGCTCTATGAGTGTCATGAGAGGGTGTGTCCTTGCTGTCGTGTGCACTCGAGGGGATGCTTCATTTCAAATTAGGAGGGTAATTGGCACACTTCTCCACAGAATAGGCCAATAATGCGTGTTTGTGGGTGAATTATGTTCATGTAGCCTACTTAGCATTGGTGAGGTCATCTCGTGCCTCTGTGGAGCTGCACAGCCACGGGAAGGAGCTGAAGACGACTCCCCATTCGTCTGCTCTTTTACTCAGCCTCTCTTCATTTGAACAGTTACAAGCATAATTTATGGTTGATGTCGCGAATGCGTGTGTCAACTGTTGATGTACAAAATCTAGGCCGTCCCCCCCATCCCGTGGACAAATGAAGGTGGAAATTGCGTGAATGAAGGAATGAGGTTGGGGGAAAAGAACTCATCTTTCTGTCCATCAGATTTTGAAGTACATTTATTCATTCGAAATCGAGATAATGGTGTGCAGACCTGGTCATGTCGATTTGGTCTTCTTTTCCTTTCGGCTTGTCCTGTTAGTGGTCGCCACAGCGTGTCATCTTTTTCCATCCAAGCCTATCTCCTGCATCTTCCTCTCTAACTCCAACTGCCATCATGTCTTCCCTCACCACATCCATCAACCTTCTCTATTGGTCTTCCTCTCGCTCTTTTGCCTGGGAGGTCCATCCTCAGCACCCTTCTACCAATATACTCACTCCCTCTTCTCTGCACATCTCCAAACCATGGAAGTCTGCTCTCTCTAACCTTGTCTCCAAAACATCCAACTTGGGCGGACCCTCTCATGAGCTCATTTCTAACCCTATCCAACCTGCTCACTCCGAGCGAGAACCTCAACATCTTCATTTCTGCTTCCTCCAGTTCTGCTTCCTGTTGTTTCTTCAGTGCCACCGTCTCTAATCCGTACATCACGGCCGGCCTCACCACTGTTTTATAAACTTTGCGCTTCATCCTAGCGGAGACCCTTCTGTCACATAGAACACCAGACACCTTCCACCAACTGTTCCATGCTGCTTGGAAGCGTTTCTTCATTTCCTTACCACACTCACCATTGCTCTGGATTGTTGACCCCAAGTATTTGAAGTCATCCACCGCCGGTATCTCTTCTCCTTGGATCCTCACTCTTCCTCCTCCGTCCCTCACATTAATGCACATATATTCTGTTTTACTTTGGCTAATCTTCATTCCTCTCCTTTCCAGTGCGCCCCTCCACCTTTCTAATTGTTCCTCCGCCTGCTCCCTGCTTTCATGCTGCAATCATGTCTATTTGGTCTAATGTTAATCTATATGCAATTCTTACTTATTACACCATATACACAGTCATACATAAGCCTACTGTACTGTACCTTCAATTAAGCCTTGCAAGCACATTTTTTTTAAGTTTTGCTGGAAGTATGATGCAATTTAGCTCGAGCTTTCATTAACATGACAACTGGGGGTGGGGCTAATGTGACTAAAGGGAGAGCTACTCAGATTTGCGAATTTTTCTAGACCCCTACTATTTGGGGGAATAGCGAATAATGAAAATATGAGAATAATTGACACTAAGTTTGATTCTCCCCTCCACTCCCAAAAAGCAAGCGAGGGTGTGAGGGGGGAAAAAAGAAAAAGTGAATAAGTGGGGGTTTCTTGCGGGATAGGTTCATCGTATTTAGCGATGTTTTCAACCCCTCTAGCGACTAATTTAAAAAGAAACGTGACTAGCAGCAAATCTAGCGGCTTTGTGGCATGATGTGACATTCTGAGACTCCCAAATAAGCAGGAGATATCCACCCATTGACGTACAGGCTGCAACTGAACAGCTAATTTAACCATATTCTTTATCGGATTCCGAGCGCTCATGCGGATTCAACCGCGTTTTCCCTTGTAAAGGCAGCACTTTATCACCATGCCACCAAATTACACTTTCCCAATTAGTGTGCAGATGCTGTGCATTCAAGCAGACATAGTATCCACACAGAACCCCCACCTCGCCCCGACATTTGAGTATGTGCCAGTTATCAGAAGCTAATGCTGGTAACACTGTCGGCTAATCCTGATTTGTGCTCACACTCCAGCTCTGCTTACCTTTTGGCTTTGATAGAATTCTCCTGCTCTGTGACAATGCAGGTCTTGGAACCTAGCTGCCAAGTCATGTACAGGACACGTGTTGGTGGTTATTATGTAAATTTGCCGCTTCGAGATGAATTTGCATAATCTAGAGGAGCTCACTCACAGCACACGTAAAGAAATGGGCAGAAAAGTAAAGATTTACTTATTTATTTGTCCACTATAAGGGTGGAGAGGGTCTCTTGAGAATTACGTACAAATAACATTTTCTATAACGTCCCCGTTTTAATACGTTCTCCACTCTTGTCTCAGAGTGAGAACATTCCCGAAGGACTCTGCCTTACTGGGCAGGGACACCGTTCGAGCTCTCATGCACTACGCCCTGAAGGTCTGGAGTGACATCGCGCCGCTCAACTTCCACGAGGTGGCAGGAAGCGACGCCGACATTCAGATCGACTTCACTAAGGCCGACCATGATGATGGCTATCCCTTTGACGGGCCTGGGGGCGCTGTGGCCCACGCCTTTTTCCCCGGAGAGAGGTTCACCGCTGGGGATACGCACTTCGACGACGACGAGGCTTGGACCTTCAGGTCACCAGGTAGGGGCGGGGGAGAGGTTGGTGGTGGGCAGGTCTTCTGTAACATGATCTTGCGGTTCTCAAACTCACCACCTCAAAAAATTCTTAGCCTTTCAAGTACATCCATCATGACCAACATCAAAATAAATTAGTGGAGTAGTGTAGGCCAAAGTGTTAATTAAAAAAAACAAAAAAAAAAACCAAGGCCGAGGTACCACCAGTGGTACTTGTACTACACTTAAAAATGTCTTATCCTATTCTGAATCATTTGAGAATACAGTACATAAAAGATCTATGAATACACATTACATGATGAACAAAGGCCTTGCAACGAGGACACACATTTTAATAAGGTTATATATTGCAAATGAACTCTCAATAGCTCTTGGAAATGTGTGTCATGTCCTGTGCTGCTTTACACGGCAGTAAATTAATTTGAAGTGGTGTTCCTTTTTAGCCGCATGAGATATTTCTCTTTGTGTGTAGTTTCGATGTATTCATGTTAATCATTTATTTATTTATTCACTGAGTTTTTGTTGTCTATCAGAGCTAGAAGCAACTGTTTGATGAATTAGTATTTTAGGCAATTTCAGCAGAAACATACAATGACTTTTCAAAAAACATGTTGAGGTCAACAACTATTATGTACCACTGAGCAAATGCCGTGTTATTACTGTAGTTATTCCAGTGTTTGTAATTGCAGTATCTGTACCATTATTTTTAGGATCAGGCTATATTTGACTTGTGGTTCTGTTCTGAGCTTTTATCTTGATTGATCAAGCCAAGCTTGCTTCATCCAAGATTGCCCTTGAGAGATGTCCTCATTTGGAGGAGTGAGGACATGATGCTAAGCTTCCCTAAATGGAAGCCTGCCTGCCTGCCTCCCTGCCTGCCTATTTGTGGTCCAATCTGGAAAGCACATACACATTTGAAACGTTTCAAACTTGGAATGGTCTCTTGTCTTCCTGTCAAAGGCTCACGCTACAATATCTCTTCTTTTGAAAATCTTCTCTACTCCTGCCGAATTTTGAGCATTTTTACATTCTCGTGCACAGACGCAGAATTTCTGAAGCTTTGCAAAAGTGGTGTAAAAAAAAAATATATTGTTAGTGGCAGAGGAATTGGTTTCTTTTGTGAAAATAACTTCAGTTGTCACGTACAATGTTCCTCCTTTGACTGTCTGGAGATGTTTTGCAAAAGAAGATGAAAAAAAAAGCTGCATTATGGGTCTACTCAACCAGATGAAAATAAGTGATGGAGTCGCCCTGTCTGATTGTCATGTGGTGATGTCTCAGCGAAGTCACACAAATGATAGATAAAACATTAACTGTGTTTTTCTCTGTTTTCAGTGTTCCTTTAAACTCAAAGAATGAACTTTTATGTGACCTTCCCTGTTGCTGTTGTCCTCGCGTCACTTCTGATTAATTGCAGAAGGAGAAGCAGCAGAAATAAGAACAGTTAGATGTATTTCATCGCGGGATGTCAAACTTTACTTGAGTTCAAAAACTTTTATTTTCTGTTTTGAAAAAGCCAGAAATTGTAAAAAAAACATTTGGAATGCCAGTTGATTCTGGACCAACGAATAACTCAAACATTTGACCACAAGTCTAGAGCACAGCCATGTGCGAAGACCAAATAATTATTTCCTGATCCATTCTACCCTCCTAACATATCCTCCACTGTAATATTACAAGTCAGGGACCTCCGGTGCGGGGGCGGACCCAAAGGCAGGATTTGGAGGCAGAGGCATAGTGTTCAATCTGGTTTATTCCAGAAACTGGGTCATACACGGTGTAGCAGTCCGACAAGGCAGAGGCACAGAAATGCTAGGCTAGGCGGGATCCAAAAGACGTGCAGCAAGGTCCGATGACTATGGGGCAAACTAACAACTCAACAGGACAGGATCAAACAAAATGGCACAGAATCGCTGTGCTAGCGTTACTCTAACTTACGTGTAGAAGCGGAGAGTACCACAGGCAGTGAATGCAACTCACTAATGCAAAGCAACGAACTGGCAAATGCCAGTGACAAAAACTCCAACTTAAATGCCCGTCTAATGACAGTCCGAATGTGAGACAGCTGTGACCGATGACAGTTGTCACTGCCCAGAGCATTGGCCGGGCCACACCCCACTTGGCAGTGGCCAAGCCTTGCTCAAGACAACTACATGCAAGAGGAAAAGCAATATGAACATTATAAAGTGGTTGATAGTTTCCAAAAAACTAACGAATACTGTTAAGTCAGGAAGGTGCTTAGTTTCATGTTTTTATATCTGAATTTGACACTTCCTTGAGTGACTCTGCCATGCAAATTGCTTCATTGATCGAAGGAAAGAAGAATTATGCCCTTCTTACCTGTGAGAAAGGAACATCGGTGACTCGATGCAAAATGAAATCCATCATCAAGCTTTCAGGTCAGGTTTGTTAGACGCATGGGAGGAAGGTGACCTGGTTAATGCTAACTTAAGGGTGTTGTTAATGATTCTGTATGCTTTTAAAGTACATCAGATTGCTCTGCACAAAGTTATCTTGATTAATCAAGCCAAGCGTGTTTCATCCAAGATTGCCCGCTGAGAGAGAGCTGCTGATTTGTAATAAGGACATGAAGCTAAGCGCCTCTAAATGCTAAGAAGCCTGCCAATTTCTGGCTAGTCCTGGAATACACAACATGTTATCTCAATGCTCGGAGCTCAGAACATTTTTGTATGCTTCCAAAGTATTCATGGTTATATCCTAGCAAAGCAACAAAAATTGTTTTTCATTTTTTTTGTCTGATTGGCTTGTTATGAATATGACAAACGAAAAATTTCCAAACTCACCTTCCATCTTTTTGTTTGTTTGTCTGTTTGCTCTCTGATGAATTTGCAAAGTAAATAATCTCACCCAACAAAACATCTGGTGTGTGAAGCTGCGAGGCTTGCTCCAGCGTTCAACAAAGCTACCTCAGAGGGGGTTGTTAACCCAAGGATGGAGGGTGCTCATCATTAAAACAAAAGCTGCTGGGAAACCTCATCAAATGTTCTTGAGTCAAACATCAAATTAGGTCTGCTTTATTGTCAGAAACAAGGCTTCTTCATTGTGTCACTGAGTTGTTAAAGAAGCAGCGCCAGCCACAAATGGAAAGTTCAGTATCTTGTTTTGAGGACACTTTGACAGGACTAAGAACCGACCATTAGCGAGACTTCCTACCTGAACCACGAGTGCTTTCATACCCACAGTTAATCTTCTCTTTGTAAGTCATCAGTAAGTCTCCTTTCAGTAGACATCGAAAGGCTCTGCAATTTTGGACCATTTTCTTCTCCGTTTGATTTCTTTTCACCCGGTGGAAAAAAAATCCAAGCAATCGCAAATGTGTCACAATGCACTTTCTCTGAGTGGTTGCGAGAAGGTAAACAGAAAGGTTTGGAGTGTGGAGTATTAAGTGAAATGACGCTAATAAACAACATTTTGACATATGTTGACGTCTCGGATAATTATTTGGACAATCTAACACTAATATACACCGCAACACAGCTTGAGCAAATAATCCTTTATTTTATTTTCTCACAGCGATTAAAAAAAAAAAAAAAAGCTGCTATCACATAATGTTCTAAACGTTGATAGATATTAAATGAAAGACATGTGTGATGTGGTTTCAGATCAAACGACATTTTCCAATTTGATCCCATTCAGATCTCTTAATCTTTCTCAACAGAACAGAACAGCACTCGCTTGTTTGGAACAGTAACAGTTAACGTGGTGCGCGCTTGAGTTGGATTATTGCAACGGAACAACTATACCCGGTGAATTTGATGAAAATGGACCAAAGGGTGCCAGTGTGAAAGAACCCTAACGCTTACTGAATGTCTGCTTGGTAATTCCAACACGGGGAAAATAGAGTGGGATTCTGACAATGATCATGACATATCCTTTTTGTTGTGTACATTGTGCATGTGCTGCTCGACACCATGTCTGAATGCATCCAATTTAGTTGCTACTCTGAGTCTGTCTGCATCAACGCTCGTTTTGTATTCATTATTCTGGCTGCAAAATCCAAGAGTGAATAGTTTGTGTTGTGCTGTGTATTCTATCAATTTCAAAGAATTGCCTGTAGCTTGAAGATGACGGGGATGCCAACAGTTTGATACAGTATGTCATGAAGCGCTTACTATTTTACTTACTCCCTCCTTTTTATTCCGAGTAAAGCTTTTCTCCCTGCAGGAGCTTGCTATGCGCACCTATTTCCTCCTGTGGTGCCTCTGTGCATTCTGCAAAGAGTAGTTTCACGATGTGCTCTGCATCCTTATCAATTCAAGTCACTGGGCATTGAGAACAATTGATACCAAGCCAGTTGCACAAAAATCAGCTACTGTATGTGAACAACCTCACTTCCAGTGACTCTTGGGCAGGATTACTGAGTGGTTTATCCCACTTTTGTGACATTTCCTTCCCAACACTTTGTATTCTGGACGCATTTCAGCCAGTGATCCTTCGCCAAGATAAACTCGGGATGAAACCAAAGCAATCAGTATGTTGTGTGAATGTGTCTATGTTGAGAGACATAGTGGGCAAAATAGTCCTTTCAAGGTGTAACTATGTTCCGAAAGTATGTGTGTCATGCGTTTTATTGTATACAAGGTCACTGGAGTGTATTGATATAAAGGACACTCAATATTTTCCATTTATTGGTGTTTGTCCTGCTTTTTTTCTGGTTGTTTATAGATTCCCAGCATGGATGACTTCATTTTGGACCTGCCCATTTGAAGCAAATGGAAGCAGTACAGTTGTTAATTGGATGTGATTTGGCCCAATTAATGGATTATCGCATTTGTAATTAAAGATTCATTTTATCTTTATTTTCTTCCCATTTAATCCTTTTTATTGTTACGCAGAGGGCAATTCTCTCATGACCAATCTCTGGATAGCTGTGGGTCCATAAGTGGGAACACTGCTACCAGCGTTCCAAAAAAAGGGGTACTGAAAAAATGGCTAATTTTGGAGGCTTCACGTTGGGAATACAAAAAAAAATGCATACTATACCAAAATTAACTCAACCGTATTGCGTCTTTGGAAGCCACAAATTTGCTGTGGTAGCTTAAACCACACCAGCATTTCAAGGATTTCATATCAAGGATCATTTATTTTTCATTTGTCAACGTGTGAGCCGCTTTAACAGCAAGCTGCTTCATTATCCATGTCTCTGCTCAAACACTCTTCCTATCAAAGTATTGGTGTAGATTTTGCCTCACATCAATTGTTCAAAGCCTCAAAACTCCTGTGCTGTCATGTCACAAGACTTGCAGCTCAGCTTGGCCCATGACTGTAGATCTCTCACCGGGGTGCAGTCGTGCCTCGACAAGCAAGCACTGTGTCTTATGTGTGCAAGTAGCAATGGGGGGGCATCCTCACCAGCTGCACAAATGAGGGGTCAAGGTAATAGTGTACCGATCTGAAGACTAAATGGGTCAGAGGTGGCCATATGACTGCATTCATTAGTTGTTATAACACTTTGCTTTCGCCACCGCCTTCTTCAAATGAGTGAACGCAACCATGGACTGATAAGAAAAGATGCTCCGAAGATGATCTTTTGAAAAGTGCCACAGTTGCATTTGATCATGAAGTTGCGATCATATTTTTATTGGTCCTCACATTTTGCTCCAGTTGACTGCATTTGCTGAGGTCCCTCTGTCTATTCGTTTGAGAAAACAAAAAGCCATCTTCAATAATCTCTGACACAAAACGGCACAAGAGTCCAGATTGGTCATTTGTGGAATTTTCAACGTGTTTTATACTATGTCTAAAATATCATTGCTGTTTATCCATCCATCCTTCCTTTATCTGAGCCACTTATCCTCACTAGGGTCGCATGAGTGCTTGAGCCTATCCCAGGTATCTTTGGGCAGGAAGCGGGGTACACTCTGAATTGGTTGCTAAACAATCGCAGGGCATGTTTGCATGTTCTCGCCATGCCTGTGTGGGTTTTTCTCCAGGCACTCCGGTTTCCTCCCACATCCCTAAAACATGCAACATTAATTGGACACTCTAAAATGGCCCCTAGGTGTGATTGTGAGCACGACTGTTGTCTGTCTCCGTTTGCCCTGCGATTGGCTGGCAACCATTTCAGGGTGTACTCTGCCTACTGCCCGATGACAGCTGGGAATTGCCTCCAGCACTCCCACGACCCTCGTGAGGATAAGCGGCTCAGAAAATGCATTGATGAGTGGGATATTCACTATATATTTCTGTGCATGTCAGATCTTACCTGCATGTTTTCACAGTTTTCTCGTCCATTTAAATTACAGTCAAACCACTGTTTTTGTAGACTTTAATTTTCCCTCTGGGTTCTGTCCTTGGTCAAGTCTCATTTTCACTGTACGGTACATGCTCCCCCAGTTGTGTCAGTTGTTCAGCCGCTATTCTGAAATGTAACACCGCAGCTATTCTGATAATACACAGATGTCTTTCTCTGCCAAGCCCAATATCATTAACCAACTGACGTCCTCCCGTGATAGTTTTGCTCATACCAAAGAGTGGACGGGTCAAAATTATCTTCATCTGAACCCCAGACAATGCCAAGTTCATTTAATTAAATCTGAAATCTTTGTCACGCCTGCTGCTCAGTTTATTGGCTGACTTCACCAGAACATTAAATGCATTGCTAAGAATTTCAATGTCATCATAGACCAGTATATTACATTTTACCATCGTCTCAATAAACCTGTCCAGTGCTGTTTTCTTCAGTTAAGAAATATTTTGATGCCTGCAGTTGTTGAACAATTAATCTATGTGTTTATCTTCTCTCGATCTGACTACTATAACGTCCTCTACACCTGCATTAGTCAGTATTTTCTAAAACGCTTGCAGTAAATCTAAAATACAGGAGCTAGACTTCTAACAAGAACTAGCTGGAGGTCCCTATTATACTCTTTCTTGCTTCTCTCCATTGGCTTCCAGTAAAAATCCGAATAAACCACGAGAAAGCTGTCCATTACTTATGAAGCACGACATAACCTCACCCCTAGCTACGATAATTTCTGCGCTCGTTTGTCATTCCACTACATGACCTCTGACCTCATTTTTCATTCCAGTACACGACCTGTCTGAATCACAAATCTTGGCCTTCTCCAGTATCTAACCCCTGCACAAATCAAGAACTGATTTGCACCCCACCTCTTTTGAACCATCTTCCAAAAGCTTAGAACTACTAATTCCCAAGACTGTTTTCAGATTTCTTTGGCAGCTTTTCTACCTTGTCTTAACTTTGTCAACATGTTTTTCTACTCTTTGTCTTTCTCAAGTTTGAATGTATCTGTGAACTGCTTTGTAATTGTGTTGTAAAAAGTGTTGTGTAAATAAAAGCTATCTTACTTTTTTGGAACATACTGAGATTCCACTAAGTGAAAAGACAAACCAACAAAATGGTTGCGCCATCGTGAAAGGAAGCATGTACCTGGACCGCAGATGACACTGTGATGTTTGAAGACTTTAAGTGCTGTTTGCTCTAAACATCAATGTTATTTTCATCAGCCTTTAACTATTTAGTGAGAGTCAGTGGTGGTACTAAGGAGATTCAAGCGGCCTTCAGTGTGTGTGTGTGTGTGTGTGTATGAGGGGGACGGTTCTGTCTATGAATCATCGAGCTTTGCAAGTTGTTTCTGCTTTTAAGCCAAACCCCCACTGTGATGAAGCCCCTCATGGGTGAAATTTGCATCCAAGTGCATCAAACCTTTTAATCTAAAAAGCAAACACTCATCTATGCTATAAAGTATGTCCAACTACCTCTTAATGTCAGCGTATTGTTTGGCTTTGGAAGTCGCCACTTTCACCAGACTTGAGCTGTGCATCTGATATGAATAGACAGTGGTACGAAAAGTATGCAGACCGATGTTCCCTCTAAGCTGCGCAACTGCGCATTTGCACACTTGTCGCACACTCTCAGCGCAGAGGGAAACAGATCCAGCGCAGTGAACTACAGCCTGACATGGGGTTTTTTGTGTTTGTTTTTTTTAAACACGGCAGCACACTGCCTCTCACAAAGAGCTGCTGCTCGGCCACACCAGGCCACACACTCTACTTCCTAGTTTACCTGACATCACCCCCCTCCATTTTAAAGGGGTACACTTATAATCACAAACACTGGAGTATGTGAATAATGGAAGAAAAAGTGGTGAAACGAGACAAGATCTTCCCTTTTTTGAGCAAGAAAGGTCTTGTCTGAAGCCAAAGTAGAAAGTTCAGGATGAGATTGTGTGTAATGTTAAAATTCCACCTCGGCACAACCTGACTGAGGAGGAAAGCACAGACGATACATTGCCCAAAAAGCTAATTCTGTATTGTAAATATAAGAGGCAACATAACATGAATTTAACCCATTTGTGGGGAGCGTCCCATTTTTGGGACATCATGATTTTCATGCATTATCTCCTTCAGTATATCAAAATATTTAAGGGTTTTAATCTGAAGCCATAATTTTGCTATCAGGAGAGGATAACTCATCGGTCAACGTTAGCACGGAGTTATTTCGCTTTCCTTCCTGACACAACTTGGCTGCCTCAAGTACACATGTAGCGTTTTCCAAGATAAGAAAGGGAGAAAGGTCAGTATGCAATCAAGTTTGTCTTCAAAATGCTAATCCATCAGTATTATTAATGCGTAAGTGTCATTCTAGAATAAGAATTAATTATAAAAAATATATCTCTCATATGTACGTACCACTTCACAGAACTGATAACATACCCGTCTGCCTGCGAGAGGGTACATCTTTTTTGCCCTTAACTTAACCATAAACGAAAAACAAGTGTTATTTCCTTGAGTGTGGCCTGTTAGACTTTTATCTCAATAAGACAAAAAATTGCCACCCTGCCCATGAATGGGTTTAACCTTAAAAGTGTTTTGGAGCATCATTCAGCTTTCAACATGCATTGCGAAAGATATTCTTCAAGCAATAATCCAGTTTTACACCTAGGAAAACAGATGGGGATATCATTGTGGGTTTAAAAAAAAAAGAAGAAACAAAGTTGGAAGCGACATTTCCAATTAATAGTTAATAGTTGGCTTGGTATGTATTTTTATTGTGATGTATTTTTTTTTGTTTGTTGACATTTTCAGTGTAAGTTTGCAAAAACACAAAATTATTCTTAAAAATGTTCTGATGTTCTGAACCCTTTAATGAGCCAGGTAACTTCAATGGATGACACTAATCTGACCAGATTGGATACGTCTGATGTTGCTCACAGTGGTCAAAAGGAGCGCTCATGGCTTTAGTGTGTTTGCTCAGACGCGTGAAAATTTTGAGGGAACACTGATGCAGACCCCTTAAATTTGTCACTATGTTTTAATGCAGCCATTTGCACAAACCATTTGTTCTTTGTTTCTCATTAATTTACATATAGCACCCCATATTGACAGGAAAAAAAATTGAATTGTTGAGATTTTTGCAGACTTACCCAAAAAAAAAAAAAAAAAGAAATATTCACACCCTTTGCTGTGAACTTAGATATTTAACTGGGTTGCAGTTCATTTCTTTTGATCATCCTTGATATGGTTGTACACCGTCAATGGAGTCCAACTGTGTTTGACGATACTGATTGGACTTGATTAGGAAAACCACACACCTGTCTATAGAAAAGGTTTCACCTCACAGTTCAGATCAGAGCAAATGAGAATTATGAGGTCAAAGGAACTGCCTGAAGAGCTCAGAGACAGAATTGTGGCAAGGAACAGATCTGGCCAGATTACAAAAAAAAATAATAGTTCTGCTCCGCTTAAGGTTCCTAAGAGCACAGTGGCCTCCATAATCCTTAATTGGAAGATGTATAGTACAACCAGAGTCTAATGTTTCACTTAGTTGAAAATTTATGTTGTTATTGTCGCCAACTACGACGGTCGTTATTCCGTATCAAGGTCCAGAAAACGGGCCACATCCACACGTGTTCCACCGTCAGCGTGGTCGGTTTTTGAACACAGTTGAAGAGACGATGCGCATCGTGGGGGGCGACGTCACACAATGGGCATTTATCGACGATGTTGTTGTCGATTCGGCTACTGGAGGCGGGTAGCCGCCCAACACGATGTTGGGTTTGTAGCCGGCCATCCCTTCGGCTACGGTGGTTCGATGGATCGCCGAGAGGCCCCGCCTGTATTCCTCTGCATCGACGGACGGCCGATAAATGTAATGCTCGATCGATGGTTCGATATCTCGGATGGTTTTGCGCAACGCTCTGGGGCACGCTTCTTGTTTCGTCAAGTTTTCATCAAGAATTGAAAAGTTGTGTGGGGCAGGGGAATGTTTATTGATACGCCAATCCGTCACATATACAGAAGTGACTTGTCGGTGAGAGTTGCGCTGTCATAGACTTTAAGATAAAGGGCATTTGCTTGTTTTCCACGTTGCGGGCTCTGCTTCCGGAAGTATTGGCAAGAAGCTCGGCATCAGAAGTTCTCATCAATCAATGGGCCATGGGCCAAGCACTCTGTATATTCTTTTCTTTATTTTCAAAATACTTTTAATCATATAATCCACACTGAGTTGCCTTATGTTTGAAATCCGCTGTACAAATAAATCTGCTTTGGCTTTGCTATAGGTGGGTAGATAAAGACTGCCTCACTTGTGTGATAAGTGTGAATTAAAGGTGATGTTATTGTAGTTCCTTGGACTCCTTTGATAATAGCTTGTCATAGACAAGTTATTAGGCCACCTGGGAATGCAATCTTTTAGGACTAAGGGTGGGAACACTTAATGTAGGTTCGAAGTGACTGGGGCTCTTTGGCCAAATACAATAGAGTGCATTGGCTGGGCGCTTGGGAGGATGCGACACTAATTTCCTCAAGTTACACACATCTTCCATACTTGCATGCTTGCTGCTGTCCCCCAATGCCCTCCTCAAGTCTCACCAGACGCGTTTATCACTGCATCTGCGCATCCGTCCAGACAACAGATGTTAAGCTCAGCTGTGCTCCTGCCAAGCTAGCTGATCCATAAATTGTTCAACTTTCGCAAAAGGCGCACTGATGTCTTCAAGAACTTGTTAGGTCATCTGAATGTTAGCGCTTGAGCTCTGTAATCATCTCGAGAGAAATGGACCTTATCGGATCAAATCCAACGCTGAGTAATTGCTTTCGCTAATTCCCTTCCACCTTGTCGGAGTGCATTGTTCTCAGTGGGACATTAAATCTTGGACTGCTAAGGCCAACTCCTAATGTGCGTGATGATGCTGAATCGTGGAATATTAAGCAGTGCATTTACTGGACCAGTTCACCCTCGCTGTATCTGACCTCCGTTAAGACCCATATCAAATAAGCGAGGTCCAAAAAGTGGCGGATTTGCGCTGATGGGCATCGAAAGGCTTGTATTAATTATTACCCTTGAAGCAACCTGCTGCTGACAACTAATTATCTCGAGTGAAACAAAAGCTTCATTAGGCAGGTGAATTGTTCGACTGTGGTGTACCTGCATATGCTGCAAAAGAAAATGGAGTGAAAAATTAAAATGTTCATTTATCATTTTTGTGCTTGGAAATATTGTGTGAGTCGAGATATGCTGTAAAACACAATTTGAATGAAAGTAAATAATATTGCTTTCTCCATGGGCTTACTCAACTTCCAGCTTCTATTAACTGGAATTGTGTCGCACTTTTGATAAGGTAATTGGTACAAAAATGTCATCATCCCATAGTGGCGAAGTTGAGGAGGAAAAAAAAAAACTTTTTTCTATTCATCTTTTTACCCTTTTCTCCAGAAAGAAAAATATGTTGAGGTAAACCGAGAGCGTGTTTGAAGTCTGTGAGTGCAAGGATATGCCATCGTTTCTGTGCAATGAAGAAAAAAAAAACATTTGGGTTGGTATAAAAGCTATTTAATGATTCACTTGTGGATCTGTTGGTGAAAAGCCTTGATTCCTAAGCATAAAAGAATTTTCAATCCCCCGTGGAGCTTCACAGAGCTCACTCTGCCTTTAGTCGCCAAATTCTCTACACTTCCGCTGTGTCCGCGGGCAGGATTCATTTAGCCTCGCATGGGTTCTGAACATGACGCTTTGGTGCATGATTGGTTCAAATCCCTTGTTCTCTCTCTCAATCCCTCCTTTTGTTCACCTGTACTGTCTGCACCTTGCGTTCCTGTAGATTATAAGCGCCGTTTGTCTTGTGAAGGTCTCAGGTGGGATCTGAAAGGATGAGAGTGTCTCCCTTTATGTGTCAAGCTAGGGTTGCAGTCTTCAGGGTCTTTATGCTAGTTTAGCTTCACTTTACCTTGGCATGCAAGTGCGCCATGTTTCTGAAAAGCCTCAGTTTTGTACAAAAGCTCAGGGTCAGGACAGAATTAAGGAGGCTACTTCGTTTGAGTAGCCTGAACCCCCAGAGGCATCGATCTGCTCGTTGCCTCTGACTGGCATCCATGGACTCGGGGAGGTTTAGCAAAGTTATCTCCCTGCCGCACACGCTACAGTGTGAGATTTAACCTGCTATGGCTCTTTTTTTTTTTTTTTTTTTTTTTTTTTACTGTAAGCAGATGAGCCACCCACATGATCTCACACCTGAACTGGGTTTGAAACAGGTCACTCTAGGCCACAATCCACAGGAAGGTGGTGGAGAACATTTATGCCTCATTCAGAACAAGATTTAGAATATCTTGAAGCTGTGTTGATTAAAATATTTTTTCATTTTTGTTTTTCTCATTAAATTATTGCATTTTTTTGTGTTTCAAAATTACCATAATTTACAGCCTGCACAGCACATCTGATTATAAGCCTCACCTAGTACATCTGTAAAGGAAATAACTATTTGGTGTAAAAGCCGCAAGTGCCCACATTGAAACCCAAATTGAAACATGAGATATTTACAAAGAAAGACTGTCCACAGAAAGGGTTTTAATACCTTATCTTACCTGGTAGCACGAACAGGGCTTGTAATAAAAAAAAAAAAAACATACCAGTAAAAAAAAAAAAAACAGCCGCGGCAACTACACAGCAACACAGTAGGACAGCACTAACAGGACCGGTTAAAAAAAACACACCGGTAAAAGTCACTTCCTCGGCACATATATTCCACCGCTGTCACTCTTACCTTTTCTGCTCGAGTGCCCCCTTGCGGCCGTTAGAAAAAAATGCACAAATCAGCCGCATCAGCGCATAAGCCGCAGGGTTGGAAGCGTGTAAAAAAAAAAAAGAAAAAAAAAAGTCACAGTTTATAGGCCGGAAATTGCAGTATAATAAATTCTTATTTTATGAAAATAGGCATTCATTTGAGAATGGGGTGTACCCCACCTCCTGGCTGATGACAGCTGGGATTGGCTCCAGCACTCCTGCGATCCTCATGAGGATAAGCGGCTCAGAAACCGGATGGATGGATGACCTGGCCCAATTAATTGTAATTAGTAATAAATCATTTTCAGACAAATTTCTGAGGGCACCTCTTAAGAGCTCTCACAAGCACAGCACCACGGTTGCGAATCACTGCGCTACGGTATGCGAGTCTGAGTCAGAGGCGTCGCTACAAATGATCTTAAGAATGGGAAGAAAACAGAATTAGTGTGGACTCCAACAAAGAGGATTCTGTGTCCCATTTCTCTTTCATGCCAAATTTCCTGGCAGGTTCTAAAATCTTATAATGCTATGCTGTCACGCTATTTATGCAGCTAATGCAGCTGTCTCCATCATGCCTACACACTGTGGAAAAAATAGCCGGATTAGGGACCCAAACTGCACCGTGCTGCTCTTTGGAAACGTGGATGTATTCATCTTATTTGATGGAGTGCAGTGTATAGAGTTGATAGCGAAGACAGTGAAACCTCTAAAGTCGAATGCCATCTTATCCTGATTGCTGGTTTATCAGTGATCTTTTTTTAAAATATCCTGATGGAAAATAATAGACGTGGAGATCATTATCTACCTCCATTGTAAGACCGTTATCTGTACAACCATGTAATACTTTTACAAGTCTCAACTTTCATGCAAGTGCAAATGCGATATTAGCCAATAAAACATGGATGCCAGTATCTGACTTGATCTTTGATGCTCTGAACTGCTCTCACACGACTTTTAGAGGTTCATTTTTTCCTGAAGATTTTTCTGCGTTTAAGTCTTTTTCAGCTATTCCACTGTATTTGATAAAGAGTGCCATTCCTGAGAAATGTAATATCCCTGGCAAACCCTATCACTCTTTGTTTCCTTCAGACTCTCACGGGATGGACCTGTTTGCGGTCGCCGTCCACGAGTTCGGTCACGCCATCGGCCTGGTCCATACCTCAGCCATGGAGTCCATCATGAGACCATACTACCAGGGTCCTGTCGGAGACCCTCTGAAGTACAACTTACCGTATGAAGACAAGGTCCGCGTCTGGCAGCTGTATGGTATGATGGACCATATGTTGCTTTTATTGTCCGAATGTTTTAACTGGTGAGGGTATCTTAACTACCGTAAATTCCCGCCTACAGAGCACACCGGATTATAAGGCTCAGTGCATTTGTAACGGAAATACCATTTGGTACATACAAAAGCCGCACCCGTGTAAAAGCCGCAAGTGCCCACATTGAAACCTATATTGAAACACGAGATATTTACAAAGAAAGTCGGTACACAGAAAGAGTTTTCAAAGTTTTAATACCTTATCTTAGTTTATCATAGCAACAACACGGTAGCAGGTCTGGTTAAAAGAAAAAAAAAAACATACCACTATAAAAAGAAACACCCGTAGAAACACGGTACAACAGCACTAACAGAGCTGTTTAAAAAAACAAAAACAAACAAACAAAAAAAACAGACCTAAATCACTGAGACGCAGCAGAAACACACTAGTGCGACGCTAACGCTAGCGTGGCGCTAACAAGGCCAGTTAAAAAAAAAAACATACCAGTAAAAATCACTGAGAAGTAACAGCAGAAACACGCTAGCACAGCGCTAACAAGGCCGGTTAAAAAAAAAAAAAACATACCGGTAAAAGTCACTTCCTCTGCAAATATATTCCACTGGTCTCACTCTTACCTTTTTCGCCCGAGTGCCCCCTTGCGGCTGTTAGAAAAAATGCACAAATTAGCCGCACCACCGCATAAGCCGCAGGGTTGAAAGCGTGTCGAAAAAGTTGCGTCTTATCGGCTGGGAATGACTGTAGATACAGTATCATAACAAATGAATCTGTTCATTTCATTTCCCTTTATTAAGGTGTCCGGGACTCTGTTTCCCACACGAATCAGCCAGGCAACCCTTCCCAAACGGCCGAGCCTCCTGTCCTGATGGACATTCCAGAAAACAAATCCGTTCTGCAGTAAGTCCAACGATTTTATCTTATTGTACAGCACCGATACAACATTGCCTCTCGCACTCCAGTCGCGAGCATTCACATCACGTGCACGCCAAGTGTTTGTATTAAATCGCATCCCATTAGGATAATGACTTTTGATGTACTTTGTGCTCTCACAGTTTACTGTACGTTGATTTAAACATCCTACAAATTTACAGAGCTGTAGCATTGTACCTGATAAAGCCAATAACACAAATTCCATAAACGTTGCAACTCATCACAGGCTGCTCACAAGGCAAAAATGTTAGACTTCATTAGAGGTACAGTAATTCCCCATTTTTATGGTTTTCTCTACTTGAGTTTCCTTTAATTTTCCCTTCTGTTTTCTCGCTCATGCTGAAAAACAGATATAATGAAGCCATGCAGGAATACTCAACATGGGCCGCGAAGCGGCGTTTGCATGTTAATGTGGAATAACGATATGAGGGGCCGTATCAGGAGAGCGCATCGGTAAGTGTGCACTCGGGAGTCGGCCCAGCTAATTAAATGTTTCCCTGAAGAAACTGGAGCTGCTGTCCGACTCGATCTCATTCTATTATCTAGGATAATTCGACTTAAGTTTATCCGTTTATGAATCGTGTGTGTCCGAGCCCTAACACGAGTGGAGGGTGCCCCCCGAGGCCAACCACACACAAAAAGGTGTCGAGCAGGAAGTGAGCATGAGGGCAAACGTCCCTTGGTTGCGGTTATGTCAAAACCATAAAATCCCAACTCGACAGGCATTTTTTTTTTCAAGTTACCTGTTAATAATCCTCAGTATGAAGTCTGGTACTCCCAGAACAGCCGAGAGACACATCATCTCGTCTGGTCACTCTCCAAGGTCCTCTTTGCCTCGAGTGACCCTAGCAGGGACATAAAACTCCTTGCAACTGATCTCATAGAAATATTGGGTGTCATGGCGCTGCCGCTTCCTGTCCTGGCTGTACCGGTGTGACGGTCTGAGCGCTCCCCCATGCTGAAAAGTCTCTTTGTGAGCGTATATTTTGTAAACTTCCTGCCATTCTGAAACATCCCCATCCATGGTTCAACATGTGCCATTCTACAACTTGAGTGTTCATGTTCGCAATCGTACATATATGTGTAACTCTTTTTATCAACTTTTGTTTTAAGGTTTGGTTAGGGTTAGTTTATAACGTATGTTAGCTCCCTCTATGGAGAAGAAGGGGAACTATGAGACCGGGACATTTCCCAGTAGCCGTCGCAGCGCCTCGTCTCAAGTGATCACATCCCATTGATGTAGAACCACACGTACGGTCTGACCTCTGCCAGATTGTTGCTTCATGGTTAGTTCCCGCAAGTTCCTCATTCTGTTGCTGCTCTCTCGTATACCGACTGCTGCCTGCGTACTGACCTGCCTCTTACACCTGCCGATTCCATTGCTGCGGCCACCGCTGACTGCCTGTTGGGTTTTCAAAACTGGTCTGGAAAAAGGCACTTCCCAAACTGCCTCTGCGCCTCCTGAGTTGTGCGTTTGGGTTCAACCCCGTGTTCTGGTTGTGAAATTGGGACACTCACATCATGACTGGAGGGGCAATGGATAGCTCCAAATAATGTTGTTTTTCTTTTGATCCAAAATAAAATCACTAGTTGGCAGCAGGAGGACAGTCGTGCTCTCATTTGTTCAAATTTCACAACAGTTTTTTTTTTATCCTTTTGACATCCGAGCATAAAAATAATAAAGAGCTGTCTTAACTGTGATGATGAAGGACTGTGGCAGTTCTGCCTCGAGTTTAGTTTTCATAGAACTGAACAAAAACATATTGAGAATTGGAAAAAAAAAATAACCCCAAACATTGCGCAAATAGAAAAAAACAACCACCCAAGGTATCATTATTGCAATAATTTAGCCATGAACTCATAGCCTGCTATGTTGTGGGTTTGATTTTGAATTGAAATTTGCTTGTTCTCCCTCAACTTGTGAGCAGATTTGTTTGATTTCCTCTCACATTCCAAAAACATGTATTTTAGGTTCATTGAAAACTAGATTGCCAGCACGGTGGGTCAGCTTGAAAGCGTTGGCCTCACAGTCCTGAGGTCCCGGGTTCAATCCCGGACCGGCCTGTGTGGAGTTTGCATGTTCTCCCCGTGTCTGCGTGTTTTTTCTCCGGGCATTCTGGTTTCCTCCCACGTCCCAAAAACATGCAACATTAATTGGACACTCTAAATTGCCCATAGGTGTGATTGAGAGTGCAACTGTTGTGTATCTCCATGTGCCCTGCGATTGGCTGGCAACCAGTTCAGGGTGTGCCCCACCTCCTGCCCGTTGAAGCTGGGATAGGCTCCAGCACGCCCACGACCCTTGTGAGGCTAAGAGGCTAAGAAAATGGATGGATGGATGAAAACAAAATTCTCCATAGGTGTGAATGTGAATTATCCATATGTGACCTGCTATTGGCTGGCAGCCACTTCAGGGTACACCGAGCCTATCGCCCCAAATCAGATGGGAGCTTAGAAGCTTTGGGGTTTTTTTTTTTGTTTGTTTTTTTTTAGGGGTGTCTGAGCAGTTTGCTCCTATTTGAATTATTCTCCCTCAGAAGTTCAACTCTCATTCGTCCCTTGTGTCAAACAAGTTCCATTAACCAAGTCTGGCTCCGCGAGGGCAGGCTCAGTAATGAGGCTGGATTAGCGCTGACAGGAGCGCCGATAGTGACCCTTACGTGTTAATCGAGAGCCGAACAGAAACCCTTGTTCGTGCAGGGGCTCCGACGCGCTGCCTCGAAAGTCTAATGGACTCGTCATTTGCATGCGGGCCATGTCCGTTTATTTAAATTGCTCTGCACTCCTCTGTTGAGTCTGATCCGGCTTATTCGTGCAGAAAATGCCACGGTATGAATCAACCAGGATGGAGAATTAATATCTGGAAAGGGATGAGATCGGCCGACTGGAGAAAAAAATGCACGCTTTAAACATTTAAGGATCTGATAATGTCCACTTTGAGCAATTATTTTCCCATTTTTAACAGCCGCTCTCTGTTCTTTCCTCACATCTGTCTCAGACTGGCACGTGACGCTCCAGACAGATGCACCAGCTACTTTGATGCCGTGGCCCAGATACGAGGGGAGGCCTTTTTTTTCAAAGGTAAGAATGACGGCTGCGCCGGCCGCGCTGAGGAGGGGGGCAAATAAACTGGGCCAGAATTAGATTAAAAGTTCCAGGAGAAGGAGTCGATGAAGAGAAACAGAAGAGAAGGTTTTCCTGTGGACGCCCAACCGAGCCGGCCGAGCCCCGCTGGGACGCGGCCGTTCCTAAATTGCGTCGGGCTTTCATGTCGGCACTCTGGAACCGGCCCAGCCTCCCGCTGACAAAAGCAACAGGAAAAGGGCTTTTGTATCTTCGCAAACAGGGCTGTTTACTTGGACTGACATTTCAGCAAACCTAATAACCTGTCTAATCCGGATTACAAATGCACGGTTTGCCTTTCTTTTGATCAAAGCGGAGTTTCACTTATTGATTGACTCATGAAAGTCCGTTAGAAAACAAAAAAGCATGTATTAATTTTTCCCGACAAAAGATTTCTTATGTTCTTGACGACCAGTCACTGAATATTGCGACTGGTCCCTCGCATGTCAAGAAGCAGTTTCAAAGGGATGTTGTTTAACCACGTCTATATCACTCATCTTGTGATTTTAAAATCTATGAAATTTGTTGATTCAGTGTGGGGGAAAGGACGTTAGCTTTTTTCATAAAAGAAACTTTGTAACTGACCCCATTTTCCTTTTGGAAAATAAATCGCTTAGTGACATCAAATAATCAGGCCGGCGATGAGTGTGCATAAGATGATAATCGGGCGTAGCGCATCAACAGACTTACAGTGAAGAAAATAAGTATTTGAACACCCTGCTATATTCCAAGTTCTCCCACTTAGAAATCATGGAGGGGTGTGAAATTTTCATCATAGGTGCATGTCCACTGTGAGAGATATAATCCGAAAAGAAAAATCCAGAAATCACAATGTATGATTTTTTTTTTTTTTTTTAACGGTTTATTTATGCAATTAACAAGCATTGAAGATGGGTCGTGGCTGGGTCTTTCAACATGACAATGACCCGAAGCACACTGCCAGGAAAACCAAGGAGTGGCGCCGTAAGAAGCATATCAAGGTTCTGGCGTGGCCTCGCCAGTCTCAAGACCTAAACCCAATTGAAAATCTTTGGAGGGAAGTGAAACTCCGTGTTTCTCAGCGACAGCCCAGAAACCTGCCTGATCTAGAGAAGATCTGTGTGGAGGAGTGGGCCAAAATCCCTCCTGCAGTCTGTGCAAACCTGGTGAACAACGAAAGTAAACGTTTGACCTCTGTAATTGCAAAAAAAAAAAGGCTACTGTACCAAATATTGACATTGGTTTCCTCAGGAGTTCAAATACTTATTTGCAGCTGTATCACACAAATAAATCGTTTAAAAAAAAAGTCATATATTGAGATTTCTGGATTTTTCTTTTTAGATGATCTCTCTCACAGTAAACATGCACCTATGATGATCATTTCAGACCCCTCCATGATTTCTAAGTGGGAGAACTTGCAATATCGCAGGGTGTTCAAATACTTATTTTATTCACTGTATTTGTGTTCTGCTTGTTCTTTTTTTTCCCTCCTCCTAGGAAAGTACTTTTGGCGTCTCACTCGAGAGAAGCACCTGGTGTCGTTGCGTCCCGCTCAGATCCACTGGTTCTGGAGGGGCCTGCCCGCCAACCTGGACGGCGTGGACGCCGTGTACGAGAGACCTGGTGACCATAAAATCGTCTTTTTTAAAGGTGAACTCTCCAAATGAACTATTCACACCTCCATTGAGACACGGTTACATCATGACACTCCTTTTCAAGGATCATTTCTCATTTTTTTGTAATCAGAACTATAACTATGAGTCAACGCTGCCAGCTATAATCTGCTGAAACCTTGGCCAGAGAGGACTAAAAGTCGAAATAAAGATGGGACTTTTTATTGGGAAAATGCAAATCACCAATTCACCCACGATGATAAGTATACATTGTCATTTGTTCACGTGCATCAGGGTCTCTATTAATAAGCCCAAGCACTGATGAAGGATTCATACAGACTATAAAAGAATATTTAGCTGATCTTTTAAGCTTATGGACCACTCTTGGTGCTAAAATGAGAGGAAACGTATCTTCCATTGACTAAAAGTCGCCAGGATTTACACAACTGCCAAGCAAGAACACGCCGCGTCTATAATGCGATCAATTTGGTTTACGGTGGACCGCCGTTATTCGCAGGAGGAAGCTGGACATCAAATATCATATTTCTGCAAATAATTTACGCTCCCTCAAAAGTTAACATAAATGCAGATATTGATAATTCAAACTACAAATATTCCACAAACTACACTTTAAAAGTATTTTCAATGTCAACAGTCACAAACATTGATGTACACTTCGAAATACATCCCTCCATCTATCCATTTTCTTTGCTGCTTATCCTCACGAGGGTCGCAGGGAGTGCTGGAGCCGATCCCAGCTGTTAACGGGCAGGAGGCGCGGTACATCCTGAACTGGTTCCCAGCCAATCGCAGGGCACATCGAGACAAACAGCCGCACTCACAATCACACCTATGGGCAATTTTAGAGTGTCCAATTAATGTTGCATGTTTTTGGGATGTGGGAGGAAACCGGAGTCCCTGGAGAAAACCCCCGCAGGCACGGTGAGAACATGCAAACTCCACAGAGGTGGTCCGGGATTAAACCCGGGACTTGAGAACTGTAAGGCCAATGCTTTCCAGCTGAGCCTCCGTGCCACCCTTCGAAAACAGTATTAGACATAACAAGAAACACCCAAAACGTTAATGGCTGATCATAAATCTACAGGGATCCACATTTTAACTCAGCCATGATGTTTTTTTTTTTTTTTGGCTTTTTTTTTTTTTTGTTTGCCCACGCAGGTCTCAAGTACTGGGTGTTTAAAGACAACGTGATGGAGGAAGGTTACCCGCGTCCAATCAGCGACTTCGGCCTGCCTTTGGATGGCGTGGACGCGGCTTTTGTGTGGCTCCACAACGAGAAGACGTACTTCTTCAAGGACGACCGCTACTGGCGCTACGACGACCACCTGAGGCGCATGGATTTGGGCTACCCTAAGGACAGCGCGCTGTGGAAGGGCCTCCCCCCCCACCTGGACGATGCCATGAGGTGGTCTGATGGTTGGTAGTCACCAGAATTGAATATACGATATCGTACCTGACTTGAGAATAGCACTTTAGAAAAAGTGTTTTCGGGTGAGACTCAGGTGTGCCAAAAGAACCTGACTTTTAATCCAGTGAGTCCTTCATGTTAATACGCATAATTGACACCACCAGCCGTCAATGGCACTGAATGAGTGAATGAATGTACAGAGTTTGCGAAACACGAAAGAAAACAATTATTTTGATATTTGAGGAGTAGTGTTAAAACACAGATGGGCTGTTTATTTTTTTTTTTTTTTTTAGGAAAGAACATTTTTTTAATGAAAACTGGAATTGATAATACCAGCTAATGTATAATTAATTCGTCACAATTTGAATTATTAGCCTTAGCATCAGCTGTAACGTATACACATACACGCATACACAGACACACAGATGTAAAATAAGTATACTTTTTTTGTAGGTGCATTTTGAAATCAAACAGCTACTTTTCCTCAATATTGTTTTAGTAATTGTGTTTTAGTTACTTCAAAATCTGAAACAATTACCATAATTTCTGGCCTACAAGGTGCGACTTTTTTTCACACGCTTTCAACCCTGCAGCTTATGCAGTGATGCTGCTAATTTGTGGATTTTTTTTTCTAACGGCCTCAAGGGGGCACTCGAGCGGAAAAGATAGGAGTGAGACCGGTGGAATATATGTGCCAAGGAAGTGACTTTTACCGGCCCTGTTAGCGCTGTGCTAGCGTGTTCCTGCTTTGTTACTGGTGTGTCTCAGTGATATTTACCAGTAAGTTTTATTTTAACCGGCCCTGTTAGCACAGCGCTAGCGGTAAACTCTCTGTGTAGCGTCTTTCTTTGTAAATATCTCGTGTTTTAATGTCAATATAGGCACTCTCAGCTTTTACAATTGTGCGGCGTATGTATGCAGGTTTCGCACGCGGCCCTAAAAGTCCCTAAAAACCCCTAAATTTTCAAAGGTGCATTTAGGGGCTCCTAAAAGTCCTTAAAATCCGCGAAAACCGGTCAAGCCCATAAAAAAACCTTAAATTAAAAAAAATCAAAGGGAGGACTTCTACCGCCAAAATTCTCCCTAAAAAAAAAAATTATCTTATATTTAAAAAAAAAAAAAATTGCGATCCGTCTGGCGTCCAAAACAGCCGGAAATTGTCAACGGAAGTCACCGTGTTGACGACTAGTCGCCATCTTGTCGATATTCCATTGTTTGTTTCCGTGAGTAGGCATTTCACTTCATCTTCGTTACGACGTAGAGTAGTTCTTTCATCGATCCAACTTGTATCACGGGGGAGTGCATTTTTCAAGAAGCTTGGGCTGAAAGTAAGGAGTTTGGGAGCTGGGTTCGTCGAGATCCAAAAGATCGGCACAGGTTTTACTGCCATCTGTGCAAGCAGAGTTACCAACTTGAAAAGATGGGCGTCAAAGCGCTGGAGTCGCACCGGAAAAACAGGAGACACGCTGATTTGGCGAAGACTCTCTCATCTTCCGTTGGCATGAATCTGTTTCTAAAATATCAAGATAGTGAAGCATCAACTTCAGGCAGTGGTACTAGCAGTGCATACGCACCAACAGTTGTCCAGCCATCGACTTCAACCAGCCAGAAGTCAGGCTCTATGAACGTAGTTCAATACACGAAGGCGGACTCGTTAAAGGCAGAGATCGTGTGGACTTTAAAAGTGATCTGCAGCCATTACAGTTACAAATCTTGTGAAAATAATTCGAAAGTGTTTGCAGTCATGTTCCCAGACAGTGACGTTGCTAAAAACTACCACTGTGGGGAAAGGAAGACTTCGTACCTGCCCACTTTTCATCTCTACTGCCTCAAAGCCAAAAAAGCCAGAATAGAGACTGACATATCAACACTTATTGAGGAGGCAGAAGAAAAGAGGAAGCTGAGGTTTATCACCGAGGCCAATGCACTCAAGAGGCAGAGCAAAGGACAAGAGAGCCACTTTGGCACCTCTGCAGCAGCAAATAGAGGAGGCACTGGGTAGGCTCAAGGAGCTAGAGTAGGGGTGTTGAAACAGACATCAGTAGAAGACATTTGTGTATATAGTTGCAATTGTAGTTAGAATCTGTTTTTCTGTATACTGTTATGTGAAGACGTTGACAATGGTCATATCAAATGAGAACTACCACAAGGGGCGACAGGTGAATCACTGTCACAGGTATTGAGGTACTGGAACCTTTGACGAACCAAGAACGGTTGATGGCACCATTGGGTGAGTCTTTTTTGCCTTATTCCAGATTTCCCACGAAGGCCCTAAATTTTTTTCCGGGCCAGCCCTAAATTTTTCGTGTCAGCCCCTAAGAATGCCCCTAAAAAGCCCTTAAATTTTTTTGGGTCAGACTGAGTATGAACCCTGGTACCAAATGGTATTTCGTATTTCCTTTACAAATGTACCGGGCGAGGCTTATAACCAGGTGCGCTCTGTCGGCCGGGAATTACGGCATATTCTCGTCATGCCTCTGAGCAAAGTACCAAAAAAAATTTCAAGCAGATACAAGAAAAGGGAGTTTTGTCAACGTTTTATCTCGGCAAGTACAACGTAAGCACGTGTGTGCCGACCCACCGTGCATATTTAGCAATCTGCTTATGTCGCATATGAATTTGTCTGCGTCTGTAACATAAGGCGCGCAGCGGGCCCGAGTAATGAGAGGCAGAACGTAAACAGTTTGAACGCCGGCTCAGTGAGTCATGAAATGAAGCCCCTGATGATATGTGCTCCGGTTTGCTCGTGAACTCTTAATGAGAGCGCAGATGATTCAGCAAATCTGACATGCAAATTTATGCATTATTTTCACACTCTTGTGCGAGAAAAAAAAAACAACAAAATCAAGTTCAAGTCAACAAATCACCCCCCCCCCCCCCACCCACCCTTTGCCCCTCTCTCCCAGTTGTTAACTTTTGAGTGGCAGGCTCCCTCTACAGGCCAAAAAAAAAAATAATAATAATCAAGCAGGATCAAACTAGAAAATACTGTAAAAAGATGGACATGATGGTATTTTTTTAAGTGGGGACAAAATAGCTGATTGCACGTGCCAATGATGTACTGATGGCGTAGCTGTACACACGCCTGCCTTTGGTGCGGGCAGCGTGGGATCGATTCCCGCTCAGTGATGGTGTCGATATCTGCCCTCCAATTGACTGACTGACTGGTGACCGTCTTTCGCCCGAAGCTAGGTGGGATAGGCTCCAGCTTTCCTGCAACGCTTGTGAGGATAAGCGGCTTGGATAATATACATGCCAACGTGCGTTCACGGGAATGGTTCTTTGTCAACATGTAGTCATGCAATCTTACTCAAGTCCAACACACTTTATCTTGGCACATTAGACACTTGGCATGCAGCTGTAGTGAGTGACTATCAAAAGTCTACACACCCCTATTCACACAGCAGGTTTTGGTGACATACAAAAATTGGACCAAAATGAATAATTCTGGCGGCTCAGTGACTCAGCTGGTATAGTGTTGGCCTCACAGTTCTGAAAACCTGGGTTGCATGTTCTCCCCGTGCCTGTCTGGGTTTTCTCTGGGCACTCGGGTTTCCTCCCACATTCCAAAAACATGCAACATTAATTTGAAGACACTAAATTGCCCATAGGTGAGATTGAGAGTGCGGCTGTTTGTCTCCCTGTGCCCTGCGATTGGCTGGCGACCATTTCAGGGTGTACCCCGCCTCCTGCCCGATGACAGCTGGGATAGGCTCCAGCACTCCTGTGACCCTCGTGAGGATAAGCGGCTAAGAAAATAGATGGATGGATGGATGAATAATTCCCAAACTTTTTCCACAGTCATTGAGAACAGTAATATTGTTTTTTCAACTCATGTTAAATGGGACTCAGCACACAGCTGCCCCCTGGAGGCTTTTCCTGACATTTTTTTGCTTTTTCTGATCAAACCTTCCAAATAAGTGTGTTTGGAATGTTGTGTTTTTGTGGGGGGGGGGGAGAGTCTCCATCAGACTACACAAGTTTAGCCCCGACATTGGGCCAATTTCCTAGATTGGGCCCAAAATATTTTGTCGGGAATGATGAAACCTAATACAAAATTAACGACAAATGATTTGGCCCTACGACGCCCCCAAAAAAGAAAAAGTCTCGCATGTTTGGTTTTGGCAATGTCTTCAGTGATGCGTGACATCTCCACGACAACTCTTGGATGGCGCGCATTGCCGTCATTGTTCACACACACACAAATAAATGTTTCCCGATGCTCCAGGGGATGATTTGGCAGAACGCCGGCGTGATTATGTACAACCATTCGTGCCAGTACTGTCTTGCTAGGCTATGGAAGGTTTTCTTGCCTCCTTGTGAGCTGACGCCACTGATCTAAAAAAAAAAAAAAAAAAAGACTGGATAGCGCATAGACATTAGCGGTATAGTGATTGGTTGAACCCAGTTGGCCGCCATCTTGGTACTACCAAAACTTGCGGAGGACAATGGCTTACAGGTTGGATTATGGCGGGGGTTTTCTCAAAATTTGGCATGTAGAATTTTTAATTCAATTTGGTAAGGCAAAAAAAAAAAAGACCAAGTGCAAAGGAAAGACATATAACACCGTAACTACCAAGAAACCTTGCATATTAACTAGGGCCTGATTTCCGTGACATGTTAACTTTTCCCAAAATATGTCATGAAGGGCTATCATCATAAAGCAAAAAACTAAGCATTTTTTTGTCATAAAAACATTAAATTTTAAGTCAATCAATTATATATTTTTTTGGAAATAAGGGAAAATACATGCTTAAGCGCATTATTCATTTATTGTCTCTGCGACGTCCTATTTCAGACGGAAAATTTCAACTTGTTTCCTCGCATTTGAAAATCCAAATCAATTTGCAGAGTTCTGTATTATGAAATTCATCAAAAAAATCTCACAGAAAATGTGTTTTCTTGATTATCCAAAGAGGAAGTCTGAGAAAATATTGACATCGCTTTTTCGCGAAAAACCGTCGGCCTGTAAAGGTGAAGCAGAGAGCGAACAGTGAACAACAACAACCGTAAACAAAACTTTGTTCAAGTGAATTAAGCTCATCAGAAAATTTAATAAAAAAAAACCTTTACAAACAAACTTTAACAGTGTCAAAGTAAATCTTTTTAACTTACATGTGGAATGTTTTCTCAGAGCCACAAAATTGGCAATTAACGCGCAGGTCGGTATGGTTGTTTTGGGAGTATCAAGATGGCGGATGGCGACTTCAGTTTTGGTGGCCAGTGAGCCATCTGTCTTTTTTTTTTTTTTTTTTTTTTTAGATCAGCGGCTGTAACGCATTAAAAGTATGTGCACAAATGTCCTGTGTTCAGTCCATCGATATGTGGCGAGGAGTCACAAACTATCATATTTTTCAGACAGTCCACTTTTGTCGGCTCACTTTTTTATCGTCTGTACGCGTGTACCCCTTCTTTACTTGTACTCTGCTCTTCTCCCGCGTGCAGGTTCATCGTACTTCTTCAAGGGGAAGGAGTACTGGCGAGTCCCGAGCAGCGACATGGAGGCGGAGGCGGACTACCCTCGCCTCATCGCCAAAGACTGGCTGCTGTGCACTGACATGCAATCGGATTCGCCTGGCCCGGAGGCCGAGAGCACCGAGAGCCGGGCCAACGCGCGCCCCCGCCCGGACCGCGCCGAGAACGGCTACGAGGTGTGCTCCTGCACCTCGGACGCCGCGTCGCCTTCGGGGGCCCGGCCCTCGCCGTCCCCCTTGTGGATGCTGCCGCCCCTCTGGACGCTGTCGCTGGCCCTTTGCCCTTTACCGCTATGATGCCAAAAAAAAAAAAAAGGATGAAATTATATCATAGTTTTTATTTATTGCACAATCCTTTTGGCAGGTTCTTGTGGTTTTGGAGCTTTGAGATGAAGAACTGCAATCACTTTCAACATTTTGGCCCCACAACGCAAAATATTTTCTTTGGATGAGGGCCTTTTTTTTTTTTTTTTTTTGGGTACCAACACTGAGCCTCAACTGTAATTTTCATACTAATAAGTCCTTTCAAGAAACACATTTTATTTGAAACTAAGAATGATTGGATGGATTTCAAGAGCGAAGAACTAAAGCAAAATTTTGATGATGACAAAAAAGTCAACCGTTTAGAAGTCAAATATATTTAAAAAAAAATCATGAACACAGTGGAAAAAAAGGGATTTAACACAACCTGATTTTTATATTTCTAAATTTTTTACCCCATTAGAAACAATGGATGTGTAAATTTAAATGTGCTTTTTAAGTTCTTATCATTTAATCTGCCATCCATCCATTTTCTTCACCGCTTATCCTCACGAGGGTCGCAGGGAGTCCTGGAGCCTATCCCTGCTGTCAACGGACAGGAGGCGGGGTACACCCTGAACTTGTCGCCGGCCAATCTCTGGGTACATAGAGACAAACAATCACACCTTGGGACAATTTAGAGAGTCCAATTAATGTTGCACGTTTTTGTTTTTTTTGGGGGGGCGGGGGGGGGGGGGGAAGGAAACCGGAGTGCCCGGAGAAATCCCACACAGGCACTGAGAGAACATGCAAACGCCACACAGGCGGGGCTGGGATCGAACCCGGGAGCTCAGAACTGTGAGGCCAACGCTTTTCCACCTGCACACCGTGCCGTCTCATTTAAACTTCTTGGGTGGTAAAAAAAAATGTTTTTCAGTTGCGCAAGCCAAACTCCTGAAACTTTGATAGGGGAGGATTTCGAAAGATCTTTTGGAATTCTGCTTGTGAATTCCCGAATGTTTTCACACCCAAGACCAGCGAGATGCAGATTTTTGTCGCAATCCCGTGTTAAAAAAATATAGAAAGATAAGTCATAAAACCCAAAAGCCAAACATGCAGTTTGCCATTTTCATTTTGCTGATGGACTCCGTCCCGTGGCTCATTTTGTAAAATCGCAACTCTTTCTCGTGCCAAGCGACGGCGCAACTTCAGCCGCAAATTCTTCTTTTCAACACCCTCGGCCCGACAGACGAAGGCGATGCCTCGCGGCACGCGGCGGGCTGTTTCGCCGCCGCCAGATGCGTGACCGCCGGCTTGTTTCTGATTGTTTCCTTATCCCGATTCGTATGCGCGCCGGGCGCTCAATCCGCAGAAGTCCAAAACGCGTGCCAGGAGAACATCTGCCGCCATCTTCCAAAATCCCCGCCGCTAGCTAACGCTTTCCTCACTAAAACTGCTTCATCTGTTTACGTTTTCCTGGCGTTGATCATTTCCACATCTGCTCCAGCTGTTTTTTTGTTGTTGTTGTTATTCTCCATCGTCATGGTGACAGCACTGAGCGTGTAAAGTTCCATTTGTCTTGTCAAATTTGTCTTGAGGGGATGTGCACTTAGAGGGGGGTTGGGAAAGTGTATATTTTAAGTTGCATTTTGTAATGTAAACTATTTTTATAGAAAAATAAAGCAAATGCACATAAAGTATTGGTGTGCTTTTTCATCTTCGTCTTTTTGACTTTTGAGGCTTTGTCAATTTTCCAGGAAGGATTTAGACGAATAAAGCGGGCGCAGTGACAGTGATGGACTCATAAAGAGTGAAAAATTGAGCCGGAGATAAACGCGCAAAAACAAATAAAAGTGAGGGGAGCGACAAGGGGAGGAAATTAAATGTCATCTCGAAGACAGATGAGGAAGCAATGAATAACTTCAAAGTGTATTCCTTTCTATTTTGGATCATTTTTGGAATCTTTTAGCATCACACCAGTTTAATGGCGCGTCCATCATCCGCCGCTGTGTTTTCTATTCACCATAAGTTCTGAAAAGTCCCAATTCATATCTGTGATGCACGGGTGGATTTATAGCGACTCGGTTTGTTTGACGGGACGTGTGCCGATATGTAAATGCACGAGATCGGGAAGTTTTCTTCGACTGAAATGACGGCAAAATGCGTCACATTTTTATCATCGTCACGAGTGCAGAGCTGCTTTGGGTATGAGCGGAACCGATCAATCAGCTTGATCAGAAATGGGTTGTGAGCATGAAATAAAGTCTGAAAATGGATGGTGCGCATGTCGAATTTGTCAAATGTTCATTTTTTATGCCCAGCAGAATAATTAAAAAACATGAAGTGGAGCCTTAATATGGGCGGGGACACCAGGAGCAGCAAACATGTTGAACAGTGGCAAAAAATAAAGGAAACAATGCATTTACCTAACATCCATTTTCTTAGCCACTTATCCTCACAACGGTCCTGCAGCATATCCCAGCTGTCAACGGACACCCTGAACTGGTCATCAGCCAATCGCAGGGCACACAGAGACAAACAACAGTCGCACTACCAATCACACCTACGGGCAATTTAGAGTCTCCAGTGAATGTTGCATGTTTTTGGGGATGTGGGAGGAAACCGGAGTGCCCGGTGAAAACCCACGCAGGCACGGGGAGAACATACAAACTCCACACAGGCGGGGTTAAGGGATAAGATTTGAACCCCCGTCTTCAGAACTGCAAGGCAGACGCTCCAAACAATCATTCACCATACCGTGAGAAATATGTACATAAATAAATAGAAATAATAAAAATAGAGTATTGTTGTTTTAGTTTAGTGATGATCAAAAGACTATATTATACAAGTGATTCAAACCCCATTGCAAGTGTGATTTATTCAGAAATGTTAAAAACTTGTAATAACCATTAAATCAACATTTTAAATAGTGTGACAACAATCAGAATGAAAATCATATTTATGAGGAATTTGTTTCCAGTAGTTGGAGCTGCTCTAGAATGCCAACAGATACTGAGCAATTTCGAGTGGTTTGAAATGACGCGGTGACCATTGTGCAAATGGCGCAGAGGCTTCAAGAAATTATGCCCTTTTAAGTGACTCGCAGTGTGATACTCAGGGACGATGTCGATTGCGTAAATTATGTAAGCACAAAAGTTTTTTTTTTGTTTTGTTTTACAAGCTTTTTTTATTTCAGTGACCATCTGTTTTGCAAAAGAAAACAGTAATTCGCAAAAGGGGGTCGTACTTAAAGCTTGTGTAAGGTTGAGATCCACGTCCATGTGTTTTTTTTTTTTTCTTTGTTCTTTCCTGAATGTTTGTAGGCGGCACGGTGGGTCAGCTGGTAAAGCATTGGCCTCACAGTTCTGAAGTCCCGGGTTCAGTGCCCGACCCCGCCTGTGTGGAGTTTGCATGTTCTCCCCGTGCCTGCGTGGGTTTTCTCCGGGCACTCCGGTTTCCTCCCCCATCGCAAAAACATGCAACGTTAATTGGACACTCTAAATTGCCCCGAGGTGTGATTGTGAGTGCTGCTGTTTGTGTCGATGTGCCCTCCGATTGCCTGGCAACCAGTTCAGGGTGTACCCCACCTTCTGCCCGATGAGTTGGGATTGGCTCCAGCACTCCTTGTGAGGATAAGCGGCTCAGAAAATGGATGGATGGATGAACATAATTTGAACGCTTTGAGCAGACAAAATCCAGCCATGCCCTGCGTGTAAATGTGGCCCTCTACTGGACATAAAGCGATGAAAAATTAAAACCCTTAACACTGACCTAACCCTTAAAAAAAAAAACACAATATGTTAAATAATGAACACAAAAGTTTTTCTTCTTTCTTTTGTCTGGAACCCCATTCAAAAACATTATTATGTCTGCATTGTTGTACCCTCCTCTTAAAGGTAGGTCATCTTTTTTGTTCCTTTTGCAAATTAAAAAAAATATATATATTTTTTTAAAGCAATAACTTGAGCAGTGTTGCGAAATGCAGCTCAACTACGACAGCGGGATGCGACCGTCAGTTTTTTTTTTTTTTTACAGCTTCCAGCGTCACGCCGATTTAAGCAGAGTTGCGTTTTTTCAGCAATTAGACGCGTCCATCTTCAGCAGGTGTGGCCCAACGTGTGGCCCGCGGGCCCGGATGGCTCAGTTATCGTGAAAATGAAGCGTAAAAATAACATTTTGAGGTCTTACTATGAGTCCAAATAATTGCACACATATTGGTCATCATGACTCCGGTAACACTGTTGCATTTCCCATTTTTGCTTCATTTGCCCCTGGAATTAATTCAATAAAAATGTGTACTGAATTTTTTTTTTTTAATGAAATATAATTGGTTACTTGGGTTATTTAAAAAAATAGGCAAAATGAAAAAAATAGATAAATGTAACATTTATTGCATTGAATTAAATGATTGTTGAATGAATAATAATTGCATTAATTAATAAAATAAAAAGCAATAAGGCATCTTTTATATAATACATATTGAAATGAATGAAAGTGTTAGCAATGAGAGGCGAGCGAGCCCCCAAATATTTAAATGAGGCCATCTTTGATGGGAACGAGCTGCCAAATGCTGACAGGGTCCACGAGCCCACGTTCTCATTCGGGGGGGGGGGGGGGGCTCTGAGAAGAACTAGTGGCATGACCAAATGGTCTTGCGGGATTGGCGGCCCTGCGGTAGCTCCAGTGGGCCCGTTTAATCTGGAGACTTTTTCTCAATACGCAAATACGGCAGTCAGGAAGGGACCGGCCTGTCTGCACCAGAACCCCCCCCCCCCCCAACCTACCCCCCACCAGAACATCTTCAATCTATCGCCTATCTACAAAACACTTTGAAATTCTGCCCTTCACCTCGGCTGGGAGGAAGTGAAGTGAATAGTTTGTGGTTTATTTATTTTTTTTCTCTCTCTCCAGAAGCAGTAAATATGTACTCCAATTACATTTTACGGAACAATTTGTTTCTGGATGAAGCGTAACGTTGGACGCACTACAGAATATTCACAGAATTTTTAAAATTGGCTGCACGGCAGTTTTTAGTTGAGGCAAAGTTCGCGAGACAAAACTGCAGCGTGCGCCCAAATAAATGTACTTAAGTACAGAAACTTAGTATTTCTACTTGATTACATTCCAAGACTTTGATTAGTGCAGGCAATTCTAAACAATTAATGATTTTCAATAATACCGATGAGGCTCAGAAGAGGATTTATGTTTGATGTTATATTTAACCGGTGATTTTCAAAGTATGGTTCCCTCTAGTGGTACACGCGATAATCACTGGCCAAGTGCAATTTAGTTGTATTTAACTTTTGAAGTTTTGACAGTTTTGGTTTTCCTTGGAAAGTAACCTTTGCATAGCCATCTCCTGCAGTAGCATATTTGTTAAAAATTGCAAATTCACACAAATGCAACCACACCCGCCCCCCTCCCCCTTTTCTACACTGGCCCCTCCCACTCTGCAATGACCAATCAAGTTCAAGGGTCAACATAGCTCAGTCTTCTCCAATCGCCCGAAGTGCAACTTTTTCTCCAAAGTCTGCCTGTCGTGAGCATGCAACACATACATGGTGAGATTCAACTCGTTATTTTTACATACGGGAAAAATAATAATAAGAATATTGCTTTGAAAGAGGAGGTCTGATGTTGTGATGTCATAAGCTTGAAATACAAAATGGCGTTAAAATAATACTGTGGTCACGTCCAATCCCATTCGCTATCGTCATCAGCGTGTAGCAATATAGTACCGTATTCTTTTTATACATCTATATATTGTTGTTTTTTTGGTATTATTTCATGCCTGAATATGTCATTATTGATACATGCAATTTCTGCTTAGTATGTTTACTGTACTGCTATTATCATTGTATTTGTAGAGTATATAGCAGGGGGGATTATTTTGAAATACCTGTACCCATATTTCTTATACTAAAAAATGTCTCTGCATTATTTTTTCATTGTATTATTCATAGGCAAGCCCATTCCCTGTCCATTTTTCCAAACCACCTGAAAACACATTTTTATTTCTTGAAATTCCACACCGCATCAGATTCTGACGGCTTTTGCTGTTTTATTGCTTTGCTACTGTTTTATTGTTTTTAAATTATGGCATTTATTATTTGCATCTTTGTTTCAGCTGTAGTTCTTTTTTTTTAAATGCCACAATGATCAAAATTATGTTGAGTATCATTTGAATTGTATTATCCGCAATAAATCAACTAAGACGTTACATAGTAAGAATGATGAATAACAAATGATTAATTACATGTTATTACAATTACTTTTTCGTGATGTGTCTCTTAAATGGATACGCAAATGACGGGGCCATAATTTAACGTACAATATGTCTTCATTCATATTCCAGTCGCCACAAACGCTGTTGCCGCTTATTTTGTCCCACCTGCTGCATTCTGCCGCCTCTTCTGTCTGATCTGCTACATTCTTTGGGTGTAATATCAGAATTTTTAACTTCCGTGCAGACCCCAAATCCAATCCCAGCGTACCTGGACTGGCCCCCAGCGCCGACTCCTTTCGGCAGGGAAGCGTCAGCATGACCCTGGAGGGCGCCGACCTGTGGAAGTCCTTCCGCAGCGCGGGGACAGAAATGATTATCACAAAACACGGCAGGTAAAGGACACATTTTTCTTCCAGCTTTGCGTTGGAAGCTCACCGGCAAGGCCCCGGATCCTGATCGACTTGGGTTCCTTTTTTCAGGAGGATGTTCCCCCATTGCAGCGTCAGCGTGACGGGCCTGCAGCCGTTTGCCAAGTACGTCATCTTGATGGACGTGATTCCTGCAGACAGCTTCAAATACAAGGTAAAAGGTTTTTTTTTTTTTTTTGGTATTTTGTTCTAAAAGGCCCCCAGAAAGGAACACGCGAAGCCTTCGCAGTCTGCGTCCAGACGTCAGGCTGCATTTCAAAGCCTTTGGCTGCTTCCTGTTTGTGCACTCCCAGCTGGAGGCCCCGTTCATTAGCATCCCATTCAACGAAGCCGGCCACGCATCCGACGGCTCGTCAAATGGCCCACGTGGGCCCGGAGAGCCATTTGGTGAAAAGCGCCAGCGCGTCGTGAATGTGGAGAAGGAAGATCGGCCTCTGGAGGCTTTGCTCCTCTTTTGATAGAAATCAAGTCACGTTTTGTATGTGAAGGTTAGCCATCCATCCATTTTCTTAGCTACTTATCCTCACAAGGGTGGCGGGAAGTGCTGGAGCCTATCCCAGCTATCAACGGGCAGGAAGTGGGGTACACCCTGAACTGGTTGCCAGCCAATCGCAGGACACATGGAGACAAACAACCGCACTTGCAATCACACCTAGGGACAATTTATAGTGTCCAATTAATGTTGCATGTTTTTGGGGTGTGGGAGGAAACTGGAGTGCCCACGTGGAGAAAACCCACGCAAGAAAATGCAAACTCCACACAGGCAGGGCCAGGATTAAACCCGGGTCCTCAGAACTGTGAGGCCAACGCTTTTCCAGCTGATCCACTGTGCCGCCTGGAGGAGAAATGTAGAAAGAAAAAAAAAAAAAACACATCCACAAATCTTGATCTAATCATAAAGTTCCTTTAGTTAAAAAAAAAAAAAAAACAGACAAGGAGGTCTAACAGAAAAATAACCGTCAATCATGCTCGCAAAGGTGTTTTTCTGGTCAATTAGACCAAATCTTAGAGTGCAGAAAAAGGAATGTGGCGAGCTGGTAAAAAGTTTTAGATACTCTAATCAACTTGGTGTCGGCAGCGCCTCACTCGTCCTGAATGCAAATGTGGCGCTGATAACGCAGTGGGGGCCTCCTACTCATGCGGATAGTGAAAATCCGCCCACCCGAAAAGGTTTCAGTTTCCGTGCTTAGACCCAATCAGACAAAGCCGTGGCCCGACAAACTGAAGCCCCTCCCCTCACTTGAACTTTGGTTTTTAGCTCCAAGATGCCACAAGATGGCGACAAAGTGCTATTTTTATATTAGACTTGGCTTGGGCCAGAGCACAAAACAGCAATTAGTTTTTTTTTTTTTTTTTTCAGAAAACAAACACAAAGAAAAAAACCAATGGATAGGTTGCCCCCAAATTACACCAAAACTGAACTGTGACTATGTAGAGTTCACTACATCGAAAAAGAAACACGTGCAAGGTTGGCTATTTTCTCTCTGTAGTGGAAAAAGGAGCAGTGGGAGGTGGCCGGCAAGGCGGAACTTCAGCCTCCGTACCGGTCCTACATGCACCCCGACTCCCCCGCGCCAGGAGGTTACTGGATGAAGCAGTCGCTGTCCTTCGTCAAGATGAAGCTCACCAACAACACACTAGACCAGCACGGACACGTAAAGCACGTCGGGTCGTCATGTGGGCGCGTGGCACACGAAACGACGTTCTCGCCCGTGCTTCTTTCCACCAGATCATCCTGCACTCCATGCACCGCTACTACCCGAGGTTTCACGTCATCCAGGCCGACAGCCCCTACACGGTCCGGTGGGGGCCCTTCCGGTCCTTCTCCTTCCCAGAGATGACCTTCATTGCAGTCACTGCCTACCAGAACCCAAAGGTAAGTGTCGGTGTGGAAAAAAACCACTTGGGGCACATGCAGCATGGTTGGAGTACAGATTTTCATAAATTTTTAACCGCGTGACTACATCCGTGGCACCTGACCACGTTGGATGGTTTCACTCTACTGACGCCCTGTTCACTCCATGGCTTTTGCAAACAGACCCGAGTAACACAAATGTTCGTACGAGTGTTAAAAGTGACGCGTGATGGCTAAAAAGACTTTGGAAAGTTATCGGTGCTCATTAGATGTTGTTTCAAGAAACCGTTACGACGAGAAGTACGCTTTGATCAACAATATCGACCCATATGCCTTGGAGAAACACAAATGGAGCACACAAATGTGGGCGTCGGTGACCTATCCAGACATCGTCCACTATCTCCTCTTCTTGGTACCGCGTGATTACAGTCAGCACTCGTCACGAACTTCCGGTAGAGGGCTGGACACAAATGCAGGATTCCGGGACGAGGACATGATGTTAGGCGTAGTTTTATTCAAAGCAGAGGTCATAGGTGTAGATTATTGTTTTCGTTTTTGTTACACACAGAGAGAGAGAGAGAGAGATTCGACCGGGACGAGTCCCAAGTGAAGCCAGCACCTTTTTCTCCACTTCCATGGCTACATTTTTAACTCAACTCACGAAACAGCAAGCGGTGCGCTAACTCGTTTTTGCAAACTTACTATAATAAAACAGAAAAGACTGATTTTGGAGACATGCATTGCATTCACACACACGAGTATTGTGCTTGGCTACTCGATCGGCTCTGCTAATACGAGACAACCACAGTTGTTGCCGTTTGGCTGCTAACTGCTCCGTTTTCTCGCACTGGTTCTCGATCACAGCTGGCCGCTTTACAACGCCCACTTTCGTTTGAGCAACCGATAACATAGCAGTGCCGCTCCCATTCACACAGCTTTCTGAAATGATTCCTGCTTAGTTACGTGCTTTTACGTGAATTCACCAAACCAAGATGGCGCCCGCCTTCTAAATCGGAAGGTGTGTGACGTCAGTCCAAAACAGTCTGTTGGAGGCGGTTCTGCCACTGTACTGCATAAGAAGGTTTTCCTTTCCTCCAGATCACCAAGTTAAAGATCGACCACAACCCCTTCGCCAAAGGATTCCGAGAGGGAGGCATTCGTACTCAAGGGAAAAGGTACTTTTCCGTATTAGGGGTGCAAAATTGGCTATGGTACACCCTGAACTTGTTTCCAGCCAATCACGGGGCACATACAGTATTCACATTACATTCACATTTACACCTAATGAAAATTTTGGAGTACTCACCGAACCTAAAATACATCATTTTTGGAGTACACGGAGTACTCCACTTCTACTGCACTTAAATTTGTCACTGTTGTTCATAGGTGTCGTTCAAATAGATTTCATTTGGAAAAAGTATCCTCCCCAGAAAACAAAAAGTTTTGCAAAGTTCCTTCTGGTAAGCTCAATAACATTCTTGTATTGAACTAAAGAATATATTTGAAGAATAAGGTGTGTGCTAGTAAAACATGTAATACCCACAAAGGCCTTGAGAGGGCGCCCTCTTCCACACTGTCAGAGAAGGCAGGGAAGATTCGGGGTGCAGGAGCTGAGCCCATAAGGGGGGTCCCACCGCCCGGCTGGAGTCTGGACCACTCGTTGGGTCTGCACGGGGAGCCGCTGGAGCTGCATGAGTACGAGTCCAGTTATGAGGAACAGACGGTGCCCGCCTCGGGTGCCGATCATCCCTACAGGTTGGATTTATGGTGTCAATGTAGGAATATGAATATTGTATGTTTAAAGGTAACAGTACACTGAAATGATAAACACGTAGTTACTTTTTTTATATAGTCTCAATAAAAAGAGAGCATTAATTATTTTGCACAGGCAAATTTTGTGATGGCCTCATCTCCTGGACCTCATTAGATTATTTAGATGTAACTACTTTTATAATATTATTAACATCAAGGAATGTGTTTTTGGATGCAGGGCATTCAAATATAAAGCAACATCTCATCCATCCAGGGCTTTGGAATATTCCAGATTCGGGTTCCCCTCCAACGACGCGTATGCAGCCCACCCCCTCGCCCCGGTCGAACAACTGGGCCCCCAACAACACGGCTACCACCACAGCAACGCGGCCGACTGGAGCCAGTATCCGCTCTTCTCCTACTCGTGCTGGTGAACCGTCGGCGTGAAGCAAAAGACGTGTAAAAAAGTGTAACGTTGAATCACTGACCAGGGGCGCGTGTCGCATTTCTGGACTTTGCATCATCCTCTTCGTTCATTAGAGACTTTTTGGCCTTTCCTGTGTCTTGAATCTTGGATTTTTGCATTATGGCGACATTTGCAATATAATGTCTTCTGCTCTATCCTGTCCCTTTTGTCCACTTTTCTGACAAATAAAAATAATAATCATAAATTAAACTCTATTAAGATGACACCTGCATATTAGGGTTGTTCAAACAATTTGATTTTTTTTTTTGTTTGTTCCAAGCATTGCTTAAAATAATAGCTACTGGATGAATGAATAGCTATTTGTCAGTAGAATTCTGCTCTGAAGACAGACGCAGTACATCAGTTATGGGTTCCTACCACAAAATGAGGAATTCAATTTATGCATTTAAAAAAAAAAAAAAAAAAAAAAATCCTACCCTGTGGCGTTGGCACCCCCTGGTGGCTTCTTGGTGCCCAGGAACTGTGTTGAAGTGAGTTCATACTGAAAACACTATAGAGTTCGTGCGCGTGACGTCACCATTTTCACGGCGCCATACTGCCGGTCAAACAGAGCCGCTCGACATTGAACCGGAGGAGAATATTTACAATACTCGAGACCTGTTGTGCTGTTGGGTCGTCACAACAGACGAGACAGATATTCAAAGAGCTCATTCCATGGAATAGCAGCTGAAAAGGCCAGAAAATATTGATGGATTTCGGCAATTAAACACGATAGATGGTGCCCAACCAAAATACACACACGCCTGTATAGCGATCGCTTCATTTCAGGTAGGAATTATTATTCTCAATCTCAAATTACCAAAAAGTATTTATAATGCCAAATTGGCTCATTTGAGAATAATGTGTGTTAAAAAAAAAAAAAGAATCTGACAGAGGTTTACGAAGGTTAAGTGTTGCCGCAATTGCTTCCGTGTACGTTCCATGCAGATGACTCCGTCTTTTTTTCCCCAATCATACTTAATAAATGAGTTTGTGTAAAACCAGGGGTCATTTATTTAAATATTGGTATTTGTATTGAATACTAGCTGAAAAGATCGATGGATTCTGACACAGGTTAACGTGTCGCCAAACACACTTCCACATTCACAAACCATCAAAACCGTCACCATGCGGGATTTATTCCTGATGAGAACAGATCCAGCAACAAAGTATTTGTCTGCGTCCAGACTTTTCTACCCTTTCATACTTTTCCGTGTAAATCTCGACGACTTACTCAGCAGATCAATGTGTAGATCCAGTTGTCCAAGACAGGCAGAAGCGAATAAACAGTCCAAATTCTTATTGGCGAAAACATTGACTTATCTAATTTTTTCTATGTACCGTTGTTTATTTTCACCTATCGGACAAGACTCTGGGCGTCGTGCTACAAGACATATTTCCGTGTCGTCTCCAACCAACTTAGCATTGAGGAATGCTTAGCTTGACCGGCAATATGGCGAGGTAAACAAAAGTCACGTGATTTTATGACGTAGGTGCACGAGCTCTATATTCAGGGGGCCGTGCCACACCCACTCCCGGTATATTTATTTTAATCAAGTCGATAAGATATCCCATTTTGATGTTCCAACACACAAAAAAAGAAGTCAATCCAGTTGGTAAATCTAATTCTAATCCATCCTGTTGGGATACGATCATCAGTCGTGTAAGGCGACATGCTGCCGCAACGACGTTGCTAAATGTCACGAGAACATGACGTGCATCTCGATGAGCTGCATTTAAAATCCGAGCAGCTGACACGTTAAACCGGCGTCTGGAAGATGGAAAAGTGTCAGACAGAGCGAGCACGGAATGACCCAAACGCCTCGGTACATTTCACCCCCTTGCAGCAGAAGGCACGAGCGTCTGGGCTGTAAATATTTGACGCCGCACGAATCTGGGACATTCGGGAACCTTTGAGCAGAACGAATGCCAAGTGACACGTTTCTCCAAAAGGTTTTACCTAACTGTAAAAAAGGTACATTAGATCATGAGCGTCTCACCAAGTGGAATGCAATGTAAATCCTTGTTTTCTGCGGCGCTTTTCCCCGTTGAGCGTGACGGGGGAGCTGGAGGCAAGATCCCAGCTAATTTAGATGCGGACCACACCCAGGACCGGTCGCCAGTACAGGGCACGTCTAGAAACAGACAAGCACACTCATATTCACGCCGTCACTGGGTGGGAACTGAACCTAAAGTCAGCAAAGGAGTAAAATTAACTGTTGTACAAACTGAAATGGATATATTTCCAAAGACGTCACCACCACACTTAGACCAATTGGTTAAATTAACAATAGAAAAAAAAAATTCACACTTCACCTATCACCTGTGTTCTCTGACCTCTATGACACACAAAATGACGTAATTGGAAAGGTATCCATTTGAGAACATATGAATGAAAGTTAGTTACTATTCAGATAAAGCAGAGGTCACCAACCCTTATTTTTTTATTATTAGGTACTGACTGGTTAATGATGAGGGCTTCTGGTTGGATGCACACGTCACAAATAACAAATTTACTCAAATATTTGGGGGATCATCATATCACGATTGCACCTGCTAGCTAGCGAGCTAGTCTCCGTGATTGCTAATGTTTGCTCATGTGCGAAAATAGATTTCTGCTAGCTAGCTAACTAGTCTCCGTGAACGCTATTGTTTGCTGGTGCACCGAAATGGAGATTTCTTTTCGTTTTTTTAAACAAAAAAGTGCTCACTGGTTAGCGGCACTATTTTGTTATGAATACAACAACAACAAAAAATATCTCACTGGTGAGCTGTTTTTAGAACAGGCCCACAGAATACTTACTGTATGTTGTCATTGGGGGCTAACTGGCTAGCTACCATGTTGGTGAAGCCTGAGGTAAAGTAAATGGGAACAAAAACAAGCCAACAAAAAAAATATAAAGGTAAGCTCACCATTTTGGTTCAACTTCATTATTTGTTGAACGGTGTCTCCTGGCTGAAATGACAAAAACTATATGGCTAAGCAGATATGACAATTTTGTATTGATATAATATTCATCTGTTTTCTTTAGCGAAGCCTATCCTGGCTGTCTTTGGGCGAGAGGAAGGACTGGGAAAACATGAAATGTTTTCTGATTTTTAAAAAAATGATACATACACACATATCTATAGAAGAGAGACGGGGAAAGGGCGCGGTGCTAATGGACTCTATGATGGCTCGCATCGACTGCGCCGTGCTCACATTTAGTCATATTCTAAGTGCCCCGAGGAGAGGTCAGACATGTTTGAATCGAAGTGGGTCACGTGACGGCAGCAGCAACCAATCACCGGACGGAGAGCGTCATCGATTCGATGCCATTAAAGCCCTTCACCTCAAAACAGGTATAACGTGACAAAGGTATAATGCACAGTACACATCACTTTAATAATACTTTTAAAAAGTTGCTTGACACAAATATTACCAGCTAAACTTCGTGAGACTGGGGGGCCACGTAAAACCAGTTTGCTTTCGATCTGGATAAGGAATGCAGTTTTAAATTAAGATTGTGAGGACACCTTTAAACTCATGAGGACAAGCAATATAGGTTAAAAAAAAGATTGCATGACGTCAAACTCAAGGCCCGGGGGCTAGATTCAACCCAACGCATCATTTTATGTGGCCCACAAAAGCAAATGTGTCAATGATTTGTGCCAAAATAGAAAATTATCATATGTTTATAATATATAAATGTTGAGATACAGCATTAATTTTGTTACTAAAACCCAATTTACAGTAACATGAACAATAGCTTAATAAACTAAGATCATGTCATTTCACTTAATGAGTTTATCCTTGATAATGGATTAAAATTTGAACAGAACATTGCCTGAGTGCACTTTCGCATAGTGACGCAGCATCCTCTCTGAGCACCCTTCTACCGATATCATGCGGTAATAATGGATCGCCTCACAGATGAGGTTAGACCGGATTCCCCTTGGACCAAGATGCTCGGAGATGATATTGTGATCGGGAGTGAAAGCAGGGAGCAGGTGGAGGAACAATTAGAACGATGGAGGCACGCACTGGAAAGGAGAGGAACGAAGATTAGCTGAATGAGTGACGCAGCATCCACCAATCAGATATTATGAGTGACAATGATACGACTCCTCAAGTTGCTCTAAATAGACACAGGTTGGATATTAAACTCCACTCCTGTCCCAGCATTGCTTTAAAGCCACCAACCACCACGCGCCATTGCATTTAAGTCCTGTGAGCCATTCTTGTTGGTTCAAGCTTCAGAAGAAAACAGCAAACGTGCACATTGCTGCCCTTGAAAAGTTTCCCATCTGCTATGTCTGGGTCAGCTGACTTTCTTTTAATAGCACTTCATTAAAATTCATTAATTGCTTCCTTTCTCCTGGGCGCAGCCACAAAAAAAAAAAAAAAAGCATCACTGTCATGATTTATTGCACGAGCAGCCACGTCCCACCCAGAAGAACACAAAAGCTTCAACTCGTTGATGTAAATTTTATTTACTTTTTCTGTACATAAAGGGTCAATACCGGCACAGGTGTTAACCATGGGAAATATTAACACGTGTCAATGGTATAAGAAAATAAAAGGCACAATTCTTAATTCTTAAGTAAAAGACGGGCTTTCCTAAGAGTCAGGGGACACAGTAATACTGTTAATGCCATTACAAAACAACCGAGAAGCACGACAAGTTCATCTCAAGGTGGGTCACTGACGATCAGGGGGATGGGGTGGGGGGGGGGGTGTATTGCTTAACTAGTAGATCAGATCAAGTGGAAAGACCGGGAGGTTGTAAAAGAACAATATAAGAAATGTACGACATAAAGCAGCATGTGCCCACAAGTGTCTCCACGGCCAGGAGGCCTTGTTTTCCCTTTTGTTGAACAGCGTCACTCAAAATCAGTCACGGCAACTCATCCGACCAAATAAAAAGTCATTTGAAAAAAACTAAAACAAACCAAAAATAGGTAACAGAGGCAGGTCTTTTTTTTTTGTCCTCTCTTTTTTTTTTTTTTTTTTTTTTTTTTTTTTTTACAGCAGATATGTCAGATGTGGGGGTGGAGGGGTGGGGGCTCGGCTCCTACACTTAAAACAGAATCAACATTTCCACAACCGACACGAGGCAGCTTGCATAACGAGATCGACGGCTGTGCGGGCCCAACATTTGAACAAAAGGAAATAAAAAGCTTGTTAAAATCCTAAATAGACAAGGAGGAGTAATATTTAAAAACAACAACACTGAATGCAATAATGTATTTATCTTTCGCTGAAAAAAAGGCATTTATGGACTCATTGGCTTGGGGGATGTTTCATCTGAACCTGTTCATCGTAGAGGGGTGGGGAACCATTTCCCTACCACACTAAATTTCTGAAAACATGATCCATTATGCTAGATGTTTGATATATTATGAGCATTTTTTTTCAAGAACTGGATGTGGGCCATCACTATGCTAGGTTCCCCACCACTGCTAGCGTCGGAAGTCCAGTCTCAAAGCTCAGTGTCATCAGATTCCAACTCATGTAGACGTCACGCACGACGTCTTGAGCTCAGAGACACATGACGACATCCTGCCTATGTACATCCGGTCCGTCGCAAACTAGACATAGAGTCCGGGTGACACAAGTCATAGAAAAATGACACAAATCATGTAGAGTGGAATTAGCGATGGATGCACGTGAACTCCGTAGGGAGTCATGCATGCGCTTAATTAAGGTAAGACAGAATCGATGGCTTGGAGAAAATATGTTGTTGCCTCGTTGCCTGCCTCCCAACAATTTGCACAAATAATCACAACATGCACACACTCAAAACATGTCATGTGGTAAATATACATTAGAGATGAAGTCAAACGGAACCCGGTGTACAGACACTGCTTGTCAGGGGAGTCCACGTTTAGTTTGGAGCGATCCAAGGATGTAAACAGTCAAAGCCTTGCAGCAGTTGGCAACAGCAGTGGCAAGAAGAGGGGGGAAGAGGGATCGAGAGCCAGCGAGGGGACGTTCGGGAGGGGGCATTGACAGGGTACAGCCCCAAGCAAGAAAAAGCACGGTGACATTGGGTGGTAGACTAGGGCGGACTTGCGTACGGCTCGGTCCGGGGGCAAGGAGGTCTACCCTTGCTCAGGTCAGTCAGTCGCTCTCGTCCGGGTTCTGGGGGTCTAGGATTTTCACATGGGTAAATGGGAAGAGGCCCCTGCGTCCGTTTACCTCTCCCTCCCACTGACCGTTGATGTTCATCCGCGTCACCTTGACCAAGTCGCCCACCTGAGGAGAGCAAAGGGACCAGAGTTACACGAGGACCAGGACGCAAACACCGACCGGCCGCAACGTTCCGACCACTTGCACAACGCGCTGTTCAAAATCAAAGGCAAAATGCAGGTTTGATTTTATCATACTGTGCAATCAATATGACTTACCGTAATTTTCGGCCTACAAGATGCGACTTTTTTTCCACACGCTTTCAACCCTGTGGCTTATGCAGTGATGCGGCTAATTTGTTCACCCCCCCCCCCAACGGCCACAAGGGGGCACCCGAGCGGAAAAGGTAAGCGTGAGACCAGTGGAATATATGTGCCGAGTAAGTGACTTTTACCGCTCCCACACCGTTAGCGCTGCGCTAGCGTGTCTCAGTGATCTTTACCAGTATGTCTTTTTTTTTTTTTTTTTTTTTTAAACGGGCCCTGTTAGTGCGGCTGCGCTAGCTTTAAACTTTGTGTACTATCTTTGTAAATATCTCGTGTTTCAATGTGGCTTTTACACGGCTGCGGCCTACGTATGTACCAAATGGTATTTCCTTCCCAAATGTACTGGGTGAGGCTTATAACCACGTGGGCTCTGTAGGCCTGAAATTACGGTACTTACTTGGCCTTTTTGTTTTTGATCTACAATGACACTATAATAATCTTATTTTTACTGAACAAAATTACCAACATCACTTATTTTGTCTTGCTGCAACATTTGAAAAACACTTTCAAATTGTTATGTACATGAAAAAAAAGAGGGGGGGTGTGCTCTGAAATTTGACACATTTCAGGCTACGTCCCATAAAAATGAACAACAGAGTGCCTACTCCATTATCACATTAACAATTTTCACACTTTTAGGTTTCTGGATAGTATATGCCTGTATTTCTTTGAAGGATCCAGTATTAGCCTCCCCCAGCTGCCATTTCGAGGTATAATGCAGTCCACGCTCAACGATCTTAATTTAAAGGATGCTCCACAGGTTCTCGAAAGTATTTCAGAGGAGGAGTTTTTCCCTGCCTTCGTACCCACAGCAGCCACAGCCTCAATGTAATTTTCTGCAGCGTGGAATGGCGCATTATCTTGCACAACATTGCACAGCAGAACACAGTGCATAATGAAATCCAATACAGGAGCTGCTATCTGATATTATGAATTCACAAAGGTACACATCTTGAGTCTTGATTTCTGCTGTCAACAATGTACATTATTGTGGTTGTCCCTTGCAATGATGGACAACTGCAATGCATCGTATATTTGGACCGTATCTATGCAGAATTCCAAGACGTTGAGTTTCCACGTTACGTGTGTTTTGTTATCATGTTTAAAAAAAAATGGCTACTGTCTACAGATGTTCAAAGTTGAATGCTCTCAAAAACATTGTGACACATTAAGCAGGTCATATGTTACTTTGAAGAACATTGCAGTCTCCTCTGCAAATTAACAAACTAAAATGAAAAGTATTGTTTTAATCTTCTAAACTTCACTTACAACTATGACCCTGTGTCCTCCCTTCCAACATTACAGCAACATATTTTACCAAGAAAAAAAAAAAAGGTCCATGATCTAGTGCTGCTATCAAACAAACATAAATGTAGACAACAGTGTGAGCTCAAACAAATGAGAAATGATTGATTGCATTTAGAAATCAGAAGTGGTTTTTACCAGATGACGGAGTAGACATCGGGCTCCCGGTTATACGGGTTCGTGACACTAACCCGACCCCATTCTGGTCGCGCCATATGGTCTTCATCAGGATTAGAGTGAACACAGAAGCGCACTCGAAGGCAATGCCATTTGTACTTTTGTCTTAAATGAGACTTCAAGGAAATGGGGATAAGAATTCTTCACGGCACCAAGGAAATGACAATACAAACTTTCAAGGAATTAACATATGATTCTGCCAATTGATAAAGTCAAAACGAAGTGTGGGCGCTCTCCCTTGTGTCGGTATAGAGAACTTGCTGTACAATAATAATCACCTATTGCGACAAATAACTCATGAATACGCAAACTGCTTGTGTATGCCCTCACTTATACTCTAGTTGTAAAATTCATTTAATCAATCCCACCACACTTTAGTTGTACAGCTGGGTTCACGACCTGTGTCCCGCGTGCTTCTTCTCCCGCCCTTGACCTGTCCTACGTTGCCCCGTCCTTCCCTCACTAGCCCCATGCAACCTCCATTTTTAACGTTTCATTGTTGTAAATGTGTAATGATTTACTTTAGTCAGCCTGTTTACAATTACCGCTTTGTGTTTTGTCTTCGTTTCGCTCCCCCCTCTTGTACTGTTCGACTGATCGACTCTGATTTGCAATAAACTTCAATTACAGTAGTAAACTGTAATACCAAGAAACCACAGAGGACTTCAAAACTCCACTATGACTGCAAAATTGTTCCAGCATAAAAGGGATGCAGAGCCAAACAGGATGAGGAATAAAAAGAGGTATAGTTAGACCATTACATTGGATCCTGCTGCCCTAAAAGCAACATTCTTTTTTTTTAATTATTGTATTATTAATAGTCATGCTAAAAATGAGGTTAATAGGTTAAATTAGGTTGAAATTGGGTTACCTAAATATTTAAGCTCTTATTAAAGCAGTGGAATCAAAACTGACAAAACAACTAACATTTTTAGTCATTTAAAACATTACAATAAACTTAAAAAATATGTAATAATGGAATTAGTTCATCCTAGTAGTCATTTTTAAAAATTTTATCAATGCCTGAATTATTTTATTTTAAAAGTGCATGCTTGTAGGTAGAAAAAGTATGCATCTTTATACAGTACATGTCACGAACATAAATTAAACTACCCTTGTTCCTTCAATTACTTGTACATTATAATACCTGGTGCCGCATTTTACCTAAAGAATACAAAAACCTAATTATATCATTAAATATATTTTTGGTAATCATCAAGAAAATCATGGAAAATGGCTTAGACAAGATATCTTATATTGCGTGCTGGCCTTTAAAACACCGTATGTATTGAATATTGGCACATATAAAGTAATAAATACCTCCGAACAGTACTGGTATTGGTACTTGGTGCAAAACGAGTCAAATGCATCACGTTACAGTCTTTGATGTAGCATTAGCGACTATACGCAAAAGATTGAACACATCACAATTCTGGAATTTTATTAGGTGGCGAGTCGACGAATTTTGTGTTGTGCGCGTATGTCAACAGTTACGTGCAGTGACGCAAAGTGACAGTGCAAAGTATCGTGAACTACGATCGATAATATTGTCGGTATACAGTTAGATGAAAACGTTAAGTTGGAACCAGTTCTCAATTCCCACCACTAAATACTAAAGAGTTATTTGATAAAATCAATTTCTATGATGGTGGCGTCATGGAGTGACTGAGGGAAAACTAAACCCAAAATGTCAAAACCTTGTTGTATTTTAAGTGTGCAGTATCTTCTTTACTAGCTGTGGTTTACTTAATTTATTAAGCACTTATTTAAAAATAAATACATTTATGCATTTGGCTTTTTGTACTCATTAATGGCGACGAGTGCAAATTTGGGAGGATGTGAGTTTCACTCGCCAGTTCCATCTTATTATGCTGCTTTGTTTAAAGAAAACCTTTCACCCATTTTCTACACTGCTTATCCTCACTAGGTTCACGGGTATGCTGGGGCCAACCCCAGCTAACTGCGGGTAACACCCTCAACTGGTTGCCAGCAAATCCCAGCCATTCCCACTCATATCCACACCGAAGGGCAATTTCGCATCTTCAATTAATTTACCATGCATGTTTATGGGATGTGGGAGGAAACCAGAGTGCCTGGAGACATCCCACCCAGAAAAGGACAGATTTGGTCCTCGGAGGCTACGTGGTGGCCAGTTGGCCACCGCATCGCACTAAGAAAACCACAAACAGCAAATAATCAATAGCAAAGACAAGATCCTTATCGTAGCTGTGAGGCAGAATCCCCACATATTCAAAATGACTGCTTCTCTGGAAATGAAATATAACTAATAATCTTGCTTGAGTTACCATACACCACATTGTTAGAGTTGGTATAATCCCTTACATTGGGATCATACAGTATATCATAGCACGTCCACCGCAAAAATCGAAGTTAATTGCTTTTTTAAAGAAACTACAAAAGGAAAAAAATCCAAATTCCAACATGACAAAAAGCCCTTAACACTTCCTAAAGGCAAACAATTGTGGCAATGTCATCTTTCCAAACTGTTCTTCATAGGTCATAGAGGCACAATAAATAAAAAAAAATTTAAAAAAAGAAGAGCTAGCCGACAAAGATATTTAATGGAAGAAAATAAATTGGCACGCACATACCTTTGTGGCATCACAGTGATTCATTTTTAAGTTTATAGGCTTACTCAAATTAATCTATTCCCACTTGGTATTGCCTGAAAAAAATACTTGTGGCACATGCAACATATTCTTGCTTTAAAACGTTTTGTTTAGCACCCCTTAAGTGAGAAGAGAAGGGTGATAAAATTCTTTTAACACACCGTCAAGTAGATGCAGAAACTTCACTGACTGATGAACTCCAACAACGTTTTATCTTTGTCATTAGCAAGTTGCAACTATGGCTCCTTGATAGCCACAAAATGATTCCACAAACTCCTCCAAAAAGTGCCTCTGTCACCCGAATTCCAAATGAAGTGATCATTTCCCATTAGCATCTATTTGCAGGGCCAGTTAATTATCCTTGCAATTGCATCATTACCCTCAAATCAAAGACCCCATTTCTGACCAGGCGTGGGGAGTACATCCTTTTTCCCCCCCCAAACACAAAACTATTCAGAGTATCAACCTGACAGATTGCTCGTAAACATTATATATCCAATATTCTACAGCATCGGGCTAATTTATAAACGGATCCCAGTACACGCTGCAGACCGAGGCGTTGGCGACCGCCGTGGAGCGCCTTGCAGCCACTATGCATGCAATATGTGCACATTATGCATTACATAGCAAGTTTCAACATGTAAGCGGCAGTGGAAGTCGCTCTGAAAAGTTATGAATCCTCTCCTGTGACACTCAACAAGCGGGCATGACGAGGAATTCAAATATTTACGTCGTCTGACTCATCACTTTTGCAATTCGTGGGGTGTTGCATACAAGAAAACTCATCCGGGTTAGTGTGTATTTTTTTCCTTCTAATTTGTAATATGCAAAAGGGGACGTGGATTACATTTTTTCACATTCCTGTTGACTGTTATAACGCTGACAACCGTGAAAGTTTGCCATTGAGGCTAAATAATGTATGATACTTTGGTGCGTGACTAATAAACAGCTTGCATCAAGTACATTTAGCCTTTCGTGGCGGTAAGATATATTTGCTAAACTGAGCAGGAGTACTTGTACTCAAAACGTGGTATTGTTTTATTGTGGCAAGCAATGGAGTTTTGGCTAAATTTCCTTGATTAACTATGTGGGAAAATGAATTTTTGTTCAGTGGTGCGCCGACTTGTGTCGTAGAGGCTTGCATGAATATAGCTCAAATTCTTATACTCAATGTCACGTTCCGCTTCTCTAGCCAGCAGAGCATTTCTTCAAAACACAATGGAATCGAATCAATTCCGCACACAAATTCTCACCAATCAATTAATTTATTATTCCATATGCAATTCTGATCTTAATCCAGATCATTTTGTGATGATAGTAACTTTCTTTCGTCTTGGCCCATTCTCAGATGAATGCTCATATTGTTTGGCACAGTTTTTACACCGGATGCCCTTCCTGACGCAACCCTCTCGGGTAGTCGAGGCCCCAGTGAGATACGAACTCATGACACCTGGTTAACCACACCAATGCTCTAACCACTGAGCCATGGGGCCTCGAGACCATTTTCTGACGATCAAAAGTATAATTTTTCAGCCAGTGTGGAGGTCTGTACTAATCTAAGCGCCTTTTTGGTCTTTTACTTGAAATCTCAAGAGTCAAATATAAATGTCAATGTTCATAAAGGCCACTGGAGTATAATGCGTGTAGGAGCTGTCAGAAAGGTTCCAAGACTGATGTCATGGTGAAGCAATCATGAGTTGTCCTGCCACAACTCTCGCTTGTTCTTGTGCACGAAATGAAGCAAATGGCAAGTCTTTGTAGACATGCTGGACGATAATGAGGCTCAAAGTCAGAGTTTGCAGTCTGAGACTGAAATTTATCTTTTTGACACTAGTCCAGGAACTTTTCTGACATCACCTCATTCCCTGATTTCTCCTAATGCAAACTAACAACACACTTGTTACATGTGTTTATTTGTCGATTTTAATATTGCTGCTGGTATTCCTACTTCCATTTAATCTCAGATTTAGCCATGAAGTGACTATTGTCAATAGTGTGCACGATATTGCAACGGATAGAAATTGTACATTCTGTTACCTCCAAAGCAAGAGCCGTTTTGTCATAGGCGCAGGGCACTCGTTTCTGGATGGCTTTAGCCATGACAGGTCCGTTCTGCAACGACGGCAGCGGCGTGTTGACAGCTCCGGGAGTGCCCGGCGGCAGCGGCGACGGGGTCTGCGGCTGGGCGTAGGCGTGGACTAGGGCGTGCGAGGGCTCGGGTATGCCGTAGCTGTTGGAGTTGCGGGATCCCAGTGTCGGCTGACCAGGGTGGGGCGAGGGTCGTACCAATTTCTCCACGTAGGGAACGGGGATCATGCCGACGCGGCCGTCTTTGCTCTTGGCGCTCCACCACTGCTCCTCGGGCTTCTCGAGGATGATGAGAATCTCGCCCTTCTTGAAGGGGAGGTCCTCCGCGTCGCTCCCAGTGAAGTCATACAGAGTCCGAACATACTCCAGGTTCTCCTCTTGGCCGCCCATGGGCTGGATCGGACCGCTCACTGTGCTTGGGTACCTGGGAGATAAGACAAAGGACGGGGACATCAGTTGAACTGCAGACAGCCACAATGAACCTGTGATTTTCTTCTTTTCCTTTCGGCTTGTCCCGTTAGGGGTCGCCACAGCATGTCATTTCAGAAGAACGCATATTTGTTTGGCACAGTTTTTACGCCGGATGCCCTTCCTGACGCAACCCCTCTGCATTTTAGCCGGAGAGAGAAGCTTACAGCACCTGGTATTACCAGGCGATCTCCCATCCAAGTACTAACCAGGGCCAAACCCGCTTAGCTTCCAAGATCTGACGAGATCGGGTGTTCTCAGAGTAGCGTGGCCGTACAAGGAATCTGCGGTATCTGCAGTAAACTGGATCAATTTGATCTACGGAAGGGATTCAATTGATGTGGATTTTGGGCCACACTGCACAGCCCTAGAATTACAACTTTCTTAACAGGTCATGAATGTAAAACCAAGTACAGCACAAACTGAAAATGTCCTGTTGCGCACGGAAATGATCAGTTGAGTGCCATTAGTAACCTTGAATCACGTAACCTGACATCCCCAAGCAGATATCTGGATTGTCCCACATAAGTACTTGAAAATATATCAAGATGGAAAAGCCAATACAATTTTTCGTCCATGATGATTTGTCAGAATTTGGATATGGCTGACAAAGACGGGCTAACATATTGTTCAACGCGTGAGGCTTGGCACAGTATAATCATTGACGCCAAAGAGGAAATTTAAAATCACGTGAAAACGGGAACTTCTTGCAAAAAGCAGTACTCTATGTTGAGCTTTGTGCCATGTGTGAATGGTTTTAGTTTCACTATCTCTGATAGTGGGATCAATTAGTTTACTACTAGGTAAGTTGTCTTAAAATAACACAATTTGAAAGGCTTATAAACAAATCACATGCACAGATGCTGCGGTTTCATAAATAAACGTTTTGGGCTTGTTTACAAATTGTATGACCTTTCAGGTGGGGAAATGTCTCTATGATTAGATTTCCATTAATTTTTGCAGAACCACGTGCAGTTCTAGTGCAGCCATGTTCACCATTTTCAGATCCGTCTTGATCCTTCATGACATAAGAGTCTGCAGTCTGACTGAAAGTAGGTTACTTCTGATAAAAATAGCCAACCTAGATAATGTTGATCTGCAGGCAATCTTACGCGGCAGCGTGCACGTCGTGATTCTACTTACCTGGGAGCCGGTTCTATCAGCGTGGTCGTGTCCAGGTAGTGAATTTTGTAGAACTCCAAAAGGGCAGCCAGGTGCTCAAACTCCTGGTCCCCGATCTTAAACCTCTTGCTGGGCAAAGAGTTGATGATATAGTGAGACACTTTGGAGTTCTCGGAAACCGACAGGACGTAGTCCCCCGGGCAGGTGGACGAGTCTCGAACCAGGAACATGCCATGTCTCTGTCCTTGTAACCTATTCTGTGCCTCGAGGCGGGACACGGGTCCAAAATACCAGGCCGAGCGATCAGATGAGTCAAAGCGAGCAGTGGACATCTCTGTTTTAAAATAAGTTAAAGTTAGTCTACAGGAGAGAAAGATACTACCTGGGTTTTGTTTAAAAAATATAAAATAAAAACAGGGAGTTAATCACTGCAATTTATAGATTGCAGGGCAGGTCGTCTTGCTCCAGAAAGCAGCCCAGAAAACTACCTGGCGTGCTCACATACAGGTAGCTCCGAGCCAACTTCGGACCATACTGGGCTCGGTCCGAGGAGGAAAAAATAACTTAAGACAGATAAACATGAACTGAGCACACAAAAAAAAAAAAAAATCGATGAAGCTTCCTCTTTTGTTTGCTCCTTCCGAGAAGACGCCGAGGATTCTCGCCTCGTAATTTAGCTCCTCCGGTCTGTGTCGGTTCTGAGAAGAGGGCGACGACGACGCGGTGGAGGGTTGCTGAGAAGAAGGGGGGGCTCAGTTGTTCGTCCGATAATTCCTCATGTCGGCTCGACGTCGCCGCGGGGTGGAAATGACTTAGCAGAAGCTCCTCGGCACACGCGTCGCGGAAAGGCCTACTCGGAGCCCCCGTTGTCGAGTCGCAGCGGACTTTGGAGGCGGCGAAGGAGAAAGATGGCGGCCCGCCACACGAGAGGAGATTCTTACACAACGGCGGCTCGGCGCGTGCATGTCAGGCACGTCGCTGATATTCCTCCGCGTCGTTTCCCCGTAGCACTTGGCTCTCCACACCGCCCGTCGCCCCTCCACACAGCCGCCGAGGAGTGCGAGTACGACTTTAAAAAAAAAAAAAAAAAAAATGGCGACGGGAGGGCAGGTCCCACTTTCGAAGTGCACGTCACAGACGCCCGGAGGGGGAGGAAAAAGACGGAGGAAGGAAGGAGAGGAGAGGGGAGAAGTGAGAGGGTGGGCGAGTGACGCAGTCGGACTTGGCCCCTCACCCTCGGCCGGTGTCAGCTGGCGTCAACCAGGTTGCCATGACACGGCGGTGACGTTTACCCTGTTGCAGTCATACATTGAAAATTGGATGAATGAGTAAAAAACGGTGGTTGATCTTCAGCTCTCCCTATAAAATATTTTCATGTCATGGGAAAGGCCGTTAAATGAAATAGTTTCTAAGTATTATGGAAGGGCGGAAAATGGCTGTAGAGTCCAATTTACAGTTGTCCTGTGGACAGAATCTCCCAGCTGAGCTGTTGGATTTCTGTAGCTCATCCAGAGTCTTAGTAGGTATGCAGGTGGACCATACTTTATTTCCAAACTCTATTATTTCCATTCCACGTCACATTATGTGCAACTTTGTGTTGGTATATAATGTAAAATCTAAACAAAATACAAGAAAGTTTGTGATTATAGCGTCACAAAAGGTGAACAACTTCAAGGGCTACGAATACTTTTTACAAAGTTTCCATATAAATCTTAAAAGTGGAGGTTGTCAATTTTGATTAAAAAAATTAAATTCCTCTAATGCCATGTGAATGTACGAATAATAAGAATGGATAATATTTGCGTTGTATCCAGAGATTATTATATTCTCATCTATGACCACTACATTTCACAGCATTCTATTTCTTTTTTCCATCCAATTCCATTTGAGGCAATATTTAGCGGCATTACATATTGTTTAGAAATCCAAGTTCAGCTATAGTGAAAATAAATTACAATCAACAAAAAGATGGTGGACATTTGGCGTAAAGATGTGAAATCCTAGCAGATCTGCAAACGAAAATGCTTGAAATGAAGCATTTCTGCAGAAAGGGGGTGTTTATTTTCTAAAGGAACCTCAATAAAAAGAAAAAGCAATGAAAAGAAAACATTAGGTAACAGTGAGTTAGCGCGACAGGCCATCTAACTTGAGCGATTAAAAAAAAACAACACGGTTTCTCTGGTTTCGAGGTTTCAGTCATCGTTTCCCTTTGTGGCTGCAGCTGCCACAGGGCACTTCTCAGCAATGCAACGCTTTGTGCATGTCAATAGCGCTGCGCTAAATAGCTCAAGTCTGCCTGCTAAGGGCACATTCATACGAACATTAGTAACAGTAAAACATGACTTTATATAGCACATTTTATACACGAGGTAACAAATGGATTTTACATAGCATTAACTTAATGACTAAATGGATCAGGGGGGTGCTGAGAACACTCAGCTAAAAGTTTGGTCACTATCAAATCAAGGATAAATAAAGTGGTTTCTCCATATAGATGTCACTTTTTTTTTTTTAAATAAATGAGGGGAAGAGGCAGTCCAGGCCAACTAAACACAAAACCTCTATTAAACTATTATTGTGTACTTTTGTGTTGCGACTGGCCAGTGTTTACGCTTGAGTTAGTCAAGCCTAGGTTTTCGAACGTCCCCGTTTTCAAACAAATCGGTTTTCGAATGAAAATTTCGAGATTTTTTTGCTTGTTTTCGACCGAAAATCGGTACTCAAACGCCCCCGACAAAACCCAGAAATAACATATTGCGCATGGCTAGACCAGCTAACCCACCCACGATCCGTTCTATTATTCTATTACTATACTATTCTATTCGAACGCCCTCCGAAAAAAAAAATGTAAATGACATAACGCGTGCGGGGCAACCAGTGCACTTGTGTTACTCTGTATAACGCAGACTCTGTACACAGACATGTCCCATTAGTGACTGTTGTTTTTCTTCTCATCTCATTCTCATCTCTTATTAACCCACAATCATGGCTCCAAAGAAATGGCCCCCCATTATTGTTTGTTTAATGTTATGCTGCACTTTTGTTAATAACAAAAGTTGATAAGGCTGGGGGCCGAGTCGCTACGGATACGACAGTGCACTCCCAGCCTAGCGTACTCTACTACTAAAGCATACATAAGCAAAAAATAAATACATTTCTTAAATTATTTTATTAGATAAAGTATTTAAACTATACATGTATTTCTAGTATGCAGTTCATTATCAGGAAAAGCTAAAACAGATGCTTTAAAAAACCAATTTTTTAGGCTTGGAACGCATTATTTCTTTTTCCATTCATTGTAATTGGAAACATCGATTCGGTTTTCGAACAATTCACTTTTCAAACCATTTTCTGGAACGGATTGTGGTGTAAGCGGTGTCTTACAATTGGGCCTACAACATACCGGTAAATCCGGGAATTGAAGCACACTGGCACAATTGTGAACATTCGTTGAATGTCAACTTCCACAGGATTCATGTTGTAAAGTAGCTATATTTAGCTAAAAGATTGGACAAAAGTCGGAAAAACACATCTTTAATAAAAACACAACTTCACAAGTTCGGCCATAGAGATGGATTTGAGACGCTACTTGTCATAAAAATAGCAGAGGTACAGAATGTGGACAGAAGTATTGGGACACCTGGCATGAGGGGGGGTGGGGGGGTAGGAGTAGGCTCCACTCTTCTGGGCAGACTTTCTCCCAAGAATTTGGTGTAAATTGAGGAATTTTTGTCCATTTATGCAGAAGAACATTTGATCCCTCACCAGCGTTGGATTAAGTGGCCCTGAGGTCTGAAGCTCAAGTCAGTCAGTTTCCGAATAAAGGCAGTCAGTCAGAAAATTTGTATGACAGTAGCGCTAAAATGGCTCGCCCAAACCGTAGCGGAGTAAGTGTTTGATGTCCCAACACTTTTGTCCATGAATGCAATCCTTTGGGACATCCCAACACTACGAATCATAAATACCTGAAACAGTCTGCTGCTGGAAACATAATTCCAGACTACATTCAGTCGCGAGTGACTTAGCTTTTCCAGTGAAAACAAATAAAAAGACTACGGCTGTCCTGAAGGGGGCCGCTAATCCGGATCTTCTCACCGCACTGTAGCCTTGACATGGCCTCTGTGCAAAGCACGACGACTCCTTTGGCGCTCTGCCACAGAGGAGCTGAGGCTCTGCGAGAGCGCTGGCAAGGTCACGCCGGGCCTGGCAGGAGGAGACGTGTCGTCGTGAAAAAACATCTGCTGTGCGATCTAGACAGTTGCACGATTCAAGGAATAATTCACGCACATTCAGGTACTGTATTTAATAAATAGCACGTCTGTCCTTTCATGACTAGGTCCTTGAAAACTCGAACCGGTCCATTTTTAGACTTTGTGGAACTCAACCGTGCTAGACTAGATTTTAAAAATCTTTCTCAGGTTGATTAAATGTAATGTTTCAAACATGTAAATAGCAATCAAATATAATCCAAGTAGAGGCAAAATCAAAGTTTTTGAATTGTTATTTTATGAAGGAAAGTGAACTACCGTAATTTCCGACCTACAAGCTGCGACTTTTTTTCCCCACAGGCTTTCAACCCTGCGGTTTACGCGGTGATGTGGCTAATTTGTGCATTTTTTCTGACGGCCGCAAGGGCGCACTCGAGAAAAGGTAAAAATGAGACCGGTGGAATATATGTGCTGAGGAAGTGACTTTTACCAGCCCTGTTAGCGCTGTGCTAGTGTTAGCGCTGTGCTAGCATGTTGCTCCTGTGTTACTGGTGTGTCTCAGTGATATTTATCAGTAAGTTTTATTTTAACCAGCCTTGTTAGCATTAGCAATAGCGTTAAACTCTTTCTTTGTACCATCTTTTTTGTAAATATCTCGTGTTTCAATGTGGGCACTTGCGGCTTTTACACAGCTATGGCGTATGTTTGTACCAAATGGTATTTCCTTTCCAAATGTACTCGGTGGAGGATTGTAACCAGGTGCGCTCTGCAGGTCGGTACTTAATCATGGCACCGTATGAGCAAAGCAGTTGCTGCTTCTTTTTCAGGCTTCTGGTCGACTAAAATAGTGCCTGACGGTGGACAAATGCATTTTAATGTCCGCAGAAGTATTTTTAAGCAGCAGAGCGGGTGGATTTTCTTTCATCCCTGAATAGGGAAAGGTACAGTAGAACCTTTTGTGTCAAATACAGACCAGTGACATCAAACAATAGGAAATACTGTACCCCGCCTCCTGCCCGATGACACCTGGAATTGGCTCCAGCACTACCCTTGTGAGGATAAGCGGCTCAGAAAATGGATGGTTGGATAAATGTGTTTTCCCACTGAATTATACAGGTTGAATAGTCCACTTATTTTGTAGTAAAACATGACACACAGGGAGGTAGGGAGGTATTTACATACATTTTTCCTGTTTGCAGATCCAGTTTTGGAAACGTGTTGTCAGAGGATTTGCTGCAAAATGAAAATTTCTCGTTTAAAAAAAAAAATTTACTTGCCATTTCAATGTAGCAGATGACAAGAATGTCCGCCGATACTTTACCAGATATCATCCACAAGGTAGGCTTTGGTCAAATTGTAGTTTTCTGGGGTGATTCTCTTGTTGAGCACAATATCACTCAGCAACTCCTTGTAGCGTACAATCTAGAAGACGCAGACGTGTTTGGTGCGACTTGGGACACAAAACGGACGGCGAACGCTTCGAACTGTGACACTCACTTCCTGAGACTGTAAACTGTTGGTATTGTACAGTTGGCGGATGATAAGCTCACAGTCCCGCAGCGTGGACGCGCGTGGCGGATGAGACGAAGCGTTGTGGACTTGCAGGGGCTGCAGTGAGTTGACCGGGCCCCCCACCGGCTCTGACTTGCGATTTGGCCTGACGGGTCCAAGAATCTCCACACAGTCTCCCATGCTTCTAACCCACAAACCGGACATGACATTCACATTAATGCATTACTGACAAAAAGAGAGAATGTCTTAACACATCCATCCATTTTCTGTACAAGTTATACTTTCAAAAATTTTTCTCATTGGGAAAAAAAAGTAATTAATGTATTACAGCTTCAAGATACAGTAAAGCCTCGGTTCTCGAACGTCCCCGTTTTCGAACAAATCGGTTTTCGAATGAAAATTTCAAGAGTTTTTGGTTTCTGTTTTCGAACGAAAATCGGTACTCGAACGCCCCCAACGAAGGCCGGAAATAGCATTGTGCGCGGTGCAAGCAGCTGACCCACCCAAGACACATTTTGTTATTGTCAATTCGAACGCCCCCCGAAAAAAACCCCGGAAATGATATGACGCGCACGGTGCAACCGGTGCACTTTTGTTTTTCTGTATAACGCAGCCTCTGTACACAGACGTGTCCCGGTAGTGACTGTTGTTTTTCTTCTTATGGACGACTACCGTATTTACCCCCAATCATCACTTCAAAGAAGGCAAGTTGCTTGTTTAAAGTTATTGTGCACTTTTGTTAATAATAATAAAAAAAAAAAAAAAACTTTACAAAGCCTGGGGGCCGAGTCTCTACAGATACGGCAATGCACTCCCAGCCTAGCGCACTCTACTACTAAAGCACACATTTTAAGCAAAAAATAAATATATTTCTTAAATTATTTTATTATATAAAATATTTAAACTATACATCTAGTTCTACTATGGAGTTTATTATCAGGAAAAGCTATTTAAAAAAAACTTTTAAAAAGCCCAATTATTTTAGGCTTGGAACGCATGATTTCTTTTTCCATTCATTGTAATGGGAAACATTGATTTGGTTTTTGAACAAATCACTTAAACCGTTTTCTGGAACGGATTGTGGTCGAGAACCGAGGCATCACTGTATCACCAATTTAAAGCCTTTATGAAATGAGTATGTTTTAAGTAACGTTTAACTTTTGAGGAATAGTCTTATAAATCACTAATAAAATAGGTGCCGTTAAAAGTATAATTCTATTGCTATTATTTAGCTGAAATTAATCTTGGTCAGATATTCACCTTAGCATTTGGTTCTGTGGGGGTTCTCTTCCCCGAACAGCAGGTCCAACACCCACTTGGGTATGTTTCAGAACTAGAAGAGTGGAAAAGTGGTTATTATGTCAATGAGCCCATCTGCTATGTAATAGTGGGGAAAAAATGACTCGCCCAGACACGTTTTCATAATAAATCTTTTAACAAAAGATTTACTTGGGTCACACAACCACAAAAATTGAACGCTGTAGTTTTGTAGCCATATTTGAATTTGCTGTGTAAATCTTACCTTTTCTACTTAGCTTGGGAGCTTCCATAATCATCTTATACTTCAACTCTGCAACATAAAAAAAAAAAACAGATCATGGTTCATTACGGGAAAACTATCATTGAGTAAAGTGACACCGGCTTGACATCCTCCTACGAGAGCGAAACAGCTTATCTTCCGTTTAACGCAGTTAAATCTGTGGCGTTGCTATGCGACCAACATACTGAGATTGCATTTTTTCCCTCCGTCATATTATCAGAACATCCTTTATTAGTATTGTAAAGCGCAACCGAATTGGAGCAGAGGTGCCAAACGTGCTGACACTGCGTATACTTAAAAAAACAGGTTTAAAAATAGAAGTACTGATTGTTGTACTTATAGGGGAAATCCAGTTCTTTGCAAGAACAGTGTATCGAATAGGTCTTGTAATATGTACCCTATTTTGACAATGTGATATTAAGTCCTCTCATTTAATCATGTTTTGAGATTTTTAAATCGACAATTATGAATTTGCATGGGTCACATGATCTACGTGGGCGTATGTGACGTGTACCGTGCCGTTCCAAACGCTGGATTACATGGGACACCATTATACCCAGTGCTGATTTCTCGGATTTATCCTCATCTGATGAAGAAATAGAAGTATCCGTTGATCGGGAAGATGGAGGAATACTTCCATACAGATTTGAACCTGTGCCTGTAATTAATATTGAATATTCGGATGGTTCTTCGGGCGGAATGACCCTGTGTCTGAATATTCAGATGGCTACGCGCGACATAAAAGAGTTTATTTAAAAAAAAAAAAAAAAAAAAAAAAAAAAAAAAAAGCTGAGCTGGCAGTCGCGGATGGTTCTTCGGACGGGAATGATGCGGAGTCTGACGAGCGAGATCCGGCGGTGGCTGCGAGCTGAGCTTTCAGGCAGCGGAGGCTATTAGCCCGGATGCTGAAGCTAGGCTAAAGGCCTCCGCCGCCACTGAAGTTGGGCCACGAGCTCCGGCGGTGGGCCGCGAGCTGAGCTTCGACGTCCGGGAAAGCCTTTAGCCAAGCTTCGGTCGAAGCGGCAGCGGCCACAAGCTGAGCTTCCAGGTGGCGGAGGCCGTTAATCAAAAATCATGTTCGTCAATCAGCCCAGTCCAATTGTCATGCAATTAGCTAGTTAACTAGCTAATCCTACATCCCAAAAATACATCTTCCTTTCAAATGGTCTGCTAGTGCGGCCACTTTACTGTAGAGCGCCTCGTTGTTGGGCATGAGTCCACGCAAGTCATGATAGAAAATGGCGGCGTTATTTATTTAGTTTTTAAAAAAAGCCATCCAGCGGACACGGCCTTCAGGCTGGCATGACAGCACAATATTTTTGTAACTATTTATTCAAGTCTGACATTACAGCTGGCTTGTGGACAGGGGTCTCGATAAACACCTTGTCGTCACGATGTGGAAAAGCCCGGTGCCAGCCCAGTGTGACATATTCTAGTCACTGAAGGCTTTAAGCGGACATATTGTCACAGTTCGAACGTAGTTATTTGTAGCCATAAAAAAATCAGATAGACAAAGTGGCAGCCATTTTCCAAGTGCGAGAAGGGGTATTTGATGTCATCTGTTGGCATTTGAGCTGGGTTTGGTTTCAGTGCATCAAGGACCAGAGCAAAAATCTCGATTTTCTGTTATTTTGAGGCCTCATTTGATGTCCAACCATCCATTTTCTGAGCAGCTTATCCTCACGAGGGCCACGGGACTGCTGGAGTCTATCCCAGCTGTCATCAGGCAGGAGACCGGGTACACCCTGAACTGGTTGCCAACCAATCTCAGGGTACATAGAGGCAGGCAACAGTCACAATCACACCTATGGGCAATTTAGTGTCTCCAATTAATGCACGTTTTGGGATTTTTAGATCAAAACCAAACCTAACCCTTTTATGCTATCAAAACATGTTTAAGACATCAACACCTCCAAGTATCAGCGCTACCGTTGCCAACGCGTTGAAGAGTGACATTTATTGCACTTGGCAAGATAAGCGCTCACCTTTGTTCTCCCTTCTGAGAAAGTCCACTTCTTGGTGAAGTTTCTGCAGAGTTTCTTTGTGCTGGTACTGCAGGAACTCGATATTCCTCTGCAGCGAGGCGACGCGGGGGTCGGCGTCGCCGTGGGCCGACCCCGTCGTCGCCCTCGGCACCTCTCGCTCCCCCGCGGGGGGGACGGGCAGCGGCTGCAATCGGTTGGCCGGTAAACGTCGAGGCGAGCACGGCACCCCGAGACGCCCGACTCGGCTCCACTGTGGCAGGTGGCGCACCGGCGGGAGCTGACTACCGGACATAGCCGTGCTTCATCCACTTAGCTGAGGTTAGCTAAGCCCCTCGTCGTTAGCAAGGTTAGCGACAACTTCGTCAGAGTAGCAGCGTTAGTTTCCGCGCCAACATTGTCACCACACACACAAAAATGCCCGAATTACAATAAATCCTCGTCAATAAAATATAAATATAACGCTTTGGTGCAATTGTAATCGGCAAACGTCCACTGCCCTCCGTTCAGAGCCCAGTTACCATGGCGACAGTCCGGCTCTTTTGACGCCGCGTTCGGGTTACCTCGGATTCACTGAGACTCCCCTTGCCCTCGTCAATAAAGAACCGACGTGGGGCTCACGACACAAACATAAAATACATAAGGGTGCGCAATATTTTATACATACGAACACGACAGCCACACGTCCGCAGGTACTCGGCACATGGTGGACACCTCCGTTACTCACACTTTAACTTCTTAAGAATAATAAATCACGTAAACATATATCAGACGTTTTAGGTTAATTGTGCCCTTTTACGCACTATAATTTGAGATTAAAAATATTTTTTAAAAAAAATCAAGATCAACGCAACTACGCATTGAGCTGGTTCATAAACGTGACCTCGAGAACTCATTGACACGCACCAATCAAGAGAGGATAAACGTGCCATTAGAAAATTCTGATTGGTACAAACTGTTGGGGGCGGGGCCCTAGTATTCATAAAATAGTACTACTATAATTATTATTGCAATTTCAGTGTTCGGTGCAAAAAACTGAAGAAATATATTGAGTCAACAGGTAAATAAATTGATTAATTGATTGAATTAATTAATTATAACTATTTTATAATGTACAGTGCTGCAATTCCCAATCCATTTCTAATTACATAATGTGAAAAATGTTGGACTAAATTAAAACGTTCTTCTCGAATTTTCCCGGGTTCTCAAAGTTCACCACCAAGTTAGTATGAATGACAACATGTAGGGACCTGTTCACGCTTTGCATATAAATTAAATGAACGCAATGGATATTTCTGTTTGAGAGGGGTAAAATAAAAATCTTAAACTGAGTTTTAAGACTGTAATAATGATGAATTAATAAACTATGACGAAAATGGACCCTAGCAGGTTTAGTTGTGAAAGGCTTGTCTGTCTCAAAAAAGGAAGGCTGAGCTGAAAATCTGTTTTCCATAAGAAACTGGTATTTTTTGTCTTTTAATGTTAAATATTGGACAACTGTATGTGCACATGCGCTAAAATTACTCGGTGAAATAAAAAAAAATGCAATAATCATGTACAAAGCAAGCGCTAATTACCTTCCTGGCAATATTCAAGTATTTTTGACAGGACCCTGTTAATTGAGTTCTGAGAGGCACGGTCTCTCTGGGAACTCCTGGATCAGGGCCTGGTCCCTCACCAGGGAGGAGTCCATGGGGCATCCAGACCAGATGCCTGAGCCACCTCATCACTGTGGAGGAGCGACGGCTCCACTCTGAGCCTCTTCCGGATGACAAAGCCTGTACAATTTGAAAAAAAATATATATAAATACACAAAGAATTGTTGACAGATAGAAGGGAAAATATTTTAAGTGGAATTGTTATATATTTCTGGAATACCAGATCTAGAAAAGACGAACACATTGGAACTGTTATGTCTTTTATGGCATTAACGAATGGGGAAACATTGTTTACATCTCTGGCAAAAAAATCGTTAATGGGAAAAACTTCCATCCATCCATTTTCTTTGCCGCTTATCCTCACAAGCGTCACAGGAAGTACTGGGGCCTATCCCAGCCGTCAACAGGCATGAGGCAGGTACACCCTGAACTTGTTGCCAGCCAATCGCAGGGCACATCGGGAGAAACAGCCGCACTCACAATCACACCTAGGGGCAATTTGTAGTGTCCAATTAATGTTGCATGTTTTTGTGATGTGGGAGGAAACCGGAGTGCCTGGAGAAAACCCACACAGGCTGGGCCAGGATCGAACCTTGGTCCTCAGAACTGTGAGGCCAACGCTTTACCAGCTGCTCCACTGTGCCGCCTGGGAAAAACAATTGAAGAAATGCAACATGGAGGTAGATGTGTAATAGCTTAATACTCCTTTCTGATTTTTTTTTTAACATAATCAAGTTTTGTATCGGTGTTTAAAATTCCATTCATTCGTGTCAATATACAGCCAAGAAAAAAAAAAAAAACAGGACAACAACACGACCATTCCTTTAACTTTATTCATATTGCAACTAACAGTAAGGGTTATATTACACACGGGGACATTGGGCTAGTGTCTTGCCGTACATGACAACATGAAAATGCCTTGCTGGACGGTCAGCGGAAGGCCTTTTCTTTCGGGGGGGAAAAAAAAAAAAAAAACGTTGCATGGTATGGTACTGTTCCCTTCACACCCACAAATCCATAAATACAATGACAGCAATAACTTAATTTACAATTCCTAGAGGTGATATTGAACATGAAAAGAAAAAAAAAAAAAGAACATTCAGGCATGTTTTTACACACAGACTCAAAACTCTAGTCTCCTCACAGGAGAGTGCAAACCTCGACTGTGGTTACACTTCATTTTTAGCTTTGTGGGAATGCTTTGAACAGCAGCCCCGATGATGGCAGCCAGTCAACACGCTGCTCAAGGACACATCAACAGAAAAAAAAAAAATACATCTCCCGCCCCAGCCACAAAGTTTTCTCAATGCACACACACATTTGCATAATGGTGATCCATAAATGACAACAATTGGGATGGCAAGTGCCCAGTAGTAATGATTGTAAGAGGAATATATATATATATATATATATATATATATATAAAACTAAAATAAATTGACATGCCTCACAGGTGCTCGGTGCTGTATAGTGACTGAGCAGGACGAGAGCCAGGATGAGCCTATATTAGGAATGTATAACTCAACCAATGGACACGTGCTCACAGCTGAAAAAATAATACAGTATATCATATCTATTTTTCTTTGACAAAACGTCTTAAAGCAAATAAAGTATTTTTAAAAAGGCGGGAGGGGGGGAGCTCTTTCATCCTACTACGCTAACAGTGCTACTCTACTGGATCTCTTTGTAAACTGTATTTAGCTTTATGAAACATGAACATCTTAATGATAAAGAGGACAATACAGTGAAGAAAGCAGTACAGGGCCGCACAAAGTAGAATCAGGGCCACTCTGGGGGAGTTGTTAGAATAAAGCATCCATCGGGAATTCCCTTTACCCAGCCACTTCATCCTTTCGGGTGGATCCCGAGGCGTTTCCAGGCTAGAAGGGAGACGTAGTCTCTCCAGGGTGTCCTGGGTCACCCCCGGGGTCTCTTTCCGGTGGGACGTACCTGGAACACCTTACCATGGAGGCATCCGTGAGGTTCAGATGCCTGAGCCACCTCGTCTGGCTCCTCTCAATGCGGAGGAGCAGCGGCTGGACACCGAGCCCCTCCCGGATGACCGAGCTTCTCACCTTATTTCTAAAAGCAATTTATCCTAACAATGCTTGGTTGGAAGGATGTTAGGAAAAAAATGTTATTAAGTTATGCAATTTTTTTGACATTATGAGAGACAAGTACAATATGTACAAAAAGCTATTACAAAGTGACAAAGAAGTAATATTGCCAGGACAATGAAGACAATATTTCAAAAAAGAAAATGTAACATGACGAGAATGAAATTGTAATGTTGACAGAATAATGTTGCATTATGATTTTTTTTTTTTTTTTTTAAAAACAAGAATGAAGTAATTCTAATCAGCAAATGCCATCTGTTTCAGACTGGTAATAATTTCATAGGGTGTTATTGCAAAATGTTAAAATTGCTCACCATAATACAACTTTAGAATTGTGATATGGAAAAAAATAATGCAGATCTACGATACAAGCAAAATGGGTTTAAACTATTCTTGCACTATCACAATTTGCTGGGACCGAAAATTACATTTGTGTTTTTACAACTTTATTCTTGCTATTTTCAATTTCATTCTCAGGATTGTTTTTTTGGGGGGGGGGAGTGGCCCTACTCCTTCGTAATAAGAGGGAACCTTTTCAGCGGATCTTTCCATTTCATCAGGATAAGTGAGATTGTGTCGGAGTCATAATTAATAGTTATTTGTTTTTCTCCCCAGTTGTCAGTCATAAATCTCAAGCAAGGCTTTCCACACATGCAAGCATGCACACAACACTGTACACCTTGGAACGCAGGCAACACGCAGACAATCTCCGCTGGGCCACAACTGAGGAGAATTGTTAAAAGTTTGGGATTCAGGGTTATGTCTCAAGCTCAATAACACAAAATAATAATTCAGACCAAATATTTAACAATATCACTCCAAATCAGCACGTTTCAAAATGAAGACAGAATTGTCACCTACTGACTACTCTGAAGCAAAATATATATTTTTTAAAAACCTTCCTCACTGTAAAGCTTTTTCTGTATTTTTTAAAAGACTAATGTTCACAGCATCCCTCTGTTAATGAAAACTCTCACACCTAACACACAACTATGACACAACTACACTACGTATGTAGCGTGGCAGCAGAAATAGAAATGAGCTCATCAGTCAAAGCATATCAAACAAACAAAATACTTGACGTGTGGCATGTTCCACTCTGTACAGTACTCCAACAGTGCAAAAACATTCAGGCGCGTGCCGCCGAGCAGCCCAACATTGAGTGATGTTGACGCGGCTTCTCTCCGGTCTTATACATTCGCATTTTTGATTATACTTGCGTAACACCGCCATGATTCATGATTGATAAGATATAATGCTGCAAAAACAAAATACAGAATAAAGCGAGGGGATGATGAAGGACTGTACACAAGACAAACATCGTTAGGTTAGCGGGGCGGAGTTAGCGCGATAACCGTCAGCGGTGCTGGCGGCGCCTCCGCCGCCATTTTGGACCCGCTCGATGCGGTGTTGGAAAGCAACACATCTGCTGCCTCGCTTGCCGCGTTCCTTATTAAAAGCGAGTCCATAAAGTGTCAAACCAAACTCCTTACAGTGGAGGGAGCGAAAATCAAACATATTATAAAAAGGCTTCAGGTCATCACGGGAGAAATTCTTCTCCGGTTGTAGCAATGTTATGTACACTGTCGCAAGCAAGTGATTAACTGGTTTGAAGCAAACGCACAAAAGTGGTATAATGTGAACACACATAATACAATGAGAATGATGGTTGACTACTTCCAGCTTTCTTCAACATGTCTACTGTACCTCCATAAAGATGAACCACGCACGGTTTTGTTAAGTTGTCCGCTGCACAGGGACTGGTCCATCTTCAAAATGTGTGTCATGATGAGTACTGGGCGTGGGTGGGTCTACGTACAGGTATGACTGCTTGGCCATAACTGCTTCTGCATGTTGCCCCAAACGGGGCTGCTGTGGGGACATCTTAAACTCGGTCGCACGTTCTCTCACGTAGGTCGGGATGCAGTTGAGGTGCATCACGTCCACCATCAGTTCCGGGTGCAGTGAAAGAGACTTTGCTGTCTGAAGTTCGAGATGTAACTTTTGAGGGGTCTTGTGAATGCGACGCATGGCGAGATGTGAGGCGCTGAGATGAAGTTCGTCGGTAATGAGCCGATGGGTGACATCGCGGTGGGGCTCTCAAACACAGAGCCCGGACTGCAAGGCTGTGAGGCGCCGCTCGATACATTCTTTACCTGCACGCAGAGAGGAGGGACTAGAGTGATCTGCGACGAAAGGAAAGGAGGGGGTGACTATTTTGCACCGACATTTGACTTACATTTGCTAACGCTGAGAATGTCTTCCTGTTCAGTGAGAAGCATTGTGAGGCCCTCCATCAGCAGGAGAGCTTTGTGGTAGCGATGGATCGATGCCTCCCCCTGGTGGAACATCTCATCTAGAGCAGCAGACTGAACCTAATGTCACAATACTCATAATCAGTTCCGTCTAGATTTTGTCCATCATCCATCAGTTTTCAGTCAGAGGTGAGCTGGAGCCTATCCCAGGTTACTTTGAGAAACACGTGGGGCTACTCCTTGGACAAGTCCGTTTACAATTGCACAACATGACCACACTTATCTGATCCATGCATCTACCTGAAAGTAAAGAAGCTCTAAATCTTTTTACATGTTGGCTGAGGCTTTCCTGAATAAATATTGCATTTTCTTTCCTTCCAGAGCACTTCAAATTCATTGAAATTTACCATGACATACATGAGAAACCTCAACGACACCACCACCCTGATATTATTGGCTGCAAACAATGTCCGACCGAGGTCTGTCCCACCTCTCCAAAAGTCAGTGGGAATAGGAACCGGCTCACATGCAACTCTCACGAGGAAATGTGGCATAAAACATCAATGGAACGACAAGACGAGTTTGCTTTGGGGTTGTCTGCTTTCAATTTAATAAAGCTGCATCATAAACTCCAACAAACGACCAAAATAGAGAACAAGTGTCTGGTATATTTGCTTTGTGGAAAAATGACACTACTGCAGTGTGCAGCACTAAAGCGGAGCAAAAGAGTAAGCCAAAGTTAGCAAGTGTATTTCTGTCATGTCTAGCTGTGAGTCCTCATAACATTTGTGACATCAGTGAGCAACGAGAGTTGGATATCAACTCAGCCCTAATAAAATTTTTGACTTCAGGAGCCGGTGTGAAGATCTGAGCGCTCCCTGTGCTGGAAATTCTCTTTGTGAGGAATGTGCATGCGTGTAAATTAATGCACACGCGTCTATATTTTGTAAACTTCCGGCCAGTCTGAAACATCCCCATCCATGCTTCAACATGTGCCATTCGATAACTTGTCGCTGAGTGTTCATGTTCGCTACGGACGTCTCAGAAAGACGAACACAGCGAACATACATATATTTGTATGTCTTTTTTTTTTTTTTTTTTTTTTTAAAAATCAACTTTTGTTTTAAGGTTAGGTTATAACGTGTGTTAGCTCCCTCGATATAGAAGAAGGGAACTAAGACCGGGAGATTTCCCAGTAAGCATCTGCTACGTACCCAGAGTTCCCCTGTTAGTAACGCATGCACATTCATCAGAAGGAGACTTTTCAGGACTGGGGAGCGCTCAGAGCGTCACACCGGCAGAGCAACTTGCAGCCCCATATGAGTGTGACAAATAAAGTTAGTCATTCAACTGAACTGAATTGTCTTCAATTTCTTAATCAACAGCTTTGGGAAGTACGTGAGGAGCAATAAAAGGTTCAAGCAGGATCAGAAGTAACCCACACTCTCCTTTGAGAGGAGGGAATTAGTACGCCCCACATGAAGAGGTCCGTGATTATTATGGCCGCTATGCAGTGATGGGCAGAGAACGAACTCATGTGACCTGGCTGTCCCAACGGCAAACATACCGAGTGAGAGGATTTTTTTTTTTCCCCCCTCTGGCTGGAAATACAACTACACCATCGAGCGTAATCAACCTCGATGCTCTTGTGTTCTTAAGTGTAGGTATGTTCTGTGTAAATTGGATGTCAGATGTGTCCATTATACCTGGATATAGATTGCAAAGTATTCCCTCCTACAGTGCCCACCCCCCCCCCAATTATGTTACTGGATAAAAAAAAGTGACTAATCAAACTCAATTCACCCTTCAAGACAGTGTTAAGTAAAAAAAAAAAATCTTAAGTTGTGGAACCACTAAAAGATACTGTGCAGCGCAAAAGGTGCACAAGGTTTGGTGTGCCAAAATTTGGTATGCTACAGAGTCGCTAATCGAATATTTATGACTTTTAACAATGAAAATTAATAAAATCATGATAACATTTGACATAAAGGTCTTATTTCCTGCCTTACCATCTGCACGGTGTGACTGAAGAGTAGCCTTTCAGCCGTAATGGAGGTGATTTTGTCCATCAGTCTGTGTTTCTTGGAAAAGAAGCGCTCCAGTCGAGTGCTGAGAGAGCGACAGGATGCCACACTGGACTTGTACAAGTCATTCAGCCTCCTCACAACTGCGAATGACAGATCATTTGATTTACGTGCCGCTAGTTTGGGCCAATAATCACACGGGAGGTCCTCCCGAGAACAAGCGGCTTGTACCTTGTTTGACTGTAGACGACGGGTAAAGTTTGCCCTGTTTCACTCGCTCCATGGCCGTTTGTATGGCAGTAGACAAGAGTTCTGCAGTCTTAAGATACAGAACCAGTTGTTCCGCGTGGCTGGTGAGACAGTGACAGACAGGATTAAGTATCACCATGATTATATTTTCATGACGCATGCTTTTACTTAATGCAATAATAATCAATAATCTATTGTCCAAATTTCCTGCAGTTCATCTTCTTTCATTGCATTTGTCATCCCCCCCCATTTATTTTTTGAAAATTCATTTTTCAATTGACTCTTGACTAAGCCATACTGTAATGAGCAGAGCCAAGAGAGAGAAGTGAACCATATTGCAGGTGGAGCTAAAAATTTTTGAAAATCATCAAAAAAGTTCGTTTATTGCAATTCAAAAATTGAAACTCACCAGTTCTTTAAACACAGTAAAATACTTTTCAGAAGCTTATTGAAACCTAATTCCCTTTTTTTCATGAAAGCATTTTGATTGTTCCTTAAGGCTGCATTCTAATTTCTTGAATCAGTGAATTTTGCTCATATTCATTGCAATTGTAGAAATATATATTAATATTCTCAAAACATGAAATCATGAAATATTTTGCCCTGTGTGTAGTGAGTCTATGAGTTCAACTTGTTAATTGAACTACTGACATAAATCTATACTTCAATCATATTCAAATTTATTGAGATCTCCGATGCTACGTTCCACTGTAAAATGGAAAAACACTTAAAGGTCACTAAGACCCCATTTGTCTATATTTACAGTACTATAAGCTAATATGTGAACTTGTCAAGTGATTTGGTCACCCAAAACTTGTGATTGAGTTATGCAGAGATTTATGATTGGCTTTAACGTCTCTTCTATTCAAGTGTTTTTCCAATACAAAATGGAACTTGAGCTGAACAACCTGGGGGAGGGGCTTTTACAGGAAAAAATGTATGGCAGTAAACCCCAATGAATGCTCATTTGCACATTGTGAAACATCCTTTGTATCTCCAAGGTTAATTTTCAATTATTATTAATCGGCAACAAGCCCTCAGAACAACATTTTTGCCTCCAACAAAAGAGGTGAAGCGCGGGGATGATGCGGCCTTACCTCCATTCGCGGCTCAGGGAGCTTATCTGATCTGCCACAAGACTCTGCTGCTGCAAGGAGTGGGGGTGAGCAGCATCAAACGGGACCCCCATCAATGTGATGCCACGGGCCCCGGCCACTTCCATTAGACAGCAAGCGAAATCCAGCGTGAAGCGCAGGCTCTGCACGGTGTCTGTGTGCTCCTGCTGCACTCCCAGACAGTAAACACACACACGAGGACAAAGGATGTGAGCACTTAAAACTGAGGACACGGCATGCCACTAAAGTACATTGTGGACTGATCACGGCATTAAGTTCACTCTTATCACACATTGACCCCTTTTGTTCTGTTCTTCCAATAGGTCTACACTTCTATTTTTGTTTGGAGCTGATCTACAGCTGCACAGGACCCAAGACTTCCCTTTTCTGCCACTTTTCTGAGTTCTGTAATAAAGCATTTATCTCACCTCCATCAGGGTCTCTTCAGGCAGCTCGGGGGCCTCGAAGGTTATACGTCCGCCCATGTTGGCCGTGATGGGATCAAAGAAATTGTAACGAGGGCTGGAAGATGGCTCAAAGCCGTCGCCGTAGGTGGCTGTCTGGGGATAGCGGCTGGTGAAGGAGCCTGCAGGACTGACTGACGCAAATGAGCCTGCAGAGGGAAGCCGTCGAGATAGAAATGTTATTCACGAAAAAAAAAAATCTGCCATTTTTCAAATTGAATCACTGAACAGTTTCCAGACATCAAAAAGACACCTTGGAAGTCATTTAAATCAAGACTGACAATTAAAGATTGCGGATTAATATTACCAATGGCTAACAATATCACAGTGAGAATTGTTAAAATGTCAGTAATTCAGGTCAGACCACATCTTGGGAGAAAAGATTTTTTTCCTCCTATTATTTTCCATGGTGATGCTACATGCTATGATGCTGATTGCACAAAACCTGGGCTGCAAAATGAGTCTAAAAGCCACAGAGATGAGTCACATGTCCCTCGTATCCATCCCACATTATTTATAAGTTGGTGTTACCTGAGTATTTCCTCTGCCTGCAGGCTTGAGGCGGGGTGCTGCTACTAGGAGGGGAGCCGATGGTGAAGACCACCTGTGCTGGACTGCACGACCCCGGTGCAGGACATAGAATGGCACCTGAGGGCCCTAGAGAACATAATTTGAAAGGGGTGGCGTGGTCCCAGAATGAGCCTCTCGTGAAGCTTAATCATAGAAGATTACCTTAAAGCGCTGAAAAGACATACCTGCTATGTCTATAGCTTTCTCACAGACCAGGTTTTCTGTACTGCCTCGGTCACTCACTGGGCCGCCTGTTCCGAAGGCTGCCATCAGCAACATGTCGGACAGGAGGCCGGCGCTCTGAGATCTGGAACACACAGCGTGAGAGCTTTGACACTTGAGTGTAGCTAGTATACTGCGGAAATTACTTTTTGCATGGTTTTACAAATTCATTTAAGGACTGTTAAGTAAAAAAAAAGCCTCCCTGTTATATAAAACACGCTGTTTGCCTGCTCTGCAAGTGTATAAATAAATTAAGCATCTCCTAAAATGTGAAGCTTTATTGGTGATAGACAAAGATGTTATGTAATTGCCCTACCTGTGTTGTGTGAAAACATTGAATTTACACAGTGCTTGTTTTACTGGTTTGCGAGTCTGTTTATTTCACATAGCTGTTGAATATTTCTAATTTTATCATCTCATCTTTCTTAGGTTGGTGTCTGTATTGGAATGTGGGTGAAATAATTCCTCAAAATGACTATGACTCTTACTGAACTGAGCTCTTGTGAGGTACACTGAGGTCCTGCTTAACATAAAAATGCACCCCTAATTTTCTTGGAAATCAAAACAAATTTGAGGCACTTGCCTTTAGAGACCCCACTGTAATTTATTATTTGGCTAATCATGCAAGAGTGAAAAATTAAAACTTGTATTACGTTCTCTGCCTATTGCCTCTCAGTAGCGGAAAAATGGGCCAAAAATGATCGGAATTCCACCCCTCACCTTCCAAATCCCCTGGTATCCTCATTCATCCTGTGGATGCAGTGTGAAGGCTGAGGGCATGATGTGGGCGCTGGCTGTCCAGCGTCTCTGGGCTCCATTTGCACAGTCCTGCTGTTGGGAGAGCCTACCACCAATCCCTGCTGTGTCAGGAAGTTGACAAGGTTTGGAGAGCTGGGGGGTTTGGGGAATTCAAATGGAGGCATAGCCTGCGACAAGAGGCATGAGAGAGCAACTATTTACACGGTGTGCTACTATTTATATTGTGTGAACCATAAAAGACACACAAAAATGACTCACCCTAGAGGGGGAGCCCAAGATGGTGGGCAGTGGGGTTCGCTGCATCAGATCACTTAGGCGGGGGGAAGAATGCAGCGGACGAACAGTCATTAGGCCTGCCGTGGGGACCACTACTGGATCTGAGTGCTGTTTTCTGATCTTTTGTCTGCCACCGCCAGTGGTACATTCCAAGAGACAGGGGGCACTGTGGAGCCGTGTCCCCAATCCCGTGGCAACAGGGGAGTGCTTCTGAGCAGTTGGCCTGGATTCAGCATGCTGAGCCCCTGCAAGTGGGGGGGGGAGGTCAAATGATTTCCAAGATGGACATTTGGCAGTATAACAATAACTTATCAAACAGGACAAATAGAGCACTCGGCAATTCCCGTCTAGTTCGGGTGTCCATTTTGAGGCAGCAGGAGGGAGACGGTGATGACATTTGTTCATGTCATCAAAGAATGACTCAGAAATAATTACATTTACTTAATTATATGTGGAAAAATGGCACACGTTCAACAAAAAAAAAATTCATATGGTCTCACGCGGTTCGCAGTGAGCACTGGCAGATGATAACTCTTTCCAGTCACTATTTCTAGAACGCACTTATCTACCATGAAATTAATATGATAATCTACAGTTTTAAAGGTCAACAATGAGGGAATGAATTTATAATAATAATTATATACATATGATAAAAAAAATACTTTTTTTCCCCAAGAGTTACACAATAGTAAGATGTTAAATTCTCGTACTTTATTGTTTTAATGGAGGTATATTTTTTGCTATTTTTTTGTAAGGCATTTTATTGATTCTTACATAGTGAGAGGGAAAAAGCATCTTTGAGTGAGTGCCTCATTAACTACTAAAAAAAAGCCCAAAAATCTGCCATTAGAGTTAGGTAATACATCATACTATAATTAGAGTAGTTAAGGTGAGGGAAAGAAAACTAAAAGCCTTTCAGCTACCTTGAGGGGAATACTGAAACGGTCTCGCTCCTCCCAGTGAGAGCCTTCGGGTGGTGGCCACTGTTCCGTAAGGTGGAGAAGGCCCAGTCCTCGCAAAGCCCAATGGACTTCCACTGCTGCAACGGTGTACCGGAGTGGAGAGCCTAATGAAGTTCAGTCAAGTTAAAACCCGTGGATAGCAATACACGCAATCGCAATGTGTTTGGAGATACACACCGGGGCGAGCCATCTTGTTTTGTTGTATAAAATTGCTGCTCCAAACGCTGGTAGTTGTGCACCTGAGTGGGAACTGGGATGGGCAGGGAGTGACCGTGGTTGCCCCCGGGGCCTGCATAGTTACACCCTGAGGACTCACTGGGCCTGCCAGGAAGATTTAAAAAATAAATAAATAAATAAATAAATAATAATAAAAAAAAGCTTCATATAAATTATGACATAAGACAGAAGGCTTTGTGGGTTAGTAATGATGCAACATTTTGAACTGTTGCCAAGAACAAATTTCACACCAACACTGTGTTCCATCCATTGGTTTAGTTGTGAAAAACTCATGCATATCTACCTTTGACAAAATACATTATCAGCAACAGAACTACAATTGAGAATGTTACCATTTTAAAGGCATTCCTCTGGCTTGATTAACTTTAATGTCCAACATTTCAGGATCATTTTGTAGCCCAATACTTAGCTTAATTGCGTTCTAAATAATGAAATGACATTACTCGAGAGAAAATTCAACTCTGTGCTGTTGTTACCTGACACGACTGGGGGAGCCACTGTAGGAGGGCGAATGTGGAGGCGATTTGGCTTGGCCGCACAAACCGGCAGAAATCAGGAGAGAGCTTGACAAACAGGATGAAAAGTAAAGTATTTACTATGCGAAAAGAGATCACGCTACTTCATGAACATTCCACTTCGAGGTAATAATTGTTTATCAAAACAAGTCACAAGCTTCTTCTTACCCACTGTTCATTAGACTGTCCTGCAGCATTTTACTCTCACTCGTCAGCTCAGCCGCTGCAGGAGATAACCACATATCTTATACATTTATAGGTAATCTTATACTTCTATTATCTGTTATTTGTACAATTAAGGTGCTGTGGTGGGTTAATGGACATCCGAATGAAAACCAAGTGTCTTGCACTCGCTTACGGTTGAAGTGAGCGGGCACAATGACAAAGTCGTCCGTGTCACAGGAGGAGGAGTTTTTGCTGCTGCCGCCTCCTCCGGATGAATCTTTGAGGAGAAACCCGGTGGCCTCCTGGGTGGGGGAGGCCAGCGCTTTGGCACGCAAATGTTGCGCATCGCCGAGAGATTGCTGCAGAGGCAGGGAAGTAAGTGAGCAAAATTGAACAAATGACAACCCAACAATGGACGGAGACAACACAACAATAGAGCGAAGATGCAAATAAGAGGGAGGATTAATTAGGTGTGGACCTGGGTGGCCTCTTGGCACCATAAAGACCTTTGTTAATTATTTACGCACAGATGGGGTGATACACTGAAGATTTGATAAACACAAACCGGTGGAGAGGCCAGGTGCGAGGTGGAGGAGCTGCTGCAAGAGCTGGCTGAGGCGGAACTGGGAAAGCAGGTCATTGTTACCGTTGGAGTTGCTAGGAGGAAAAACAGGAACAAGATAACCGTTTTCCATTTTTACTTTACTGTGTTACATTTTTACTTCTGTCTAGCAGAAATTCAACAATCACAACATTCAAATAGAATCTGATTTTTTTTTTCAGGAAAATGGTAACTTACTCTTTTTTATGGACGAACTTGTGGCTTCCAAGAAGGGATGAGCAAAAAACTCATCTGTAGACAAAATAGGTTAACAAACAGATTAATTTTGTATATTTTATGATTTTTCTCTTTAATATCCAGGACTCCCGCAACCCTTATGAGGATTAGTGGTTTAGAAAATGGATCTATGTGCCTTTACTGAACTGACTGTTGTAACAAAGCAGCTGCCTGCAAAGGATCGATGAAGTATCACGTGGCTTGTTTAAATAAGAGCAAAAAAAAGTGTCATGGAAAGGTGGAACACAAAGGCAAACAAAGCCTGAGGCTCAGAACAAAACCCAACCACATTCAAATACAGAAGCCAACTGTAAGTAAGATATTATTTGCGTCCCAGCCAACGGATTCTTGCGGTGGTGCACATGAAAGCTAGCAAGCGACAGTGAGTTCAACAAAACTTCTACAAAATGTCCTGCCCGTATACATAGGACCACTTGGAGCACCTACGCTTGTTTACTTTCCACCACTGTTTGTTGTAATTATGCACAGCATTGCAATATATTAGCTCTCATCACTGTTGCCCAACCAGACTTGCTGTTTTCCTGTTCTCATTTGACTTCTTCCTTATGCGGGTAGTTTTGCGTCGAGAATTGCACTCACCAAACTCCATACGGTCTTTGTGATTGCGCTGCAGGAGGCCCCGTAGGAGATGCCTCAAATGGCTGGAAGTCTCTCTGGGAATGCTGCACAGAGAGAACACCATGATCATTCTGTGCTGTAGATGACTTTAAAGGACTTAGATCGTCAAATAATGGAAACATGCAACACATGCACTGAAATCTGCAGCCATTATCATCTTAATGTGTACGGTATTTCACTTCAAAACGTGACCTTAATTTATTTACAAAAAAATCGATTTCCAATAACAACTTATGTTACATACAAAAGAACAATAATATGGCAATTTTACTTATACTTACTTGGGGCTGAGATTCTTGTTTTTCTCATAAAACATTCTAAGATCCTGGGGGCTGCTGGCCTAAAGGTGACAGAAAGGCTAATTAGTTTCAGCACTATTCTTTGCATTCTAAAACATTTTAATACATATCAGCGTGATGTCAGAGAGGTGAAGACAGAGATGAGGGAAAAAAAGTTACAAAAAGTACAAGACACACTTTAATACGATTTTAATAGAGCATGAAAAAGTTTAGTTTATAGAAAAATATTTGGAATTAGTTCAGCAAAGTGATTCCCGATAGACCAACTAACAGCATCGAGAATATTTGAGCACTTATTGAACTGACATTTCATTACCTTCAATGTTGACATGTCAAACGTGTTAGCAAAACGGTGGTTCAGCTCGCATCATTAACATTCTGGAGTCGGGAATGTGCTCCCTGGTGAAGTCTAACATTTGCTCTGCTTTTCAGCTCAATAATAACTTTACCGTTCAGGCGATTTTTTTTTTTTTTAGTTAGCTTGTCTGGAGCCTAAAATGATGGCGTGTTATTTTACCACAATAGTCTCTTGTGTACCTGGAAAGGAGCTTTCCCAGTCAGGCACTGGAACACGATGGTCCCGATGCTCCACAAGTCAGCCTTGGCATCATAGTTTTGGGACATAATGACCTCAGGTGCCTTGCGGGGGAAGAAGGAAAAAAAATAGCTTCCATCAATATTTTTATGGACTTCCATGATGAAGACGAAGGAGGTGATTAAGCATCATTTTTACAATGTTTTTTTTTTTAAGCTCGGCTTTGGAACACTCTTAAAAAGGTCACAGCAGAAAACATTGTCCAAAGCTTAAAAGAAAGAAAATCAATTCTGATTAAATGATGCAGATAATTCTTTAACTGCTTGCATTTTTTTAAAATGCTTATGATGTACTTGTGTTCATGTGCTCTCATTACCATGTACATAGGTGACCCGCAAAGAGTTGCTGCCATCATGTTGTTCTGGAGGTACCTGGCAAAACCAAAGTCCGCTGTGGAAAGAGTTTAGGGGATAAGACAGTGAATTGCAGAGTTGCTGTATAATCAATAGTATTTCTGTTATTTAAAAAATATATACTTTACAACGTCTGGTACATTGTCTGCATGTCAGTTAGGAACAGACCAATTATTTGTTGGTGCTATTGTGAGTAAAGATATATGCGTTTGATGCATATCAGCAGTCTTTTTTTCTTTTACCAATTTTGATGCAGGTGTTGTTGGAGTGGGATTTCCGTCCTTGTGGGTACGAGAGCAGAATGTTCTGGGGTTTGAGATCCCGATGGATGATGCCTTTAGCCTGCAGGATCCTCATGGCACCCGCAATCTGCTGCAAGAAAACGCGAATGGTGTCTTCGCTCAGCGTGCCTTTTGCTGTGGAGAGACAACAGTGTGTTTTTGCTAGTCTTACTATAAAACAACAAAATCAGCCTATGGCTGTTCATTGTTAATAGCATCTATATACACTTCACTTACAGTGTAGGTAGTCGGCAAGGTCACCGCCGTTACAGTACTGCAATGTGAAGAGGAAAAAAAAGAATTAGGAGGAACGGCCATCACCACCAAGCAGAAGAATTCAGCTCGGCACACATCGAAATAATGGGTATATTCTGTACTCTTTTCGGCACCACCTTGCCACTGAAGTACAAACTGCAGTGGTGCAGTAATTAAAGGGCAATATTAGCCGGTGCCATGCAATGATTGGTCAATGGTTATGCGTTAATTCCATAAAACATTAATGATAAAACGAATAATTAGCATTTTAAAGTCACATTTCAAGATGAACAAAGTAATGTGTTGTGTCCAAACTGTACACCATTGAGATAAACTGAAGCTGAACTGTTCTTGACGGTGACATGTAACCATGGTGATTAAGTGTCTCGGAGGCTACGAAAGAGCATCGGCGGACCACGACATTGATTTCCTGAAGAGGAAAATGCAATTCTAGACGAGTCGCCATGCTTCTATTTGCAGCAATAGTAGGACTGAATACAGGAAATTGTGCCCTCCAAATCACTTAGTACGGCCCCAAAATAGCCGAAATGTTTGGATCAGATGTCCTGTGTCATTGCGAGAAAGTTGTTTTGGTCATGAAAAATAAAAATTTCACAAACAGAACAATAAAGTTTAGGAAAAGGCATTATAATCAAGATGCGGGAGATATAAAAGTATTGCAATAATAAACTTTGATTGTATAATTGTGGGTGTTCTTCATGACCTTTCTTATAATTACACCCTTCTTACACAAGAGCACAAGATAAACATACAAACACAATCAGCTGGACTGTACTGAATGCAGCCGCATGTGGGTGCTGCCCCCCCCCCCCCCCGATGCCTGAGGACAGGCCTAATTTTAGCTCAAACGCTGACACGGCTCAGCACTGAACAAACAAAGGGCAAAGGCCGCATGCAGGCTTACCTCCATCACTAGGTACACTGAGCTTGCAGTTTCCTAAAGGGGGGAGGGGATAAGAATAGCGGAATGGGAGGAAAAAGAAAACGTGTCAGAGACAGACAAAGATAGGAACAGGTGGCTCTTCAGACAGACTGTCTAAACGGCTAAGTGACTCACAACACACTGCATGATTGAGATAAAAACATATTTCTAAAGGTTTTTCTTTTTTTTTTTCAAAAGTGAGGGGATACACATACACTGATGCGCGCACTTGTAATTGAAACAAAATGAGCTTTTTGGCGGAGTGCTTTGCAACATTAATAATGGAGCATAAAGGCACCAGGTGGCTCCTCCGTGAGAAGCGTAAATAGGTGTTAATCATCATTATACCAACAGTGGCAAAAAGTAACACCGAAGGGTCACTTTTTTTGTGAATGTAACTGGGAATGGGACCATGTTTAAGAATGAACCAAACACACACCCGAAACTATTTAAAGCAGTTGCTGAGCGCTTCACTAAAGCATATGAAAAGCATGTCATTCAGCATTCTACCATGATAAAAAGCCTACTAGAACAGCCAAACTATATTTGGTTAATGTCAATTCATTTTAGGTGTTGCCAGTTGTGGTTTGACTTCCATTTAAGGTGAGGTGGAATGTGACTGGAAAATTCTGAACACAGGAACACACTAATGTTAAATGTCTTCAACTAAGATCTTGAAAACATGTTATTTTATTAAATAGAGCTCTAGACGTTATGGAACACTTTAATGGTGACGAAAGCTTTGAAATGATGTTGATCACGGGTGTGTAGACATTTTCTAGCGACAACAAGACTAAATGACTGCAGCCCTCAAAGCACCATTCGTCAGCTTTGTGTGAACGAACGCGAGGCCTCGGTAAAAACAAACTCTTATCACATGGCAGCAGATGACCTGTGGTCTAAAAGTGTCACGCTCCTTGGGTCTTTTTAAAAATTATCTAGCAGAGCCGGAATCACAGTTTTTATTTACCTGAATGACGACGTCACCTATTTAGACTGAAAATGCTCCTTTTGTATCTAAAACAACACCAACAGTTTATTCCTTCTTCCACTATGCATTTGTAGTTATTCCTAATCCTCCTGGTATCAAGAATGTCCACGTTTACGGCAACTTTAAACCATGACCATTTCCTCCTTACATGATTCCATTTCTATTTGTGTTCAACTATACAATTATGTGAATATCCAGTGTTTATATTACCTGAACACCCGAATTGACCTGCATGGACACAAGCCCAAAATGCTCTTACATAACCACATAAGTGTCAACATCAGGGAACAACAACATGAAAGATTAGAGTTTATCAGGCTGGACTGACTCTGACCCTGCAAAGTTGTAAATAACGCTGCAACATGACAAGCTAAACACATTCTGCGTATTGATTTTGCAGTTACAATGATTTGTATCTTTATTCGAAAGAGACCGAATTCCAATTAAAGAGTATCCGGTTTTGTTGTGTTTTACTTTTCTCCTTATGGTGCCATGACCGATACCCAAACTGAGAAAAACGCATGATGTAATTGTTTCACTTGAAGCGTGGAGTGTAAAACCCAACCCAAGGAGAATGAATCATCTTCTGGGATGTTTGAAAAATTTATGTGTCACTGATCATGACTTTACTGATAACTAATTTACATGATGACCACTGCTCAAAAAAAAAAAAAAATCTCCTGCTACAAATAATCACACTTGAACAAGCCCGACAATTCAAATAACTTATAACATCTTCCGAATCTCATAAAAAAACAACTGTAGAGCACACAAAACCAGCTTTGTGTGTTTCAAAGAAGGTTGACACGCTGTAATGCAGTGCAACATTCCTGCTCGACTTGCGTCACAAAAAAAAAAAAAAAAAACGTTAAAAAAACGTTCCTCTCATTAAATCTCATATGCGATAAGCTTCAGTTTGAAAATCAAGTCGTGACAAATGAACGTTGACAGTTAAAGACGCGCCCGGTGTGTTCCAAAAGGCCAACACCTGCGTAAGCCGAGATGCGTGTCAGGTCATCCCGACTGCGTCTCAGCTGTGCGTCTGTGCCACGGTCACAGTGAAACCCAATGTGGGTTTCTAGGCTGCAAGCTCCCGTGACTGGTGATTCTTAACAGCGACCTTAATACTGTTATTTTAAATTGACACGTGTAAACATTAACACTCAGCAACATTTTTAGGCCTCCAAAAACATGACTCGGCATTTCTGTTTTGCCAGAATGCCTGATGATACTTGGTGAACTATCGCAACATAGATCAAGCGAACTATGCAGGTAGACACACTTTGACATGGTACAAAACCCTGAAGTGAAACCTAAAAAAACAAAACAAAAAAAAAAAAAAGACAGCATCTTGCTGCTACATCCCAGTTTAAAAAAAACATAAGAAAACCAGAAATTGTTGCATTGCATGAGGGGAAAAATGGGTCATGCCGCACCAACTATGGCTAACGGCCCATCTGCTCAATACGGTGAGCACAGACTGACGGAAAATTGGCACAACAAGCTGTGACATAATTATGTGTGAAAACAGCACATAAGCATATTATTACATACCTGAAAGTCCAGCAAAGCTACAATGTTCTCATGCTTGAGTTCCTGCAAAAACAAGGGACTTTTAGTTGATTTTTACTTAAATGCATGCTTAGTTTGACTTTAACGACCAACTGTACTCTCCATTTAGTTCATCTTCATACTGAAGGACACATTATTTATCCAAATGTTTGCAAAAAATTTTTTGGGAGGAAACATATAAAAGCTTCTGACAAAATGAATATGATCTTTATAATTAAGCACATTCGATACCACCTTTTTTTCCTGACCCATACGACTATCCTGAGTCTTCACTCTTGAGTACTCACTGACACCACCAATACTCATGACAATATCAAATTTAAATTAGCACAATGACAGATAATTGTGAACAAAGATCTTTCTTTTTTTCCCCTCTCTCTCTCCCAAACTCGATGCCACCTTTTCTTAACCTTTGTTTGAAAGCATCATGGGGCCAAGAAGACCTGAAAGAACTTCCTTTCGAACATCGGCACTCTTTAAATTAATTCAGCTCCACTTTTCCTAACCTATATTGTTAGGTGACGGCAAGTATAACTCACATAAAATCTGCAGCTTACATATTTTAACAGCAAAATATTTGATCAATAATAAAATAGAATGGCTGTGTCTTTTATCACAAGGTGTGAGCACAGGGCAACCAAAGATTACAATATCCAATGTTTGGTCTTCATTTGGTTTACAAAACATTTGCTTACAAATATAGCCATCCTTTTTTTTTTTTTTGGTCGCTTATCCTCACGAGGGTCACGGGGAGTGGTGGAACCTCTCCCAGCTGTCAACGGGCAGGAGGCGGGGTACACCCTAAACTGGTTGCCAGCCAATTGCAGGGGACATGGAGACAAACAGCTGCACTTACAATCACACCCAGGGGCAATTTAGAGTGTCCAATTAATGTTGCATATTTTTGGGATGTGGGAGGAAACCGGAGTGCCCGGAGAACATGCAAACTCCACACAACCGGGGCCGAGATCGAACCCGTGTCCTCAGAACTGTGAAGCCGACGCTTTACCAGCTGATCCACTGTGCCGCCCCTTACAAATACACTATTTTTTAAATAAGTCACAGATTCCACCCAAGTGCGCTTTTGTATTTTTCTGCACTATTTTCTTCATTAAAATGAAAGTTGTATTTTATTATTTTAAGTCTTTAGCGTGAGACTCAGGCGCGTCCCTGTGTAGTTGTAATGCTGTTGCATTAAATCTTCCTACCATAAAGAATCTGGTATCAGTCCAATAGGAATCCTAAATTACTAAAGGTTCTATTCTCACCTTGAGTATTTTGATCTCCTTTCCCAGCAGTGTCTGAGACTTGGCCAGATTCTTCTTGTTGATACATTTTACTGCCACCTCCCAATCATGTTTCTGGCGGGAAGAAAACGCACGCAAACGAATTTTTTTTGAGGAAAGGTAAAAAAAAATGCACAGATAGACAAAAACCTATGACCACACAGTATCATGACAACATCGCAAGGATATCATAGATTCAATCAAATACGGTGGTGACTAGGAGTTGAACAACTTTACGACTGTGCAATGATAATGAAAGCAACGTCGGCTAATCGGCTATCGTGTTTTGTTCTAAACAACGAGGATGCATCAGTGAAATCAACAAGCAGTCGGTCAGCGCAGCAAGCTAAGAGGAGTAAATCAGGAATGTGGAAATATCTTTCATCACTCTGTCCTCCTTGTTAACGTACTTCTACAGTACATGCAGAGGTAAGTGTGTCTGCAGCAGCATTTATCTGTATTGGAAAATTATCTACGCGAACCTTCTTGGCAGGGATTATTCTTCCAACTTTTTTTACCAATATTATTCAAGTTATCTGCTCAATCGTTGTCGCCCGACTCTGGTATTAAAAGACAAAGTGTGCAGGACGATGGGAGACATCAGCAAGAGGTGCATGGCATCTGCAAAAATTAGTTACTAGCATGGAGTTTGACAAACTGATTTTAGAATGGATTTAATCTGTCAGACAGAAAAAAAACAACTAAGGTGCATGGCATCTGCAAAAATTAGTTACTAGCATGGAGTTTGACAAACTGATTTTAGAATGGATTTAATCTGTCAGACAGAAAAAAACAACTAACATTCTGAATATTTTACAATGAATATGATAGTGTAATATACATTTGACCTGGAATCTATTCAATTAAAAAAAATTACGCATAAGCAGTACATATCAAAAAACTACAATCAAGCTAATCGTAGCTTGTCGTACAGCAATCGATTTATCAACCACAGTTATCAACATTTTGATAATTAACAATTGGGAGACCTTATCTTAAAAATGTCCCAATACATTTGAGGACCAAAAAAGGTAACTGAGTCATAATTATGTACATTTGTGGACTGTCCACCTGAAATATTTTCTGGTTTATGAATTACGAGAATTATTTTTTTCTCCATACTATTCATTCATTAACCGGAAGACCAAAAGATGTTTTTCAGAGGGTGTGTCCTGCACAACTTATGACAACACGGCCCGCCCTCCAAGTTATATACATATATTTTGTGTTTTGTTAACACGGGCATAATGTCTTTGGAGATTAGTCACGTTTTCTGTTACAAACAGAGTGAAAACTGTTTGCTCCTCCCCCCCTCCGTGGGGGTTGGGGGGGGGGGGCTTCCACGTGAAAGTTGGTCCCAGACCACATTACATAATCGCCAGTGCCAAGTGGAACAACCCCGAGTGTTTTCGAGTTACTCTTCCCGTGTTCTGATGCAATGTTCTTGTGATGGGCAGGTACAGTTAACATAACAGTAACGTGCAATTACAAAAAAAAAAAAAAAAAAAACACCAACAACAACGGACAAACCGGTTGGATGCTGTTACGATGGGTCGTTATTATTCATCTCTGCATTTAAAAAAAATGACAACTGGCCTATCATAACGCACGGTGTTAAGGTTCCGCCCAGTTTCACAAAGGCTGTTGATTACAATACCGGTTTGTGACTTAATAATAATAATCTTGGAGGACACGTTTCGACATGTTAACAAGCGACTTTCGCGCAACACGCAAGCTAACAGCGACAAAGTCTAAAATGAGGTTAACGTGGGAACACCTTCGGCGTCTGGTTGACGTTATGTCACATTTCATGTGATGTCAGTTTGTTTTTTTTCCCCTGTGGTGATTGTGTCTCATGTATGATTATGTATTTTTGTGTTAAAGAACACCCTGTTCGGAAAGCTAGGCCTCTTAAGGTGGCACCGCGAAAACAAACAACAAATGGCCGCCACAAGGCACTACATACAACAATTGCTAGTTTTCCTGCAAAGAGTAACACACGAATGTTATTGCGAACATTATAGCAATATAATATAGATGTGTAAAAAGATGTTACTGTACGGAGAACGAGCGCATACCTCTCTGTTTCTGCCTTTAAAGACGACCGCAAAAGCGCCGTGTCCTATCAGGTCCTTCCGGCTGAACTCGAACCTACCCACCGTCTCCATGATGCACCTCGGTCGGCGTCGGCACTATTTGGACCGGGGAAGAGAACCGGGGGGCCTGCGGTCGCCCTTCTCGCTAGCAAGCTCGCCTCTCTCCTCGGTCAAGCGGGGGCAGCGGCAGGGACAGTCGCCCCGTCTTTCACTGGCCACTAGCTGCCGTCCGGACGACGAACGACCCTCCTCGCTCATGTTCGCTCGTTTTGAGGAGTTTCACTCCCGACGAGGCCGAGGGAAGACTTCCATGTCCGGGACACCGAGCAGGCCCAGGAGCCTGCGCTCGCTCTTGTTGTTGTTGTTGGTCCAGCTGTAGCCGATGACGTGCCACCTTAAAAGCAGCTCGCGCTGCCTTTTGTTTATATACAGGAGCTTCTCGCCTCTTTTGTCGCCAGTCAAAACGAGCCCCTCCAAACAAAATAAATAATCACAAGCAGGATGTGGAATGTGTAGCTATCGTCCTAATCTACTACATTATGTTTTTTTAATCAAAAAAAAAACGGAGGAACTCCAAAGTCCCGAGCACCAGCGACGCTTTCAACAAAGCAGACGCTGTAGTCGGGGTGCTCACGCGCATGCGCTTACAAGCACAGCTGGTAGCTTTGACGTCACACTTCCCAGTCGTTTATTGTCGTTACACCACACTATGTCATCATACATATTAAAAAAAAAAAAACATCCTTACGATGGCACAGTGATGTCAGCACATCGACGTAAAAAAAAAGAAAAGCTTGGCGTTTGGATGTAAATTTTCCACCAAGGGAGCATGTGATCAAAGCAAAACTATACTATCATCTCTGTCATGTATTCAGATATTAATTAAATAGACCTTGAGTGCTCCCCTTTGTGCAATTAAAAAAATACACTTCCTTCATGAAAAGAATCTCTGTAAAACAACTTGTTTTTAATACACATTTGAATATTTTATAATACAATCGCACACGTACAATTTAAATAAAGGAGACCGTCCTCACAAAGTGACGATTTAGGCCAAAATTGTGCATTCCACCTGCACTTGTTCTGGATAAAAGCCTTGAAAACAAGGAGATGTCCGTGCATGTTGAGATTTGCACACGAAGGTTCACTAATTATTATTATTAATTATGATTATGATTTTCCGACTGATGGACCATGGTAACGTTTTTCAGCTCCTGCAACATCTCGAACTCCCGATGTGACGTGTGCATGCGGCGTGAGTGTCCCCATTCTTTGCCAGTGCTGTACGACCTCTGGATTTGACCCCTGAACACATGGGTGTCAAACTCAAGGCCAGATCCAGCCCGCCACATGATTTTATGTGGCCCGCGAACTCAAATCATGCCTAGCCACTTCCATGATTGTTACAATCTGTATCAACATTTCAATTCGTCATATAAGTGATAACATTGAGAAATTCCAAGCATTTTTGTGTGCACAAACAAAGAGTTGAAAAACCCATGCCCTTTGATTTCTGATTCCAAAACTAGTCCATAAATTTCATGTGTCATAACAGCCGTGACAAAAATTTGTTTGACCCCCCCATGCCCTAATATCTCTGACACCTGTGATTTAACCTACATAAGTCATGTGACGACCTCATTCCCTCGGGACACAAATACACCCACTATTGTTGGGGGTCATTTTGTTTTTTACCGGGCACGTGCGCTGGCAGCGTGCCGACTGATGAGCTCATGGGCAACCCACTATTTTGACTACAACCCAATTACCCTACACTCAGTTGAAAGTATATTCCATTGGATGACCGAAGGTACAACCATCGTGCCATCATTATTTAAATAACCGTAATTCCCAGCCTATAACTCGCGACTTTTTTCACACACTTTCAACTCTGCGGTTTATGCGGTGATGGGCTAATTTGTGCATTTTTCCGGTCCGACCAACGGTCGCAATGGGGCACACAAGCGGAAAAGGTAAGAGTGAGACCAGTGGAATATATGTGCCGAGGAAGTGACTTTTACCGGTCCGGCCCTGTTAGCGCTGTGCTAGCGTGTTACTGACGTGTCTCGGTGATTTTTAAAAGTACATTTTTTTTAACTGGCCCTCTTAGCATGACAGCGCTAGCGTTAGCCCGGTGGTGCTAGTGTTAGCGCGGTGGAGCTAGCGTCAAAGTCTCTGTGTACTGTGTTTCTTTGTAAATATTTTGTGTTTCAATGTGGGCACTTGTGGCTTTTACACGGCTATGTACCAAATGGTATTTCCTTTACAAATGTACTGGGTGAGGCTTATAATCAGGTGCACTCTGTAGGCTGGGAATTACGGTAAAAATCATATTTTGTTGAGTGGTGTGCTGTGAGATTTTTCAAATGTCAAATTTGTGCATCGTTTTAGTACATTTTGAGCCACTTTAATTTGAGATTTACTTACTCGAGTACTATCCCAATGACTTGAAGTTTTAGTCAAGTCATATGTTTATTTGTAAAGCCTTGAATCACAAAAAAAGTCTCAAAGGAGTTTATAGGCCCACAGTCAACATACAGTGGTACCTCCGTTGTTCGAACATCTCTGTTTTCGTACAAATCGGTTTTTGAACGAAAATTTTGAGATTTTTTTGCTTTAGTTTTCAAACGAAAATCGGTATTCGAACACCCCGACCACCTGACCCACGACGATTTGTTATTGTTTAAAAAAAAAATATATATATATATTTATATATATATATATATCAGAAAAGATGTAACATGTCACGTCCCATCAGAGCGAGAGTAGGACCCAAATGCAGGACTAGGACGATGCAAGGTAGTTCAAGGAGAAACGTTTATTATATGCCGAGGTCGGGGATCGAGCAGGCAGTCCGGTGCAGCAGCGGTAGTTGGGAGGTCGGGCAAAGAGAGCAGGTGAGCGGGCAGGCAGGAGTCGGTACACGGGAGAACGATCAAGGCAGGCAGAAGTATCAAAGGAGTCAGGCTTACAAGGTTGGCCGGAGAACGGTCGAAGGTCGGTACACACAGGTTGCCGATCAGGGATACGAGAATGCTGGAACGGGACATGAAGCTCAGCGAACTGGCGGGGACCATTCGTCATCGGGGTGATCTAAATACATAGACTAATCAGCCCGCATGAGACGCAGGTGTGCGCCTCAATCAGTCTAGTTTTGATAATGTTGTTATGAGCCACTTCAGAAAAGTGCTTAAAAGACAGCAGAAACAAATGACATTAGATTCAGTCATTGAAAAAAATTGGCGAGTCACCCCCACCAAAGACCTCTGAAACTGTTGTTTTACATTGCTTTTTTTCTTTTGTTCCATTAACACCACCTCTAGTTGCAAGTTATTATTTTTTTTAACGTGACGTACTTTCTGTGCAAATAAAAAACAATTTGTTTTTTTACCCCTAATTATTGCTTGTTTGTTATTCTGCGCTTTTGTTAATTAAAAAAAGGTTTACAAGGCTGGGAGCCAAGTCGCTCCAGATACGCCAATGCACTCCCAGCCTAGCATACTCTACTAAGCTAAAGCATACATTTTAAGCAAAAAATAAATATGTTTCATAAATGATTTAATTATATAAAGTATTTAAAGTATACAAGTATTTCTATTATGCAGTTTACTATCAGGAAAAGCTAAAAAAAAATTGCTTTAAAAAATATTTTTTAGGCTCAGAACGCATTATTTCCTTTTCCATGCATTGTAATGGGAAAACGTCTTTCGGTTTTTGAACGTTTTGGTTTTCAACCAGCCTTCTGGAACGGATTTTGTTCGAGAACCGAGGCACCACTGTATATGAAGCTGATTTACTGGAAAAGATTTCCTTTCTGCAATATAGAAATGTGGTTGAATAAAAATGAATAAATAGTACAAAGCAGTGTGTGTTTGTACAGTGTAACTAAAGCAGCCCAGATACTGAAAAGAAAGGCAAGCCCCAACAGTAATCATAATAAAATAGTAAACGAGTCATTTGTGAAGGCAGCACTTCATCAAATTGGGGAATTAATTCTGTAAATTAGTGGAGGAGAGCCGCACAAGTGGCCCAATTAATAAAAATGTAACAGTTCCTTAATACAGTATTTTCTCATCATACAGAAAACAGACGAGAGTCATAAATATGGACAGATAAGAACTTTATGCACCGTTGAATGACTTGAGAACCAAGACAACAAATCCACGTTGCTTTCGCTCTGCGAGTATTCTCTCGGGAAAGGATTATGCGGCTTTCTAATCATGCCAGGGAAAAATTCAGCCATATTTTGTTGCATATTTTCATAATTACCGTGCAAGCTTTTCCTCACCGGAAAATAACGAGAGAGATCAGAGGAGCGGGAGACGCGAACCGTGAGGCGGATCTAGATGTGCAATGATAATAAAAAAAAATAAAAAAAAAGCAGAATCGAGAAGCAGAAGTGGGAGGGGCCGCGGAATGAGGACAAATACTAAGCGGCGCTTGAAACTTTATGTATAATATCGAAAAAAAAATGTGTGGCAGAAGAAAATGGAACAATCCCAAACATAGCGACCGAGAAGGTACAACAAGGTTCCGATAGCCCGCACTTCAATTATGCATCAGATCATATTTTAATTAAATAGAGTCAGCGTAATTCTTTAAAGTGGAGAACAATTTAATCACGTTTTGAATAATGATCTAACCCAAACCTAATCTGACAAAAAAATTGATAAAGTTAATTTTCTTTTTTGCTTGAATTTGCTTACATGTATTATACATGTAATGTGAAAAAAGTAACACATCACAGCATAGATGACATAAAGTGCTTTGTTTGTATTCATTTTGTATTACTGTATCACTGAATGTATAAAAGCGAATATTTATTCGGCACGTTATAATTATGCGACAGCAATGACACCCCCCATGTAAAAACCCCTATGCAGGATTGCGATTAAGCGGGTAGGAAATTAGTCAATTATTCCAAACACTCAAAGCCTTCGTTGACTGTCAGAATGCAAATGAACATTTTAACACCCTTAACTGCCACACAAAGTGTAAAAAAGAGAAAATCAGAAGAAATGAGCTCCTCGTATCTTTGATGTGTGGCAAACGTGATGGGGGGAGTTTCTCGACACAAAAATACTACCGGTACTTCACTCAGCTAAGGGAAAGCAAAAGCGAGAACGCGCCTGTGCAATTGGATCTTCACTTGCGTTGTCGTCTCAGATGATATGCTGAGGTTTTGCGTTCCAACAATTTCGGCCCAGAGATTCTTGACCTGGTCCCAAATTTCACAACTTTAAGGGGCCATTTGAAGTTTTAATCTTCCACCCTATGTATTATATATTTCATCCATCTATCCATGTTCTTAGCCGCTTATACTCACAAGGGTCGCGGGCTGTCAACTGGGAGGAGGCAGGGTACACCCTGAACTGGTTTCCAGCCAATCGCAGGGCACATTGAGACAAACAGCCGCACTCACAATCACACCAATTTAGTGTGCCCAATTAATGTTACATGTTTTTGGCATGTGGGAGGAAACCGGAGTACCCAGAGAAAACCCACGCAGGCACGGAGGGGAGATACAAAGTCCACACAGGTAGGGCTGGGATTGAACCAGGGTCCTCAGAACTGTGAGGCCAATGCTTTCCATCTGATACACTGTGCCGCCCCGCTAGCCCAATTTTCAATCCTGGTATCTGATCATGAATTATTGTATTCTACGCCAAAAAACGGAGAAAGAATTTTTCCAGAAACAGAAAAAAATAATCCTAAAAAAATATTAGTCCAGAAAACAAATAATAGCCTGAAAATCCGGATTTTTTGTTTTCTGTGTGTGGCAGTGCGGCAGATTACTACACTTCCGTAGTAATCCGCCAAATCAGTTGCTGTTCACAAGTTCTCATGTGAGTTCGAAAAAAAAAAAAAAAAGCTCAAAAAAAGAAAAAATAGCCTTAAAAACAGAGAGAAAAAAATTGTCCGAAAAACAGGGGGAAAAAATATTAGCCCGAAAAACGCGATTTTTGTGTGTGTGTGACATCAATACGCTTCTGTAATATTCAGATACAACATTTAAAATATTTGGGACATTTATACTGTACTGAACTTATGCAGGTGAATATCACTAAATTAGAATATTGTGGAAAGGTTGTGTTTTGGAAGATAAAATTAAAAAGCACATGAGCACAAGAGTATTATCAATTTCTTGGTAGGTAGTCTGTTTGCCCCCCCCCCCCCCATTCAAAAATGCAATTCCAATAAATGAAATTGATTGATTGAATATACAGTATACGCAATAAGATCCAGGGATGTATTAAATATGAAAAGCATTAAAACTCATCCTCAATGGTCTTTCCAGTGGACAAAAAGTTCATTTCCAACTAATGGAAGATACAAGTAGTAATTGGAGATAAAAACCTGGCATCAAGGCAGAAAACAGACCATATTTTGGACCGGTTTTAAATATTTCACTCGTTTTGTCCTTCTCTCCCGGTGATTGATTGTTTTCAGCGCTCTAATCCAACTATCTGCGACTGGCAGGAGGCGCAAAGGGCCTCGGGTGTTCGCAGTCAGAGACGCGATCGCCACGATCCCACCGGTCTTTAGATGAAAGTAGTATACAACAGTACTCTTACAGTCTGATATGCTCATGAAAAAAAAAAAAAAACAACTCTCAGGTAGAAAACTTTCACGCAGTCTTTTTTTACTTATTCTTGGTGCAGACAAATGAGCAAACGCGGAGCTTGCCTTGCACGAAAATCAGAATTGAGGTCAGAAAATGTTTACCGGCGTATGCGTTGCACTTGTTCCCGTTTTTCCTGTGGAATTGAAACCTGGTGAAACTTTCGTGCTGTTCCACAGTAGTTCATCAAGCCATTTCATTCAAGATCATTGCTAGTTGTTATGTCATAAAGATTTGATTCAATGTTGTTTGTGGCGAAAGTGGTATTGTAATATCAGAAGTTGCACATTCCTATTTTATATTTTTGCCGATTTAATTTGGATGCACTGATGAAAATAAAAAAATCTGGGAGTAGTTTTGGAAAAATTGCTCTCTCTCCCTTACGAAAATAAATATTTGGAGGAGGTTTATCTTGAGTCTTATGATTCAGAAGTAATTGGTATTACTAGAGTAGTTTTGCGCGGCTCTATACGCACCTCTGCTTTGATGTGCTCCTCACGGAGACTTTTATTATTCATGATTTATCAAGCGCGCGAAAAAACGTGACTCGCTTTTCAGCAAATATCTGGGGATGCCTTTGACGTTGATGAATGACTTCATGAATAGTGAACTGCAAATATGCGCGCGGCGGGGGGGGGGGGGGATTACTGTAAATGCTTGACTGTTGAGCGAACCGGCGGGGCGGGGCAGGGGGTGGGTGGGTGGGGGGGGGGGACACATGCAAAGTATGATGGATGCGTATGGAGCTATCTCGAAGGTCTCGGCGCAATGTGGGCGGGCGCAGCAATTAATGACTGATTGAATGATCGTCCCTTCGAATCACTTTGAGAGCCGTCGCATCAGCTTTCCCATTTCTGGATATGACTCGTTATGATCAAAAGCGAGTTGACCTTGCAGCGCAGTTCATCCACTCCTGACACGGGCAACACTACTTTTTTCCTCTATCATCCTTCTTGATGAGTTTGGTTCTCCTCCCAGACAGACAGTTGCAAGGATGACGCCCCCACCATGCCCCTTACGCTCTCCCGCCCCCACCGTGAAGGTCACCGCTTTCTACAAAACCATCTCGCCGCCGAAATGAACTTTCGGGACTCGATCAGCATAATAGTTTTGTCCGGCTTCCCGCGTTGCCGTTGTCTGGAGTGCGCCGTCCTCGCCGATAAGGTCAACGCCAGATAATTAAAGCGAGAAGCCGCGGAAAGAAACTCGATGGGCTCGTTTACAGCCCGGGAGGAGCCCCAGAGGGAGGGGGCCACTAAAAGGATCATGTGGCGTTAACCACCGGATATCACGCTTTTATGAAACTGAACGTGGACACAAAATGTCCACATGGTCATTGCACCCTTATTACAGGACACACATTATGAATTAATTTCACATCTTAAAACATCTCAATAATGTGTGTAACACACTTTTGTTCAAATGCCTATTTCTTTCCCAGTTGGAAATTATGGATTTTGTTATCATGACAACCATGATGGAACCATCTTGCAGGAGCAGAGTGTGTGTATGTGTGTGTGTGTGGGGGGGGGGGAGCAAGCCCCTGAACTTTATAGCAATAGTTATCACTGTGCCTTGAGGGCAAAAACTGTGAGTCGATATATTTTTTCTTTAAAAGGCCACTGTCATGAAATGCATGATTTTTAGTATGTTATGAATGAAAAAAAAAACAGTAGCCAGTATGGACCCATGCCTTTTTTCACCACAAAACATGAATTTGACGTGTATGGCGTTTTGTAACTCTCGCCATGAAAATCCTCTCGAGGGATTTGTTTTCGAGAAGAAGCAGGAAGTGACGTACGAGGCAGGAGCGCCCTCTCCGGTGGCTCATTTCCGCCGCAGAAGTGGGTGTTTATCCCCGCCGTGCGGAAGTGGATCGGGCGGGGAGGTGGTTTGTCCATGATCCTCATATCATCTAAATATGGCACAAAATAATAGGGTAATATTGCCCCGGTCACTTCACTCGGTTGTGAGATGTTCTCTTCTTCGAAAAGAGCTTCCGTGTCAGAAGGTGCATGTTTGTCTCCCACAGTACGGTTCACAGCGTATTTTCAATGGTGAATGTCCGGGGTGATGTCACGGGCAGTAGATGCAGCCAATATGGCGACCACTTGGATGTCGAAAGACACTTCCGCAACTTTGCGCATGGATGACGTGCTCTCCGTTCATATTTATTTTTTCGTATAGACATTGAAGTGAATAATGTTATATGTGTTTTTCATTACAATATCTTTTTTAGAATTTTTATAGGGAAGACACTTGAGCTTTGAATAAGAGAGAGCAGAGCCCGTGGGGGGGGTGGTTGGGGGGGCACCTATAAATCGGCAAATTGGCAATTCCTGAACTGCAAATACTATTGCTTATTTATCGTTTATTGCAATGGCACATCAACGGAGGAAGCTAATCGCCGCACGTGTGTTTATTTTTCAAAGCTGGGTACAGAGGAAGCTAATCGCCGCACGTGTGTTTATATTTCAAATCTAGCCAAGTATTCTCGAGTGAGTCGAGCTTTGTTGAATGCCGTGAAGAAAAAGGATCGCAATGATAAACGGGGAGTGCGATGTGGAACTGCACAGGGCAGACTTATGTGAAGGTTACAAATGACTTTCAGTGCAGACGAACGACGTCAGTTGTAATCTCTTTCTTGTGCCATCTACTTGCACACATGGCGCGTTTGAGCTAGCGTAGACTTTGAATAAACGAGAAGCACCGCAGAGACTCGCGGTTCTTATTATGAACGATCGTCGCTGCTTTAAGGGGCCTTTGGGAGGTCTCGTCACTCCCCGTATGATAAGATTTGTCAGTTTGCTCACTGGAGAACATTCCCATCTGGATGTAGTTTGAGAAAGCTGAGGTCATCTATTATATGATATAACTAGAGCTGGATGCTAACCTATGGTCGGCTGGAGTAGACATAAGCAAAATGACTCAGCAAAAAAATGTGGTATGAATGTTATATGAATCACTGCTCTCTCTTTAGTGTGAAATACACATTTGAACCAAAAGAATCAGACCCTCGCTCTAATCGAATAATGATTCATTGGATTCTTGACACTCAAGCCCATCTATCATGTTCAAGCCCGTCAAGATTCCAGGGCGTCAGGGTTCATATTAAAGTTCATACTTGTCTTGACTGACGAGAAATAAAAAGGGTTGCGCCTTTCCGTCCCACGCCGATTGTGTGGGCCACAAAATGGATTGGAAGTATTGCTCAGAATGTGAGCGCTGAGATTTGCCAGAACAGAGCGTGAATAAGTCTGACGTGCGTCAAACGATCGGTCGTCTGAGAACTGGTCGCTACCGCCGTGCGTCTCCTTGGGGATGGACGACGCTTTGCATCACGGCTGAGCTGTTTTCTGCTTTTCGTACAGCCTGCTGCGTTTGGATTGGGACTTTTTGTCCATCACTCGGGAAAGTTCCATTGATTATACTTGGACTTGAGAACGACATGTTCAATTTAAAAACCTTCTCTGACAACGCTGCCCTTCTTTGAGCAGTTTTCTCCACTTTTGATCAAAGTCTGCAAAGGACCGTTTGGCAGATGTCTAACCGATTTTCCCAATTAGGATCCATCCATCCGTCCATCCATTATTTACGGATTTTCTGGCTCGGGTCATGGGGGGGAGTAGCTTCAGCAGGGATACCCAGACTTCCCTTTCCCCAGCCACTTCTTCCAGCTCTTCTGGAGGGATCCCGAGGTGTTCCCACGTGAGCCGAGAGACATAGTCTCCCCAGCGTGTCCTGGCTCGTCCTTGGGGTCTCTTTCCGGTGGGACATGCCCGGAACACCTCACCCAGGAGTCTGAATCAGATGCCCCAGCCACCTCATCTGCCTCCTCTCAATGCCTGTATAACCGAGCTTCTCACTGACTGATTTTCAGCAGGGAATTTTTTTTAGATATAGTTCCAAACGCTATACCATGGAACCGTGGTATACAAAAATTCGTTGAAGAAAAATGGCCACGGAAGGCTCGGCAGCCATTTGGGGCTCGCAGTAATCACAGTGAATGTAAACATTCCTGTACTCGATGCAGCTAATCCAGTGCGCCGTAATGTCCAATTGAACCCGCCGTGAAAGTTTCATCATCAGAATCTCAGATTTCGCCGTCTTCTGCCATTTTTTGGCCTAAGGAACTGTGTTGAAGTGAAGGGATGCACTTCATTTAATGAAAAGTAGTATTTTGCCACTGTTTTTGGTCAATGTCGCTGCATCCTTTTTTACAAAACCAAATGGACAAGCTTGACTTTTTTTGTGTGTGTGTCTGGGGGGTGGACCAATACTTTAAGGATTTCAATATTCACAGCAAAGCTCTGTTCCGATCACCCACAAATAGCAGGGCAACGGGCTGTCCTACTACAAAACGACAACCACTAATCTTTCTTTGTATTTTCTGGCAGCGTGGACACACAACATCCCAACGCTGCCAATCACAGGTCACAAAGACTGACATTTGGCTTTCAGGCAATAAGAATCGAGAATGCTGGGGAAGACGTTCTTATGGGTTGTGCAATACTGCTCATCTCAAGTGCACTACATAATAAGAACACACTTGACATTTTTTTTCTTCATCTTATTCTGTGTCTCATTTGAAAAATCGGTGCACATACTCTACTAAAGGGAGGGATGTCCTCTTTATGAAAATGACATAATAGCGCTCAAGGAGTGTTGACAGTCCCCAGCCGCCCATTATTTAGAATGATCATGTTTCCTAATGCCAAAATGTGTAAACTAGCGATCTTCTTATCTGTTCATCTGGAGGATCAGATGCTGTCCAAAATCAATGGGGATGTTATCTTGACACCAAACATCAACCCCTCGCAGTAAAATGCTGAGTCGGATCCCGGACAGAGTTGTTCTCACCTTGAAAGTAATGTTTGCACATAACTTGCAAACAGGCTGAAAGTTTTCACCACGGGACTTTATTCATAAACAAAAATACTAGTGGATACTACATCTGAATGACTTGTCAGGACGTTGTGGGTTCGAATCACCTTTTGGAGTGGCGTTTGGATGATCTCCCTGTGCGAGCTACCTCCCAAGTTCCAACATGACATTTATGTTAGGTTCATTTAAGACTTGGAATTGTCCATAGGTGTGGATTTGAGTGTGAGTAGTTGTTTTTTCTCACTGGATATATGCCCTTGGTTGGCTGGTGACCAGTTTATGGAGTACCTCATCTTTCGCCTGAAGTCACCTGGGATAGGCTCCAGGATAGGATGGATGAATAGTAAAAAAGAAAAAACCCCACCTGATAGAGTATTGAAAATTCTGGAAGTGCATTGCTGCCGCACCAAAAAAGAAATAGGTTGCTATCACGTTATAGCGTGATATGTTTCACTTTATAATGTGGATGTTTCATAACATTTCAACGTTACACAGTATAATGTGGTTAATTACATGTTATAACATGAATCATCTTTTGTTATAACATAATTCATTTCACATCACACATGAAACATTTCATGTTGCTGCCACACCAAAAAAAAAAAGTTATAATGTGATGTTTCACATTGTAATGTGGTTAATTACACGCGATAACGTGAATAATTTCTTTTTATAACATAATAAAGTTCACATTATAACATGAAATGTTTCATGTTATAACGTGAAATGAACCATGTTATAACACGTAATTTAACACATTATAACATGAAACATAGCATGGTAAAACCGAATAAATTCTACGTTATAACCTGAAAAGCTGACGTCAACATGTTGCGACCCTGTGGTCACTCACATCCTTCCAAGGTTAAATACAGGAAGTGGACTCTCATTGAGTGTTGCACAAAACTTGGCTTTGGTGAGTCGTGGTGCACCCGAAGATTGCCTCTTACGCATGGAGCAAGAAAATGTAGCAATGTAGTAGAACATGTAGTAGAACTGGGAGTAATTGCCTTTTGGGGGGCGGGGTGAAGAGGGGTGACATTTATTTATTATATTCTATAACATGAAATGAATACATTATAACATGAAACAAATCACGTTATAATGTAGAGCATATCATGTTATAACATGAATGTTTCACATAACATGAAATAAATTACGTTATAATGTGAAACATTTCACGTTCTAACATGAAATGATTCACATTACAATGTGTAATTAACAACATTATAACGTGATACATATATTATAAAATGAAACATCCACATTATAACGTGAAACGTCACGTTATAACGTGAAACATGTCATGTTATAACATGATAGCGACTTTTTTTTGGTGTGGCAGCAATACGCTTCTGAAGAAAATGAATAAATATTGTACTTAGTATTTGACTTCTGCGTACACAAAGTCTGAACTCTCAGAATGCGCTTCCACTAATGAAATGTTTTGCGCGGTAGTTCTGTGCCTAAACGTGACGCCACATACGGTTTTAATTCTTGCAATTATTTTAAATTAAATTAGCTGCCCCAAATCATAGAAATCCAATGCTGGACATGACCGCTCCTGCATGTCCAATCTGACCGTCTCATCCCGCTGCAACCTTCGAGCCAAATGTGTTAAGAGGGGTGTTGAAATTGGTGCTCTCATAGAGTGGGGCGTGAGCGGGGGTCACAACTTGATCTGGGAAGGTAATGTTGTGGGGAAATATTATGAATTATTCAACTCTAAAACGGCTTCTGTTTCCACGACAGCCAGTAGTTGTTTACATTTTGTCTTTCAAGACTGTTTCAATGAGTGATGTGCACAATTTATACATCACTGCCTCATATGATAACCATCAATCCATCCATTTTCTTAGCCGCTTATCCCCATGAAGGTCGTTGGAGTGCTGGAGCCTATCCCAGCTGTCAATGGGCAGGAGGCGGGGTACACCCTGAACCAGTTGCCAGCCAATCGCAGGGCACATAGAGACAAACAGCCACACTCACAATCACACCGATGGGTCAATTTAGAGTGTCCACTTAATGTTGCATGTTTTTGGGATGTGGGAGGAAACCGGAGTTCCCACCTGGAGAAAACCCACGCAGGTACGGGGAGAACATGCAAACTCCACACAGGCGGGGCCGGGATTGAACTGCGAGGCCAACGCTTTCCAGCTGAGCCACCGTGCTGCCCCCATATGATGATCAGTTTAAGGAAATGTTTTATGAAATAGTCCAAAAGTATTAATGGAAAATGTTCAAAAGTGAACAGAGAGAGCCAATCATAACCGCCATCTTGCAAAAAAACCCTCCAAAAAAAGACCTTTGTGGCTATTTTTAAATGTAACTAAAATTATGATGATGGGAATTTCGAAAAGCAACTAATTTAATCAAACATTTTCTCCCAGTAACGCAATGGAAATGGATTACAGTTAGGTACATTTTCCAAGTCAATAACATACAGTAAATGTAGTTACTCCCCAGTGCTGATACTCACTTTGATGGCATAAGGCACTCACGCTATTTGCGTTGTTTACAGAAAATATCGGCACGCGACACCGCATCCATGTTCCACGCCACCTCGTGGCTCTGAAGTCACACATCTTACCAGCTTGTGAACTTATCCGCATCCGAATGAACCCTTCCGACTGTAAAACGGCTGAACTTGTCGCCATTTGAAAACATGACTTAAAAAGAAAACCAATGTCTGAATAATCCTCCAAACAGAGTGAGATTTATTTTATTACAAAAATATTTTACATTATAAAACATCTCGAAATATACACTCCACTAGGAACAATTCAAAGTGATTTCAGCCTTCATATTACAGCTCGCTGTTCGACAGAGGGGGGGATAAAAAAAATCCAGTTGCCTGCTTGTAGGCTTGAAAAGAGTCAAGCCGTGAGAGGAAGAAAGCTTTGCAAGCAGGAACCATTCATTACGGTTAGAAAAATACAACCAAGCGTCGGTTTCTGTCTCTGGAGCTGCTGAGAATGATCCACGAGCAAAAAAAAAAAAAGTTCTGAGCGCATGAACGACGACGCAGCGTCTACCCGGCGAACACCTGTAAAGCTAACAATCCCGGCGCCAACACCTGCCAAGGGTTTGCATTTGCCTGTCAGATGCATGTCACGGTTTCAGTCAGTTCGCAAACATCAGTCGCTACATTCTCCGATGCCACCGTATGCCCCGGGTCAACGCTTTCTGGAAGCTTCTCCTGTCACGGGGAATAAAATGAAACCCAATCAGCAGCCGTCGCCAGAACAAGGTCAGGATGTAAATATGGTGAATTTTGGGATGCGTGGAGCGCTTCTGCAAGTTTCTGGCGTTTATCGTGGTTGCAATCTTCTTAGCCCAGAGGACCGTGCAGCTTCGGAGGGCATTCGACTGACTTGAACGGGCAACTGGAGGAGATTTATTGTCATTAAATGGGCACAGAGGCCATTGCATCTCTTTGCCTTTTAGCCCTCAAATTGTCAAAGGGAAGGACTTTTCATGTCCTTGTATAGGCACGTGGAGGCTATTTGATCAACTTAATAAGGAAATAGAGAGCCCAAATGGGCATGTAGGCCTTTTTGGCTCGTCATATATGGAATGGGGATGACAATTCATGTCCAAATATGGGCACTGGGAGGGTTTTTAATTTCCATGTATGGACAACTGAGGGCTTTTTCCGTGTACTATTATGGCAAGGCTCTGGCGTTATCGCCCTCATGTGGGTAACTGAGGGCCTTAAATGCTCTTGTATGGGAGGGAGAGTGCATTTACACATACAAATTAGCATAAAAACAAAAGCAAAAGATCATTTAAATGAACGATGCCCATTACCGTGATGTCCTTTTTATATTTTGTAAACACTGTTTGCTGTCATGTTAACTATTTATATGGGAATAATTTTGACCAAAGAATTTAACTGCATAACTTGACATTATCATCTTTGCCTTGCTTTCCAAATTAGCATTATTATTATTATTTTGATCACTACTTTATATTTCTCATAGTCATATTCAACAATGAGTAATCTCTCATAGTCAGTGACACATTGGTATTATTTTCTATTGTTCCTATCTTTCTTGTCATTGTACTGGTACAATAAAATTTTGGAAGGGCAAGCCTGCAGATACCTAAAAAAAAGCTAAACATTTTATCCACTATCAGAATATTAGGAAGATTTTCCTAACATTTGAATTTGTGGGAGCCCTGTGAAATTGGTTGTACCGAGCAGCGAGTAACACGTTAATTAGTGATGTTAAGTGAAACGGGCGGGGTGCTTAAAAGCCAAAAAGTCAACTATAATTTCCGCTCTTCAGCCTTATAGCCTTCCGTTAATTGGATTTAGCAATCTCACAATATGCCCGTTGTAAAAGGTCAAACTGCTCCTTTACCCGTTGGTGTCTCCATTCCAAATGTCCCTCCTCGCTATGAGTTTGTTTCATACAACTAACGTCAAAGACTTTGTATTTCGGCGGAGCCTCGTTTTAAAGCATTGACTACCTGTCATCAAGAATGGATTCAAGTCCACCTGTATGATAACTGTACAGGATGCACCATGGATAATGCAAGGCTTTTTTAAAAAAGATAAACATCAAATGGCTTGAGAAATAAATAAGAGAAACAAGAGCAAAAAGGATAGCCAATAGTACTCGTATAAAGAGAATGTTCCGTGTTGACTGTCAGCTGGATCTCTACCAGTGGGTAAGTACTTCCTGTGTTTTGGCATCATAGGGGTAGAGAGCGAAGGGTCAGCAAGAGCGTCCAGAAGGGCGGCAGCAGCCACAAGGGGGACGGCGAGGGCCGGGCCCCTAAAGGTGACGCGCTGTCCGAAGTGCAGGAGCACACTTCGTAGCCGTTCTCGGCGTGGTCCGGGCGAGGGCCCGCGTTGGCCCGGCTCTCGGTGCTCTTGGCCTCCGCGCCCGGCGAATCCGATTGCATGTCGGTGCACAGCAGCCAGTCTTTGGCGATGAGGCGAGGGTAGTCCGCTTCCACCTCCATGTCGCTGCTCGGGACTCGCCAGTACTCCTTCCCCTTGAAGAAGTACGATGAACCTGCACGCGGGAGAAGGACCACCAGATTCAATGCAATTCCTAGAAAAACTTTGTGCATACAAGACACAAACATGCAAGTAAATTTTAAATGACAGAAAACAACCCCACAATATGATGCTCCAACACCCATATTTCAAAGTTGGGATAGTGTTCTCAGGTTAGCAAGCTACTTTGTTTTTCCCCCAAACATAACAAGGCTTAATATGGCCAAACAATCTAATTTTGGTTTCATCGGACCAAAGTACCACATTTCCAAAATTTAGATGTTAGTCTGTTTGCTTTTGCATACTGTAGTCTATGTTTTTTTCATATTTCTTTTGGAATGTAATGGCTTTCTTTCAACTGATGTCGGTGTTCAGGAACCTTTTTGAGGCTGAAGGCTACTTCGTGAGCACCGATCGTATGAAGGGCTAGGTGACCTGTTTGCGGCAAATTTCAGACTCATTTCATTACACGTACATAAAATATGTTTGTTTCAATTTATTGTAATAAACGACCTTACAAGGATTTAAAATTTTTAATTCACATACGCAAGTCAGATTCAGAATTTAAAGCACAAATAATAGGAACAATTTGTGGCCAATGGTATTTTTAGAACATACGTCGCGGGCGCCTTATATGGTCCTCGCGGGCTACCATTCGCCCGCGGGTACCAAGTTGGTGACTCCTGACCTACGTCGTGACAGCAAATATTTGTCTGCAACTTTGCCCTGTATCTTCACAAGATCTTTAACTTTTGTTCTTGAGTTGACACGCACATTTCTGAACCAAACACGGTCATCTCTGGGATACGGCATCTCTCTGCTTTCTGAGTGGTACAAAGACTGGACATTCCCATGGTATTTATAATTGTTTGAACAGATGACCATGCCACATTTGGAAATTGGACCCAAGGATGAACCAGACTTGTGCAAATTCACAGTTTCTTTTGACTTTCCCGTAATGGTAAACAAAAAAGCAGTGCATTTTAGATGTGCCTAGTTTAAATCCATCCAAAGATGTTTCTGTAATTCGGTTTTCCCTTCCCATGATGATGGTGCCTTTACCTCTGCCCTGCATTAGTACCCCCTCACTGCCTCAGTAATGTGTAGTTTCCCCTGGACTCATGCAGAAACCTGAAGGCAGATGAACACTTCCATCTGCCTCGAACCTCCTCAGCCAAAACTGTCTTGAGTATAATTAATGTGTGTTTACGTTGATATACTCAAAATCACTGATTCCCAATCAGTGTGGCAGGAGAAATCATTAGTTGTGCCGGAGGAAATGATCCAATTTCACGTATTTGTTCTGCAAATGATTACTTTACTATAATAATTATTATTTTTTTTATCTGTCTATGCCAGAGACATACAGCATCAGGCAAAACAATTAAATGGTCTTCCACTTGATGGCGGGAAGTACACAATTAACATCTGTATCCACTTTTCGCGTAATTTCGACTGCTCTGGAGCTCACTGAGCTAATTTCCATCTGTAGTCACCAGAAATGGTACCAGAAATTGCAACAAAATGAACAATATATTACAAAACAGGAAGCAATATTTAAACTGTATATACAGACAGTAATGTCAAAGTAAGTCGCTACACAGCGGGAAGTGAACTGAAACCACGACATCCAAGTATTTGTGCGTTTTACACAGCTACTCCCCGCTAGTTGTGGGGCACATTCCAGGCGCACCAAAGTTGAACATCATCGAAACCATATAATTTTTGACATCTTAATAAAACACATTTTAAGCACAAAAAAAAACCCTGCAAGTGTAAAATGTATAGAAAATACTGCACGTATAGAGCTCGTGCACGTGACGTCACCATTTTCACGGCGCCATATTGCCGGTAGAAACAGAGCATTGTGGGGGACATTGAACCAGAGAAGAATATTTACAATACCCGAGACCTGTTGTGCTGTTGTGCTGTCACAACAGACTAGACAGATATTTAAAACGGAAAAGACCAGAAAATCGATGGATTTCGGCAATTAAACGTGATGGATGGTGCCCAACGAAAATACACACACGCCTGTGTAGCGATCGCTTCATTTCAGGTCGGAATTAATCTTTTCAATCTTAAATTCACAAGAACTATTTATAATGCCAAGTTGCCTCATTTGAGAACAATGCGTGTTCAAAAAAAAAAAACTGTCGCAGAGGCTGACGGAGGTTAAGTGTGGCCGCAATCGCTTCCATGTATGTTCCGTGGAGACGACTAGGTCCTCTTTTTTTCCCCCCAATCCTAGTTAATGAATGCGAGTTTGTGTAAAACCAGGGGTCATTTATTTAAATATTGGTATTTGTATTGAATACGAGCTGAAAAGATTGGCGGATTCCAGCAAAGGTTAACGTGTCACCGAACACATTTCCGCATCCACGAGCAGTCAACCCGTCACTATGTGGGATTTATTCCTGATGAGAACAGATCCAGCAATGAAGTATTCGTATGCGTCCAGACTTTTGTAAGCTTTCAAACTCTTCCGTGTAAATCTCGAGGACTTACTCACCAGATCCATGTGTAGATCCAGTTGTCCGAGAGAAGCGGAAGCGAATTAACAGTCCAATTTCTTATCGGTGAAAACATCGACTTCGGCATTAAATATGGGCCCCCTTTGGCAAGTGTCTCTCATTTTTCCATGTGCCTTCGTTTATTATCACCTTCTAAATATTGAACGGTATTGGACAAAACTCGGGGCATCTTGCTATAAAATGTATTTCCGTGTCGTCTGCAACCAACTTAGCATTGAACAATGCTTTGCTAGACCAGCAATATGGCCAGTCACGTGATTTTGGTGATGTAGGTGCACGGGCTCGAGAAGTCACATGGTTATCCTGCACGTGTTTTATCCTTTTTTTTTATTTGACCTGCTCTCCTTTGCAAAAAAAAACTTCAGCAAACTGGAGCTGGCAGACCTTCAGACACAACAGGCTCCTGTGAAAACCTGAACGGAACTACAGACGGCGTGCGCTCCTCTGGAGCGCCGCTCCAAAGTAAGCCAAAGAGCCAGGGAGCACCTCCTTGCTAATTAGTTGTCTTTGTGCCAGTTCTGAAGGCACATAAGAGCTTTATCAAAGGTTAATCTCATCTGATGAACGCAGGTGAAATCAATCACATAAACAGAATGCAAAGGTTGTTTCCTCGCTAAATGCTCCAACTTACTTCAATATGTCTGCAAACTTTGGAGCTTTGTATTCACGGCTAATGCTAGAAGGAGGAAATAATTGAAGTGTGACAAATAGGAACCAAAATCATTGATTTCGAATCAAAATCAGTGGGATCACAGTTATTTGTTGCAGCTAGCGGCTCTGCGTCATCCTCATCCCACAAACGTGATCAGCAACTAGTCGATGTCATCCTACAAAAGTAATTGTGGAGCAGTTAATTCGACTAGTCTGTAGAACCTTGAGCCCTTACGGACCTCAACGGTGTACAGAGTCTAAATATATATCAAAATATCAAACAACACTTCTGGCACTTGACTGGGAGTTATTGATTATGATGATGCGGCACGATGGTTCAGTTGGTAAAGCGTTGGCCACACAGTACTGACGTCCCGAGTTAGATCCCGGCCCCGCCTGTGTGGAGTTTGCATGTTCACCCATTTTCCTCCGGACACATCCCAAAAACATGCAAAATTAATTGGATACTCTAAATTGTCCCTAGGTGTGATTGTGAGTGCAGCTGTTTGTCACAATGTGCCCTGCAATTGGCTGGCAACCAGTTCAGGGTGTACCCCACCTCCTGCCCATTGATAGCTGGGAAAGGCTCCGGAATGCCCCTCAACCCCTGTGAGGATAAGGGGCTAAGAAAATGGATGGATTATGATGAGCTGAATCCACAAGTACATTTGTATATTTCTGCCATCCGTAGGTAATTGGAAAGAGGAAGCCAACAACTAATTGAGACATTGCGCCAATTAGAGAAGTCACTGATAGTGTAGTGGTACGCAGGTCTGAATTTGGTGCGGGCAGCGTGGGATCGATTCCCGCTCAATGATGGTGTTGAGTTTAGGATGTCGTCCGCCTTTCAGTTGACGCTGGCGAGGATAGGCTCCAGCTTTCCTGCAACCCTTGTGAGGATAAGCTGCTTGGATAATGGATGGATGGACATCTGTGATTGGCATTTCCTCTGCCCACTTACCATCAGACCACCTCATGGCATCATCCAGGTGCGGGGGCAGGCCCTTCCACAGCGCGCTGTCCTTAGGGTAACCCAGATCCATGCGCCTGAGGTGGTCGTCGTAGCGCCAGTAGCGGTTGTCCTTGAAGAAGTACGTCTTCTCGTTGTGGAGCCACACAAAAGCCGCTTCCACGCCCTCCAGAGGCAGGCCGAAGTCGCTGATTGGACGCGGGTAGCCCTCCTCCACGATATTGTCTTTAAACACCCAGTACTTTATACCTGCAGAGATCAGCCATGTAAAGGTTTGGTTAGTTTATTTCCTAAAATACCAACAAAACAAACTCAAACCCAATTTCCCAGCAAGAATTATTTTACGCCGCACCTTTGAAAAAAACAATTTTGTGATCTCCAGGCCTCTCGTACACGGCGTCCACGCTGTCGACACTGGGCGGAAGGCCTCTCCAGAATCGATGGATGTGCGCCGGACGAAGAGACACCAGGTTCTTCTCTCGTGTCAGTCGCCAGAAGAACTTTCCTATGATCAAAAGTGACAGAATTAGTCAGCGTTTGAAACTTCACATTATGATAGACCATCATGTTATATTTTGGAGTGCTTTATTGTCAAAATGTGTGGATTGAATTGGTATGATTTAATGAAAGATTGTTTTAAGTAAAAAAAAAAACAAGTGCAACTTTAGTACACAAAGGCCTGACATGCAGTAGAATACGTAGACATTTAACAGGGGTGTAAAACTCAAAAATTGTTGTTGGTGAAATTAAATCTCCATCCCCAGGAATCCCACTAAAATGTAAAATGTATGTTTTGAGTAAAATTGACAAGCTTGATAGTCTGGAAATAAATGTTGTTGTTTTTTTTAATTGAACTTACTCTTATTTTTAAAATATATTTCTGTTTTTGTACCGAGCTGTTAAGATTGTTTTGGGGATTATTAAACAGAGTGAGGCACCTTGACTAATGAACATTGCTGTTAAGAAAAAACCCCCCCGAAGGCTTCAAATTCATTTAAAGTGCCACTGTCATGAAATGCACGATTTTTAGTATGTTATTAATGAAAAAACGGCAGCCGGTATGGACCCATATGTTTTTTTTCCACCACAAAACATGATTTTGACGTGTATGGCTTTTTGTAACTCCCACCTTGAAAATCTTCTCTCGGGATTGTTTACGAGAAGAAGCAGGAAGTGACGTACAGGGCAGTAGCGCACTCAAGCGGTCTCGTCTGTTTATACTAGTTTTACCTGCTGGAAGGTAGCTCGTTGTTCCTTCGTGTTAGCCAAAATGCCGGCTCGTTGTAATGCTGGATTTTGATCGAACACTCTGGAGGAAGGATTAATTCTTCATACTTTTCAAAAAGACCCGATTCGTTGTGAAAAATGGATTGCACGGGTGCAAAGGACGAGAGCTTCCTGGGTTCCAAACGACAGCTATGTGTGTAGACAGCTACTTAAAAAAAAATAATAGTTTGTGGGGGGGGGACGTAATCCTCTCAGAATGTAAAAAAAGATCTGCACATCGAAGTCAGGGGTGCTAAATGTGTCGATGTACCCGTCGGCACTGAGCACGGCTTCGGACGAGCCACCGCCGAAGCCATGCCTCGTCCGCCACGATCACGGCTGCGGCCAGGCTGGCTCATTCCGGCGCCGGGCTGGGGTGGCTCGTCGCGGTGTCGCTCGCGGGCGGGGTTGTTTTTATCACCGCCGCGCGGAGGTGAATCGGACGGGGAGGCGGTTTGACCGTGATCCTCAGATCATCTAAATATGGCTTGAAACAATAGCGTAATATCGCCCCGGTTATTCACTCGATTGTGAGAGGTTCCGTGTCTGAAGGGGCGTGTCCCATAGTAGGTGGCACGGCGTGTTTTCACGGACGTCACGGGCAGAAGTGCAGCCAGTATGGTGACTACTTGGATGTCGAATGAGACTTCTGCAACTTTGCACATGGACGACGCGCTCTCTGCTCAGATTTATAGACATTGAAGTGAATAATATGTATTTTTCATTACAATATCTATTTTAGAAGGTTTATAGAGATGACACTTGACTTTTAAGAATATCGCAGAATCACTGTATTGTGATATCCTGATTATTGGTAGCGAAATGTTGTATAATATAAATACAATGCGTGTGCTTCGTACTCCTAATTTGTGCTCAGCATCAGCAATGCTGCAGATTACCATAAAAGTAAACTTCAATTCATGAATGCACTACAACCTTATTAAACACATTTCGGAGCGCTATTTTGTATTAGTCGGACGAGCTAATGAGCAAGAAAAGATACATTCCGCATTAAACAGATAATCCGTCTACAGAGAGGCAGCCTTGGGCCCGCTGGATCTTTTTGTTTACAGCGTAAAATTCAGTGATTGTGTGTGAGAAGCACGCTGGGAGCAACACATCACTTGGCTTTCTATTGATCACCGGATCGCCCACAACCCTGTCTCCTTTCAATTTACCTCCTTTCACCTCTTTTCTTGTCTCTCTCACTCATAATCAAGCGCAATCCTTCAAGGCCCATCGCTCTGCTTGTTTTGTACACGCGCGCCTTTGAGGCTTTAAGTACCTTTAAAAAAGAAGGCCTCCCCTCGTATTTGGGCAACAGCATCAAAGTGACCGGCGCATCTGTCTGGGGAATCGCGCACCAGCCTGCGTGAGAGGAACAACGGAGGAAGCAAATGTCAAAAATACTCACAATACATTTCGTGAAAAAAGGGTGAGGGTGGAGGGCACAGAATAAATAGAAGCCGCAATTTGATTCAAAACAAAATAAGTGCAGTCACCTGGTGAGATGGCCGCGCATGAGAGTGGATGTGTCTGCTTCAATTAAAAAGGCTAAACACTGGGCGATAAGCTCTCACTCTGACAAGCCCCCCCCCAGCGCATTTATCCACAGGGATAATAAGTGATTTCAAGTAGGGACGTGGTCGGCCTGCCAATGACGACGCCGTCAGACCTACAGGCCTGCCACTGTGTGTGAGTATTAGGTAGTCAGCTTCTCCTATTATAAACAAAAATGTCCTTTCACAGCTGTTGACGCAACACTGCTGCCTAGTGGCCTCGGTCACGAAAGCGCTGGCGTACCCGACCACGGGCAATGTGAGACAAAACTAATTATAGAGAGGAAACAGGATTTTCATGTCTGATTATTTTCCTCGGGGGTCCGCATTCTTTTCATGTTAATTCAAATAGAGTTGCGTATTTGTCAATGTACTGCGTCAGAGCTCCGGTTGTACACATCCCGCATGCCAATCGAGGCTAATAACTTCAACGGGATTCAGACGGCTTGGCTGCTAATTAACATATCAAAATGCAGGGGGTGCGCATTGTGGCTGCTTGACAGCAACCTGAGGCATTATTGTTAGCGTGCTAAGAGGGTTTTTCATCCCCCACCTGTGGGTTTTCTAACAAATACCAACAATGGTCATATGTCCATTTAGACTAATTTGTGACCTTCATTAATTCAGTGATCAAATGAATAACCTACCAACTACCGGTCGACCTCGCATTTGTTCGGATTTGCATTGGACTTCATGGAAATTCAATTCATGTATGACAGGGTCAAACTATGGAAATATAAAACTTTTTTTTGAAGGTGTAGTTGAGAGTTTTAAGAAACACACTTTATGTTGTATATGTTAAAACTGTCTGTATAACCCGATGGCAGAATGTTATGAAAATGGTCTTTTGAAATGTCAACCCTCAGTGGTAATCAAAGGCTGTAGAAACAGAAGTTGTCACCAAATATTCACTGATTAGGAACTGAACCCGTGCCGGCGGCACAAAAGTCATGGAAAAGTACAGTTATGGCATCAGTGACACTGTTAATATTATTACGTAAAATACAATGAAGCATTCAGCCTTAATTATAATGGCAAAGGTGTAACACAAAGAAGACAAAAATATATATTTTAAATCTCGTAGTCATCTTAAAAAGCAGACCAGAGTTATTAGTAAAACTATCCATCCATCTATCCATCAATCCATTTTCTTCACCGCTTATCCTCATGAGGGTCGTGGGGAGTGCTGGAGCCTATCCCAGCTGTCAACGGGCAGGAGGCGGGGTACACCCTGAACTGGTTGCCAGCCAATCGCTGGGCACATAGAGACAAACAATAGTCGCAGTCACAATCACACCGAGGGGCAATTTGGTGTCCAATTAATGTTGCATGTTTTTGGGATGTGGGAGGAAACTGGACAGCCCAGAGAAAACCTACGCAGGCACGGGGAGAAAATGCAAACTCCACACAGGCGTGTCCGGGATCAAACCCGGGTCCTCAGAACTGTGAGTTAAAACTAACTAGTAAAAACTAACTAGAAAAAATGATTTAAACCTAAAGTGACAATTACGGTGATGCCTGAGGTTTGATAGGCAACATTTTAAAATTCTTAATGGTCATACAGTATAAATGTAAAAACAAGCAGACCAGTTTTAACATGTTTTAAAAAAAAAAAATGACAAAACACTCAGGGCCGGTATTTCCTTACACAGTGGAGCGTCAATTCCAATGGATTCAAGGCTTGCTGCACGCGTTTGCCAATTTGACAGACCGTTCTGTGCTAAGCCGGGCATTCCGAGGGAGTTGTCCTTGGAAAACCGCCTGGCGCAGTAACATTTTGGCGAAAGACAGTTACTTTAAACATACGCTCGCTGGAATGGGATTTTGATCAATTCCACGGCCATATTTATGGTGCCAGCGGTTATCACAAACTCGTTCTGTAGTTAATAAGGGTAAGCGAGTACGTTGCCTGTTGCCACACTGACCGAGAGCAGTGACAATCCTCTAATGACGAACGGATTAGAGGGTCGTCTTCTTCCTCACAGACATGCCTCAGTCGAGACTGTCATTGTGCCAGATTTGAAGAAAACCAGGGGGAGTGCTTATTAGCGGCGAATGAAGTTGGCTGTTCACTCACCCGCAGTCGTGCAGCATTTTCAGCCAGGTTGTCGGATTCTCAGTATCTCATATCGATTGCAAACGGACACTTCAGGCTGTTTTAGGGGCTATATCTGGCATCCGAACAGGCCTGATCAATTAAAGCAGCGTAGGCTAGATAGGACAGCTCGCGCCTAAGTGATGGCAAGGAAACCCAAGTTAGGGGCCCGATTCAGATGCAAAACAACAGTTTTTAAAAATATACATGACAGTCATCTGGCCAGAGTTATCACGAACCTCCTGTACGGGGCAGAACCCAAATGCAGGACTCCAAGACGAGGACATGATGTTAGGCGTAGTTTTATTCAAAGCTGAGGTCATACACGGTGTAAGCAGTCCAAGAAGGCAGAGGTACAGAAATGCTAAGCTCAGCAGGATCCAAAAGACATGCGGCGAAGTCTGATGACCAGGAGACAAACTATGAACTAGGACTTGACGACGGAACATAAACTGAGACGGGACTAAACTGAGGTGGCACAGAAACACTGTGATGAGGATAGCTCAACACTGCACTATTTTCAGTGGTGAAGAGTCCTACTGTCAGTGAATGCAACTCACTAACTCTGGGCACAACGAACCGGCAAATGCCAGTGACAAAAACTCCAACTTAAATACACAGTCCCAATGTGAAACAGCCGCGAGTGGTGAGAGGTGACACCGCCCACAGAAGTGGCCACGCCCCTCTCGACCGTGGTCCAGCCTGGCTCATGACAAGAGTCCGCATTGTTGATATTCCAATCAGGCGCAAAAAATGGCTGTGGAGGCACCTGAAGGCCAAAAGTGACTGAGATTGTCCGTTTGATATTTGTTAAAGCCTGAAAAAAACTGAATCTCTACTTCATCTTTTCTATAACCATTCTCAGTTAGAGTGTTTCGATGAAATCAATGCGCTGAAAAGTCTCGGTTGCTTCTGTTATTTACTTTATTTTGCGTTTGTTTGGAATAGAAACTGTAAGCCAATGCAAAAGATAAAACTCCCATAGTTACTCCTTTGATGCTCGGCGGACCGAAGTCTTCTGATATATTTCTTAACGATGTGCTTTTATGCTTTCATGTTAAGATGATGAGGATTATTTATTTCACCGAAGACGAACATGACGGTTTCGGAACGTCAACCGAGCCTGCTGTTCGTCTTTATGCTTTCACACAGTTGGCATTCCCCTCATCAGCCTCAGCGCCGGCATCTTTCGCTCCTGGCACAGTAGCAGTACTTGAAAGAGACTGGATAAGAAATAACGGGAGTATGTGTGTGTGTGTTTCCGAATGTCAGTCAGCCAAGTGCGTGGAAAAAAATGAGTATTATTGATAAAATGATTGAGAGCGGCAACTCGTGTTCGACATCCATGAAGCGGTAAGTTGTCAGATTTGCATTAAAGCCAGGTGGCTCATCTACTTACAAGACAGACGACCTGTTTTCTGGGAGGTCCAGCAGGACCGGGGGTTCTGCCGTCTGGGACGGGTTGCCGGGTTGAGTGGTGTGGGACACCGAGTCTCTGACACCTGAGAAGAGAAAAATGATAATTATTGATGGATTGTTGAGTTGAGAATTCACCACCGCCGAGTTGATGTGCTGACACGACGACAGGAAGTAAAAATATTGACTTGTTTCCAGCCTCAAAGCTGTAAATGACTTTGACTCTGCAATAAACTACACGTGTGTATGTTGGAAATTTGTCTCTCTTATAGTGTATCCCAAATATGTACTTTGGGGTGGAGGTCAAGGCTTTGTTTTTTGTACAGCAAACACAACCTTTATGCTGCAGTCTTGCTGGAACAGAAACAGTCTTCCTTGAATTAATGCCACATTATTATGATAATAGGATTAAGATTCACATATAATCCCTAGTTGATGGAGGTGTTAACCTTTAAGATATTCATTTATTAATTGATTAAGAGGTACAACCCAATTAGGATTGGGCGTCATAATTGAATTCAGTCAAATGTGTGTAATGTTAAATCAACACAAGTGACAAAACGGAGAGCAGTACTTGGTTGCAACCAGTGAATGCACTGTTGTTTCTGTGTCAACTATCCAACCATTTTCTTTGCCGCTTATCCTCAAGAGGGTCGCGGAGAGTGCCGGAGCCTATACCAGCTGTCAACGGGCCAGCGAATTGCAGGGCGCAGAGAAACAAACAGCTGCACTCACAATCACACCTAGGGGCAATTTAGAGTGTCCAATTAATGTTGCATGTTTTGGGGATGTGGGAGGAAACCGGAGTGCCCGGAGAAAACCCACGCAGGCACGAGAAAAACGTGCCAACTCCACACAGGCGGGTGCGGGATTGAACGCGGGACCTCAGAACTGTGAGGCTTTACCAGCTGTTCCACCTTGCCGCCCTCTGTGTCAACTAGTTTGTAATCAATCAATCAACTATCTTTTTTTTTTTGGATACATATAGCGCCTTTCATACTTAAAAAGTAAAAAAAGCGTCACAAAAACAGACAATAAAACTGAGGAAACAGTGGAACAAATTGTCGAATAACATAAAAAGCAAAGTTTGACGAATGGATATTTTTAATATTCAGGACAGTCTAAGAGAGATTTTTCCATCACTTTAATATGTGTATTATTGTGTATTTACACTTGCACTTCCACTTATTGACAGATATCTGATATCAGATTTCATCCACACTCGGAGGAGGTATGATTCCTATCTGAAGATGCTAATGTCGTTTTTTTTTTTAATCCCGCTGTGACAACATATTCAAATTGTGCAATTTAAAATCATAAAATTCAGCCAAAAAATAAAAAAAAGATAATAATTAATAATATTAGTGATGGTAATTATTATTCTGTGCCATTCTTCGAATAAAAAGACTGTCAAGTGGAAAACTAACTGATTCGTTCTCTCCAATGACAGCATTGTGGGAGCTTGGATTAAAATTCAGTTCTTTCCATTGTCTTCCCTCACAGTGGCCCAGTTGGCAAACCGCATTTCATTTTCACCTCTATTACCATCATTTTGTCCCCTGTGGGCCTCTTCTATCAACAAATGGTGTGATAAGGTCAAACGCCTTAAATACATCCAATTTACTGCATCCAGGTTTTCATGAATCAATAGGTTTTCACGACTCAGCCGTACCGTAGAGCTGCCAGACGCGGACCTTGTCTTCATAGGGTAAGTCGTACTTGAGGGGGTCTCCGACGGGACCCTGGTAGTACGGTCTCATGATGGACTCCATGGCGGACGTGTGGACCAGGCCGATGGCGTGACCGAACTCGTGGACGGCGACCGCAAACAGGTCCATCCCGTGAGAGTCTGAAGAAGACGTGAAGAAGACGATTGCAATGACAGGATTCACACGATGTGCAGTACCTGTACAGTCATTGACAGAAGTGTGTGCATCAACCCCAGAATTTTGAGTACAGACAACATTTTTTATGGAAAAAAAAAAAATACACCTCACAGTTAAAAAAAAAAAAAGTCTTTACCTCAGTTAGCATCTAATGGATTAACCCCATAAGAGTGGTTTGTGTTTCTGTTTTTCGATATCCCCACAGAAAGGTACCAATGATGCAATATACTGCAGCTTCCAAACAGAAATTAACTTTCGAGCAAAATGGCCACTGACTACCATTAAAATTACCAGTGAATCAAGCTAAAAATATACAATCCATCCATCAATTTCCTATAGAGCTCGTGCACGTGATGTCACCATTTGCATGGCGCCATTGAACCGGAGGAGAATATTTACAACACCCGAGACCTGTTTTGCTGTTGGTTGTCACGACAGACGAGACAGATATTCAAAAAGGTCATTATAAAGAATACCATCTGAAAAGACCAGAAAATATCGATGGATTTCGGCAATTAAACATGATGGATGGTGCCCAACCAAAATACACACACGCCTGTGTAGCGATCGCTCCATTTCAGGTAGGAACTATTCTTCTCAATCTCAAATTACCAAGAAGTATTTATAATGCCAAATTGGCTCATTTGAGAACAATGCGTCAACCAATCCCGGTTAACTTTGGGGGAGAGAGCCAACCATTCACAAACCACCATGTACAATGTCATTCAAACTTCAAAGGCAATTTAGAGTGTTTAATGAAGCTTGCGTGGTTTTTTTCCCCCAGTGGGAAGAAGCTGTAAGTGTCACGGACCTCTGGCACGGGGCTGGACGCAAATGCAGGACTCTGAGATGAGGCCATGATGTTAGGCATAGTTTTACTCAAAGCTGAGGTCGTACACGGTGTAAGCAGTCCGAGAAGGCAGAGGCACAACAACGCTAGGCAAGGCGGGATCCATAAGACATGCAGCAAGGTCTGATGACCAGGAGGCAGACTTGGAAACATGAACTAATACGGGACTAAACTATGGTGGCACAGAATCGCTGTGACGAGGTTAGCTCACAGTACATTTTCACTCGGTGGTGGAGATTCCTGCTGGTAGCGAACGCAACTCACTAACTCAAGGCAACGAACTGGCAAATGCCAGTGACCAAAACTCCAACTAAAATGCCCGTCTAATAGTCCCATTGTGAAACAGCTATGAGCGGTGACAGGTGTTACCGCCCAGACCAGTGGCGTGGCCAAGCCCCGCTCATGACAGGAAGTATGCGGCGAAAACCACACATAGAACATGTAAACAGAAGGGATTTGAGATCAGAAGCTACGATCTCGTGACAGAAAGGCAGATGTCCCAATCACTAGTTCACCATGCTGGCCACATACGACCATAGAAAACAGAAATTAGGTGAATAACTCACTTTAATTTTTGTCATACAGTGGCTAATGTCGCTAAATTGGGAAGAAGGTTTCATGCTGGTGACAGCTTGAGCATACTACAAATCCATTCTTTATGGTTATGGAAAACTGCTTTGAAATTTCCGGTAGAGCTGCTGTACTTAGAAGTCTGCCCCACCAGTTAAGAATGGAGATTCCTCTACATATACAGTCCACTTTATACATATTATACGATGAGGAGCTTTATTATATTTAATGTTAGCATTGAGACCCATTTCTGTTTTACCTTCGTGACTTTTGTAGAACTAATACGACGACTGTTTGCATGTTTATGCCCTCTTACGAGCGAACTCTATAGGTTGAGAGGCACGGGAGACGTCCTCGGTGACTGGGAGTGCTTTCAGCCATGTGGTGGAGTGAGATAACTATGGTAATACTGCCAAAGCCCCCGGGCTGCCAATCAAAAGCCAAGTGCAGGGAGACACATAAAAAAAAAAAAGGCTGCAGGCGATTAAAGTGCATTTCCACCATAATGCGCAAATATATAAAATAGGGAAGGCTTCAAAAACCTCATTCTCATGTTCCACTAAACAAGGCAATACCTCAGCCTACAGATTTAGATTTGCAGAAACGTGAGCGTTCGCCCGCTCGTTCTGTGGATATTCCCCGATTTGTGCTCAAGGACGAACACGAGACTTGAACCGGTGGCTGCGACAACACTCGGGATCCAAAGATGCCGGATTCTAGAAGCTAAGTCTCATCCACAAGAGGGCTGACGACAGAAGAGGAAGCAACAACACGGAGCGGGAATCGTGTTATAATCGCAGTCCTCCCAAGGTTGGGGAAACAATTCTGTCCACGCGGATGAAATGAAATATACAATAACAGCTCGTGCAGAAAAAAAAAAGGTTACAGTCATAAGCCGAACTATATCGCTGTATCGCACAGCTATATTATACATGCGCCAATCTAATGAGGCTTTTGAAGGCCAGATACGTTATTGAGAAAAGTAATTACAGCGACGGACAGTAAACACACTGTGTAAACTTTGGATTGAGTACAGAATGCTATAAAACATACAGTAGCTCGCAGCCCAGATGGCTAGTTTAATGAGATTGCAGCGGAGCAAGCGCCGGGTGGAAATAAGGAGGCCAACTAGCCCTCGGCGATCCACTTTGATGGGATTTGATTCTTGTACCATTGTGACATTCAAACGCTTTCCTGGTGTTGAGTGGAACCTCCAACAGCCCAGAGGTGGGAAAATTTTTAGAATTCAAGCGACATCCTTCAATATTCCCTTCATCTTCCAGGGTGAATCCTATTATCATGCAGGAATTCGAATAATATATCAACATATCTGATCACATGATCAAGATTACATATTGCCCCCCCCCCAGAGTTTTGGATTTGAAATTATTCCAAATCAAAGACTAGACAAGGGATGTTAAGAAAATGTAACCACATTTGCTCACTTTTACTTTTAAAATTTATTACCACTCCCAGCTGAAGTTTACTCCCAATCTAAATATAGAATAAAATGATACGCGGTGTATTTTAAACTTTTCGTGGCGGCACAGTGGATCAGCTGGTAAAGCGTTGGCCTCACAGTTCTGAGGACCCGGGTTCAATCACAGCCACGCCTGTGTGGAGTTTGAATGTTCTTCCCCTGCCTGTGTAGGTTTTCTCCAGGTGGGCACTCCGGTTTCCTCCCACATCCCAAAAACATGCAACATTAATTGGACAGTCTAAATTGCCCATAGGTGTAATTGTGTAAGTGCGACTGTTTGTCTCTAAGTGGTCTGCGACTGGCTGGCGACCAGTTAAGGGTGTACCCCTGCCTCCTGCCCGTTGACAGCTAGGATAGCCTCCAGCAACCCCGTGACCCTCGTGAGGATAAGCGGCAAAAAAAAAATGGATGGATAACTTTTCCTAGAGTCTGCTATCTTAATAGTAACACAATGTGAAACGCCACGGACTGGATAATGAAGAGCATTGGCGTTGCGGTGTTAACACCCTTTAACCAATGGATAATTGAACACAAATGGGGAGCAACACATGCAGACAAATACTCTATCCTTTGCCAAGAATGACTCGTAATTTTGCGGCTTATTGAGGATGAATATTTAACTTTAGGGCTGGCGCAGTTTGCTAGTGCTCAGTACATCTCAGCCGCGGTCGGAATCCATTCTTTAGATTATACAGTCATCCATTCGCTGTAAAAATAATTTGTTCATATTCCCTATTCATTCAGAAACTTTTGTCAAATGCTCATCGCGAGTTAAAATATGACATTAAGGTCATTGTTACAGTTTTAAAGTTTTATGATGTAACTGCAGTGGATAATATTTTTTATTCGGGGGGACGGGGAGGATCCAGAATCCAAACAAAGTTTAGCTCAAAACGCAACCTGGAACCGATGTGGGGTCAACAAAAATGAATTTGAAACAAACACCTGATTGGTTCATCGGCATGGTTGTTGATACAAGAATAATCAAAGTGAACTGAGCGCCGATCTAGCGAAAACCCAAAAGCTCGGAACTTTTGTCGAGATGAAACAAAACAAAGAAAGAAGAGCACGGTTGCTGGCAAACACAATTATAGAATAGGAAAATGTGAAATTCTCATTTCACAGAAACATGACTTGGCACCTTCGAATGGAGTTGTGCCAGTCAGTGTAATGGAATCCATTAACTCGGTGGGAAAAAAAAAATTGTGATGGAAAAATAAATGGGACTTACATTGGTTAGGTTGCTTCTTTATGAAAATTTGCCCATGTGTATTTATTGGTATTGGTATGGATGGACTGGTGTTTTTTTTTTTTAATAACATTTGGTGCAGCTAACCAGCTAATCATTTAGTCAAATAGATTTTTCGTTGTGTTTCAGCACCTTTAGTCCCCTAATTTTCTGACTGTTTTTGCAAGAACTACATAAACATTATCTTTCCATTTGTAAATCAAATGCCAATATTTGCCGAGCAAGAAATTTGTCTTCCTTGTGATAACGTATTCTTTTGTCACAGCAATTTTCATCTTCCCAGACAGGCGATTCCAACGGTAGAAAACGCTAGAAGGTGCCAGCCGCCGGCCTTTGCTGCGGCTGCGGAACAAAACAAGAGTCATGGGACATCGGGGGCCTTGTTTATCTAAGACATGCTTAGTTTGCAACAAAGACCGTTTAGATATGTCAGCGCCAACAGCTTCGGCGGAAAAATGGAGGAGACAGAAGAGTGGTGGAAAAAAAAGAGGTAATTTGGGCTCCCTATAAAAAATAAAAAATCAGTTTAGTGTGCTTTACAATTTAGGAAACAATACAACTTTGCAATTTACATTTGCTCAGGGTGCTCTTATCGGTATTATTTGCTGTATGCAAATAATAAATCCACTACTATCCTTGTACCGCATAAAGGTAAACAGATAAAGTGGTGGCTAGCCAGGGAATATCCAGACCATAATGAGGTAGATTAAGGTTTTCATTTGTCAAGACTCCAAACACAGCTCATGTAAGTTGTTGGGAATGCAAATAAGGAAGGGTTTATTATCTCGATTAGCGTATAATCATTACATACAAATGTGCCAAATTTGGGGGATTAGTTTTCTGCGCTAAAGCACATTTATTCAATAAGTGTATTCAAACAAGTCGTTTTATTCCTGCCACCAAATGTGAAAGTGTGACCAAGATAAGTAATAATAATAATTTTGAAAGCTTGAAGTTTTTGTAGTTGCATTGAAGCCACATTGGGGACAAATGGTCCAGCGCCCAAGCAGAACCAGCAAATGGAACATGAACAGGAACAACATGGCTTTACACTACTGATGTGCGATACCATCGATTTCCTTTACAATCCGATCCGGAGAAAACGTGTAGCTGGTATCAGTGAAATGACCAGTACGTAAATACCTGACAGTTAAAGCAAAGTAAAGACGGATTGCAAACATTTACATACAGTAATCCTTCTCTGTATCATGATTAAATTGCATTTCATATATTTTATAACCAAAATATTTTCCATCAATATCATTTCTAACATGTACAGTGGAGAAAATAAGTATTTGAACACCCTGCTATATTGCAAGTTTTCCCACTTAGAAATCATGGAGGGGTCTGAAATGATCATCGTAGGTGCATGTCTACTGTGAGAGAGATAATCTAAAAAGAAAAATCCAGAAATCACAATGTATGATTTTTGAACGATTTATTTGTGTGATACAGGTGCAAATAGGTATTTGAACACCTGTCTATCAGCTAGAATTATGACCCTCAAAGACCTGTTAGTCCACCTTTAAAACTCCACCTCCACTCCATGTATTATCCTGAATCAGATGCACTTATGTGATGTCGTTAGCTGCATAAAGACACCTGTCCACCCCATACAATCAGTAAGAATCAAACTTGTAACACGGCCAAGACCAAAGAGCTGTCCATACACACCAGAGACAAAATTGTACAACGCCACACGGTTACGGAGAAATTGCAAAGAAGCTTGGTGAAAAAAGATCCACTGTTGGAGCAATGATTAGAAAATGGAAAAAGCTAAACATGACGGTCAATCTCAATGGGAGTGGAGCCCCATGCAAGATATCACCTTGTGGGGTCTCAATGATCCTTAGAAACGTGAGGAATCATCCCAGGACAACACGACAGGACTTGGTGAATGACCTGAAAAGAGCTGGGACCACCGTTTCCAAGGTGACTGTTGGTAATACACTAAGACGTCATGGTTTGAAATCATGATTGGGACAGAAGGTTCGCCTGCTTAAACCAGTACTTGTCAAGGCCCGTCTGAGGTTTGCCAATGACCATTTGGGTAATACAGAGGAGCCAGGTTTTGTGGTCAAATGAGACCAAAATGGAACTGTTTGGTCATAATTCTACTAACTGTGTTTGGAGGAAGACGAATGATGAGTTCCATTCCAAGAACACCATCCCTACTGTGAATCATGGGGGTGGTAGCATCATGCTTTGGGGGTGTTTTTCTGCACATGGGACAGGACGACTGCACTGTATTAAGGAGAGGATGACCGCGGCCATGTATTGTGAGATTTTGGGGAACAAGCTCTTTCCCTCAGTTCGAGCATTGAAGATGGATAATGGCTGTGTCTTTCAACATGACAATGACCCAGAGCACACAGCCAGGAAAACCAAGCAGTGGCTCCGTAAGAAGCAAATCAAGGCCAAGCCAGTCTCCAGACCTAAACCCAATAGAAAATCTTTGGAGGGAGCTGAAACTCTGTGTTTCTCAGCGAGAGCCCAGAAACCTATCTGATCTAGAGAAGATCTGTGTGGAGGAGTGGGCCAAAATTCCTCCTGCAGTGTGTGCAAACCTGATGAACAACTACAGGAAACGTTTGACCTCTGTAATTACAAACAAAGGCGACTGTACCAAATATTAACATTGTTTTTCTCAGGTGTTGAAATACTTACTTTCTTCACTGTATTCTACCTTAAGTGATCAAATCTTTAGGATACATCACCTGAATAAATATCATTATTTACCCATGTGAGACAAGCTCACATTTATTATCATTAATAGTTAAAGACGAGCCCATGAAATTCATTCATCAAGCATTTATTCATTTCCTGACTCATTCCATAAGTGCATCTATAAATATGAACATCTTCAAAGGTAAAAAGTGCCGAGTGCCACATAAAGGTTTCCTTCTCTGTACGTGGATCACGCTCGGAATGTCTCTCTTAACCTTTTTGCTGAATCTTGACACTGGCCCTCTTCTTCTGTCCGCCTCATTACAAAAGCCTCGTGTTCTGTGTTGTGGATTAACCTAAGGATTTCACAAGGTTTGTTTTTGGTTGCCACAACACCTACAAATATAAAAAAAAAACGTGTTTTGCCTGCTTGTTAGCATGTACTGCACATACAGTCCAGCTACATTTTACTCCCCCTTCTACTCAGGTATAATACCGTAGTAGAGTCAGACACAGACTAATTTCGCAATGATCGATGCTTAAGTTACTTTCCGCTGTGTTCTTGTTAACGTTATACAGAACATTACCTCAAATGAGTGAATTATCGAAAGTATCAAGCGTTTGAGTCGAGGATTGATTTCAGAGTATAAAGATCCGGAATTGCAGGTGTCGAGATTTCGGCATTGAGCTGCACATTAGGATTCTCAAACAAGTCAAATGGATGCTTTGATGGAGGATTGTCCTCTACAGTCAGCTCGACCTATACATACTTTCTTTCTGCGTCATGACCTAAATCCGTGCCGCAACCCGTGAATATCCATTCCACAGATAAACACTGAACTGTGTAACTAATATCCCATCAAGTTCTGTACAAAGAAATACATTGAAACTGCATCATTAGTAAGGAGCATGAACTGATAGTTTCTGACTAGTAAATCCTTGGGGCGAGCGGTCAAAAAATTTGGAGAGGGTTTGCAAGGACAGACACTTTCACAAAAGGACTTCTCTCCTTTTTGGAAATCCCATTTTTATATCGCATATTATCTGTCTTTACTTCTTACTGACTTTGCAAGATGACATCCATCTTTCCATTCAGTTTCTGTACCACTTATCCTCACAGTCATATTTAAACAAACGTAATTGGAATCATATTACCGTGTTGGCAAGTAAAAAGATTTTTTGACGAGGGGGATTCGGGCTTGCAAGCTACTTCTTCTACTAGTTGGCACATGCCGCTTCGCCACCTCTCCAAGGGGGTTGAAGCAAAGCACAACATTCTGTAATATGTCATCCATCTTCATAGGGGCTTTATTTTGACAAAATATCCGAGGGCCAACTGATGCTCAGTGGAATGTGCGCATAATAAACATTTTGACAGCTATGGACAAACATTTTAAGAAAACATGAATATGGATATTATTTAATGGGAAGCATCCCCCCAATGGGTACACAGTTCGACTCCAATTTAAAAGTGAAATTGAGACATCTTCAGTCGAAGTATTTTGAACTAGCAGTGATGGTTCTATGTGGGGAAAAAAAATCTTGATTGTAAAACCTGAAGAATACCATATACAGTGGTGGGTTGAAATATGAGATAAATTCATCCCATGACCACGGTCATAACTCAAAACACTTGAATCTTAAATCGTCTTCCCACATTGAAACAAATGGAGATCCCCTTATTTTGTTCCAGCCTCCTCAAAAACCAACCAAAAAATGTAGTTTCATCACAAGGGAATTTGTCACGAACCTCCGGTACGAGGTCAGACTCAAATGCAGGACTCCGAGGAAGAAGCATAATGTTCAACGTGTTTTTTTCCCCCCGGAAACCGCCCAGAGCAATGGCGTGGCCACACCCCCTTGGCAGTGGCCCAGCCTTACTCATGACAGAATTGGTATTTTATTTTATTTAAAAAACAAACAAACAAACAATTATACTTGAATAGCATGTAAAGAATTTAACATTTTTTTGCATCATGATTAATTCATTGATAGGTATATTGGTAATATGCGCTTTTTGGCTGCTGGGGGTCAGTCATGCACACACAAATGGAGCGTGAGACAACTTTTGAAAGTAACTTGGTGACCTGCAGCTATATGTAGTTTTTCACAGGTAATAAATAAAAGTGAATATTGTTCTATTGTCTGTCTACATACATTAGAATACTGATTGTGTTCAATTATTCATTGCTTAAAGCATTATAATGTCCCCATATAGAGGTCATTCGTTAGCCCATCTATGGCACTTTCCATTGTTTGTTAGAATCAAACTAAGCAGACTTTAGGCAATGCAATGTGATTGTTTAAAATACACGTTTGCTTTCACGTTTGACAATAAGCTGGGAGTCGTGTTAAAAATCTTGAAGGCTTTTTTTTGGGGGGGGGGGGGGGGGAGGGAGAATTCTTCACTATCAGCCAAACTGCTGCTTGTTGCGAAGCAAGTTGAGTTCCATGCCACCAACCAGCGTAGCTTCATCTGTATTCAGCTGTGGAACGGCCTTTATTGTGTTCAAATGCCCATTATTGACTAATTTTAACAGTGCTTAACACAGAAAAAAAACGTTCATGAAATCTGACAATTTTGTCATTTGACACTCGCGCAAAATTGCTGTCTGTTCCTACAAAAAATATAAAAACTAATGAACTTTAATAGGAGTAGTGTAATGGAGTGGATTGTTTGTTATAAACATTTGTAGGAATTTTACAGGAAATATTCCAGGCCTCAAAAATCTGGCGGGGTGGGATCGATGCTATTTTAGTCATAACTCTGCTCTTCAGTTTGAGAACCCTTTTAAATTTTAAATTCACATTATAATGATAAATAAATATTAACTAAAGAGACTGGAACATGAAGGAGCCTGAAGGGAATGCCTGAATCCTTAATGAAGCCGGTTCTAGTTTTGCCTTGAGAAGCTGTAAGTCACTATGGAACTGTGAAACTACTAAAAACGGTTTATACACACAAACACCGATAAGAAAGGGGTACCCTGCATAATAAGAAAATCTCACAAAGGTCACTGATATAGCTGCATGCGAAAAAAACAAACTTACTGTAATTCCCGGCCTACAGAGCGCACCTGGTTATAAGCCTCACCCCAGTACATTTGTCAAGGAAATACTATTTGCTACATACATACACCGCAACTGTGTAAAAGCTGCAAGTGCCCACATGGAAACCTACATTGAAACACGAGATATTTACGAGATATAAAGAAAGACGGTACACACAGTTTAACGCTAGCGCCACCGCGTTAATGCTAATGCTAGCACCACCTAACGCTAGTGGCGTGCTAACAGGGATGTTTAAAAAAAAACATAGTGGTATAAATGACTGCGACACGGCGGTAACACGCTAGCGCACCGCTAAAAGGGCTGGACCGATAAAACTCACTTCCTCGGTACATATATTCCACCGGTCTCACTCTTACCTTTTCCGCTCGAGTGCCCCCTTGCGGCCGTTAGAAAAAAATGCACAAATTAGCCGCATTGCCGCATAAATCGCAGGGTTGAAAGCGTGTGAAAAAAGTTGTGGCTTATAGGCCGGAAATTACAGTAATAATACTGCACTGTCTGATTTTCATGAAGTAGTTTTTCTTTCTTTAATTCAACGACCATTCAGAGTCTTTACTTCGTTTAATCGTTTTGGCCACGTGTCGGATAAGGCGAAAGTACGACCCGCCCTACCTGGTGACCTGAAGGTCCAAGCCTCGTCGTCGTCGAAGTGCGTATCCCCGGCCGTGAACCTCTCCCCGGGGAAAAAAGCATGCGCCACTGTGCCCCCGGGCCCGTCGAAGGGATAACCGTCATTGTGGTCGGCTTTAGTGAAGTCGATCTGAATGTCGGCGTCGCTTCCCGCCACCTCGTGGAAGTTGAGAGGTGCGATGTCACTCCAGACTTTCAAGGCGTAATACATGAGGGCTCGAACGGTGTCCCTCCCCAGTAAAGCAGAGTCCTTGGGGAAAGTCCTCACTCTGGGATGAAGAAAAACAGAAAGAAGTACAGTACAGTATTTGGATCAAGCTCAATGGATGACAGCCGGACTCTTAAATGCTATATGATGGAAAGTCATCTATTAAGCCGTGATGGAAATATCATTTTCCATGTCCCGACAGACCTCCGCAGATGAGGATATCAAAGTGTGAATAGCGACTTTCACCCGAGCTACACGTCAGACCTTTCATCTTGGCGAGTCGGAGCTGCTGTTCCCACATCTCATATCGCTCCTGAAGGTGACTGGACCGTTTCTGTGTTTGTGTGTGTCAAAGTCACACTTCTAAACACCTGCCAGACACGATTAAGATCTCTCAATTCTTTTAAATCACTTCTTGAAGCGTATTTTAGTTATTTCTTACGCTGGATGGAGTTTGCAGCGGATTACAACTGCAATCCATCACAGTGAGAGTACTGTTTGGCAATATTTTCACTAATGTAGCTGCATGAGAATATTATACTGTATTACTTTGTCTCTTTTTTTTTTGTATTATAGTACCAGTATGTAATATGTACATTATAGTTTTGGGTTTTCATTTAGTTGTTGCTTAAGGCAGCAGCAGGATGTGCCAGTAAAATAACCCTAAAAATAAATTACATATATAGTGAGTGAGCGGCTGGACGGATGGAGATTTACATAGATACATGGATATATAGATAAATTCATCCCTTGAGCGAAACTAGATTGTCACAACAGCAATATTCACAATTACACCCAAATAGGGTGAACCAACAAAGTGAAAAGAAAAATAGTACAACAGCAGCATTGAGGCATAACCCGGGGAAATTATTATAATCTAAGCAGGAAGAAAAAGAGAAATTTAAGACGCAGCCTGTAGCTCTGGGGCAAGTAATAAATAATGCAATTATTAAATATAGTCCAATTATAACACCGCAATATCCATACAAGTAGTGCAAGAAGAAAGTATTATACTGACAATGGTAATGAAATACACTATTGATCAATTACAATACACCAGTTCGCGGTGTATTTCGCCATTTGCCCAGAGTTAGCTGGGATCGGCTCCAGCACTTCCCGTGACCCTTGTGGTGATAAGCGGCTGGGAAAACGGACAGACGACTATATTCAAACGATTGAAAGTGGCTCTGGGGCTTAACCCAGCCAAGGTGATCATGTCATGGGTGAAGAGAACTGATGTGGGCGTGGTTCGCATGTAAACTAGCCCTACTCCCAAAAGGGAAGTGCAGAATGGCTCACTCCAAGGCAACTTTAAAAATGGACACATTCAAAAGATATGAGATATCAGATAAAAGCGGAACTTGACATTGAAAAAAAACAAACTAATACCATAATTTCCAGCCAACAGAGCGCACCAGATTATAAGGGTCACCCTTGTGCATTTGTAAAGGAAATACCATTTGGTACGTACATAAGACGCAACTGTGTAAAAGCCACACGTGCCCACACTGAAACCCAAATTGAAACACGAGATATTTACAAAGAAAGGCGGTACCCAGAAAGAGTTTTCAAAGTTTTCATACCTTATCTTAGCTTAACATAGCAACAGCATGGTAGCATGAACAGGACTGGTTAAAAAAAAAACATACTGGTAAAAAACAAACAAACAGCCACAGCAGCGACACAGTAGCACATCTAAAAACACATCTAAATCACTGAGACACGGCAGTAACACAGCAGCAACGCAGCACTAATGCTAGCGCGGCGCTAACAGGGCCAGTTAAAAAAAAAAAAAACGTACTCGTAAAGATTACTGAGACCCGACAGTAACACAGCAGGGTTAGGTTTAGGGTTATGGTTACGTTAGGACAGTGACGGGAGCCACACAGTAGCAACAAGGTAGAACAGCACTTATAGAGCTGGTTAAAAAAAAACATACCTAAATCACTGCGATGCGGCAGTAACACAGCAGAAACACTCTAGCACGGCGCTAAAAGAGCCGGTTAAAAAAACCCCACAAAACCTACCAGTAAAAATCACTGAGGCGCGGCAGCAACACGCTAGTACAGCGCTAACACTAGCGACGCACTAATAGAGCCGATTAAAAAAAAACAAACATACTGGTAAAAGTCACTTCCTCGGCACATATATTCCACCGGTGTCGCCCTTAGCTTTTCCGTTCGAGTGCCCCCTTGCGGCCGTTAGAAAAAAATGCACAAATTAGCCGCATCACCCCATAAGCCGCAGGGTTGAAAGCGTGTGAAAAAAAGTTGCGGCTTATATGCCGAAAATTATGGTACTTGTTTTGATTTTTGTTCAAACTTTCAAAACACTTTTTCGACGGTGGCTGAACTGATGTCCCCACCTTACGTGGCGATTAACAGCAGTTTCAGCTCATTTGAATTCAGTGGTTCCACTTCATGGGCACCGCCATTTTTCTTCATCCCCATCATTTCAAATCTTTCTCAGATGCTTCCAAACTCTTTAATCTTTCATCTTTTAATATTGACCTGCCAATGTTTTCGACATGACTCGATTAGTCCAGCTAGTTGATACGCTCGATTAGCAAACGTGTCAACACGTGATAAAGCACACGGACAGTGTTAGTTACTACGAGCTCAGAAGCACGAGGGAGGCTTGAAAAATGAGCCGCACCTCATTGGTATTCATGCATAAAGCCACCCCAAAACACGATCAGATTCTCTGGTGGAATTTTCATACTTTTCCATACGCAGATGTGCCCACACGGAGCAGATTTATTCACACCGTGAGCAGAATCGCCCCTGACTGTTGCTCCCCACTTTTCCAAGGTCGTTACAAATTGCTTATCCTCGACAGACAATTCACCTGCTTATTAAAGCTAATTCGGAAGAACAAGGGCGGGTGATTGCGTTCCGTGTGTAAATAAAAAGATATGTGTATCCAAATTGGGCGTGCTGGCTCGGGGGAGAGCGCCGGGGGGGGAGGCAATCGCGGTAAGGTCGGCCAAGGTCAGAAACCTTGCTGTCCTGCATCTGGGATGACGTGCGAAGTCCCAGGCAAATGTTTGTGTTTACATTTGGCGACTGTGGACGCATAACAAACGAGGCAGGTGTTATTTCTCTGCCTGATCAAAATTGGATTTACCTGATGGACCTGAAGCGGGGATTGCGTCAGTTTGTAAATTTCACATTTTCAATTATTGATAAGATTTTAATCTTGCGAGTCCACCACAGATTTGCTATGTTTTTTTTCCCCCATGGAACTTGCCCTAATTAAGTCTGCACCGCTGTGCTCATTTTCTCGTTTCTTAATCACAAAAAAAAGACTTCAACATTAAAAAACTTTATTCTGGCTACGCAGTTATACACAACATTATTTTCTTATCTTTCGAGATACCCTACTACTACTGATGAGGACGGCCCAAGCGAAGTTTCAAATCCAGAAAACAGACACGCTAACCACGACATGACTGTCCTGCCCACTCTAAGGCCATCTTTGGATTTTATGTTATGCGATTATGCGACATAAATCATTAGTCCATTTCATGAATAATAATGCATATCTGCACATACAATATTTATTATTCATGAACAGCTGCCACATATTCTCTTCCACTGTGTATTTATCTCCTTCTCACGGCTCGGTGTTGTAAATATGTTCATGTCTGGTTGTTTGCAACCGCCATGGCTTTCGCGTGGCCCCTCCGCGATGTGAATGCCAACGGTTGTCTCTCTCTATATGTGGACTGTGATTGATTAGCGACAAGAACAGGGTGTAGTCTGCCTTTTGCCTGAAGTCAACTGGGATAGGCAACATTAATTGGACATTCTAAATTGCCCCAAGGTGTGATCGTGAGTGCGACTGTTTATCTCTATGTGCCCTGCGATTGGCTGGCAACCAGTTCAGTGTTTCCCCTGCCTCCTGCCCGTTGACAGTTGGGGCACCCCCCAGGCAGCTCAAAACACTGTCCTTCGAACCGCCACGGGCTGCCACAAACTGGCTTCCATCGATCACCGACACACCGAGTCGAAACTCCTTCCGGTACGCGAGCACAATGTGATCCTCACGAAACAATACGGGCTTCAGTGGTACCTCGCCGGACATCCTAATCACGAGATGACAAGCCAAGAAGCGTGTCCCAGAGCGTTGCACAAAACCGCCCGAGATATCGAGGCATCGATCGAGTAGTACATTCATCGGCCGTCTGTTGATGCAGAGAGATGCAGACAAAAGACGTGGCCTCTCGGCAATCCATCACACCGCCGTAGCCGACGGAATCACCGGCTATAAACCCACCTCCAGTAGCCGAATCCGAAAGACAACTCACGCGGCCCGTGAGATCGACGCCATCGCAAGTCCGTTGGGGCTGGTGTTACAAGCTCAACAACTATCAGCATCAACTCGACAACAACAACGTCCATAAATGGCCATTGTGTGACGTTGCCCCCCCACGATACACATCATCTCTTCAACTGTGCTCAAAAACTGACCACGCTGACGGTGGAATATCTGTGGAGCCCCCCGGCCAATGTGGCTCGTTTCTGGACCTTGATAGGAAATAACGACCGTCGTACTTCGCTACAACAACAACATGGGCTCCAGCACTTCCCGCGACCCTTGAGAGGATAAGCGGCTAAGACAATGGATGGATGTTATAAAAAGTGTAAGTCACACAAAAATACAAATTCAAACCACAGTCGTGCATGCTGTTGCATAAGACTTCTGCAACTTCAACGCAAAGGACAACTAAAGGAGTATCTTTTCCTGGCTTTGTGTGTGTGTGTGAGTGTGTTTGGGATAAGAAAATCACGAGAACCGTCGAAATGAAAATTCAAGGTAGCAGCAGAATGGTGACAAAAACAATATCTTGGCTTCCCAAAAAGCTGCGGCAGGTGGAAAAAAGACAGAACGTTGAGTATGGTCATCAAAGAGCTGTTTGGAAGATTGCACTGGTTAACAGGCTAATTGGGTACTGGTGGGGGCCATGATTGGGTATAAAAGGAGTTATTCACAAACAAAGATGGTGCAAAGTTCACCTTTTTGTGAACAAGTGTGTGAGAAAATAGTCCAACAGTTTAAGAACAAAGTTATAAAAAAAATTCAATTTTTAATTATGTTTAACACAACGTCCCAGCTTCGTTGCAATTGGGTTTGCATATCAAAACCGTGTTTGACCATCTTTTGAGATTATACTGTGTCCCACCTGAATGGTTGTATATGTATATCAAAATAAATATCTAGAAAACTAGATCAAAACAATTAACATTTGTCCATTTTTTGAAGAATTATTCAGTCTGGCAAAGTGTTTATTGTGAAGTGAGTTGAGTTTGGTACCATGATGCAGTGCTCATATCTTAAGCGTTTGGTTACAATTAAAAGCTAAAAAAAAAAAAAAAAAATGGCGCAGCTGCTTGTATAAACAAAAAAAAAACATTCAAAAAAAAAGCTTGAAAATGTTTGACATTTTCGTCAACCTTAACCACACTGGTGTCCTTATTCATGCTGACACTGTTGACGAAGAGAGCTCATTGTAGGTGAGCTGGGTAGAATTTGTGCGCTTCCTAGTTCCAAATCAGTTGCTAAATGTGCATGGCTTGACAAAAATTTGCGACTGCACCAAAAACAGCGTGTTCCAGATTCCAGAGACTTGTGTTTGCTTTCCTCAGAGTTAACACTGCAGTCATGCTGTCGATGTACAATCGGCAATACATACATCCATCATGACATGCCTGCCAAATCGATGCCCCACATTCAACATGGACACCACGTTGGCATGAGAGGCACGTCTTTTGCAATTTGATCTATTTTTATTTATTTTTTTAATCCAAGCCCCGTTCTCTAACTGCATTGCGCCACAGTGCTAAGTAAACAACAGCAGCCAGCGCTGGAACTTACAGATTTTGTCAAAGGTGTAGAAAGTGACAAATGGAAACTATTTTTGGACATATTGTTCAGTCATTATATCAGTCTGTTATATCGGCGTGGCTCTGCAGTAAAATGTGGCGCCGCAAAATATTGCCTCTCAATTAGAACACCAAGGATTATTCACCCCCCCCCCCCCCCCCCCACCCCCACCCCCGTCGCAGCGAGTTCATATGTCAGTCGCCACCTGTGTGGGAATGAGGAAATCCCATGCAAGCAGAGGAAATACGTGAAAACTCAACACACGAATGCCAGAGCCGAGATTTGAACCTGGAACCGGTAGCCTGCTGACGTTCGTCCACTTCGTGGCCCTCAAATCAACACGCCATGGATAAAATGCACATAACATCAGTCCCAACATCAGCATCAAACTTTTTGACTCCACTTTATAATACCCCAGAGATACAAATTTAAAGCCGACGAACACCCTGCCAGATTCTGGTGCCTGATCAAGCTGTTGGCTGTGCGATCACAACATAAATGTTTACTTTCTGGAGATTTTTGTGAGCATGACACACAAGCAGCGGGAAAGTAATACGCCTGCGAGCCTATAAAGTTGGAGGGTGAACCAAAAGTGCATGTGTAAGAGGTTTGCAATGCCGTTCGAAGCCCAGTGGCTGTTTAACGGGAACAGAGCTTCCTGAGCGTGCATCATTGACTCACAGATAAATACCTGAGAACACGGCGTGCTGTCTGACTAGTCCATATCAATCCAATATAATACAGGCATAAAGAAATGCTTACATCAACAAACACACACACGCTATTGAACAAGCAAGTCCAGGACCGATCGTGCATCGTTTGCTCGCACAGAAGAGGAAACAAGACAGGCATTGTTGCAAACTGATGAGAAGCAAACCGGGCAGAGTCGTTAAACAACATGAGGCTTAATGTCACAACAATAATTCTGGTTCCATCAGGAACTATCTTTATCATTTCAAAACCTTATAATAATAGTGTTATTCATGTTGCACGAAATTGTATTTATGCACGTGGTAGAAAACCATTCAACATTGTGTATTCTCATCTATGAGAACAGGATGAAACTTAAGGATGCCTGTGAACATCATACAGGGTAAATTATGTTTCTTTTTCAATGTTTCAGACAATTTTAGAGAAAAGCTATAATTAGCTCTTGTGCAAGCATAGCGTGTTGCGATGCAGCGGAAGCGCCAAAGTTAAATGCGATCCAATCCATGTTGGGTGTGCTCGCACTCGTGTATGGCTACAGTATCAAGAGAAAGCAAGAAATTATATATTAAGACTAGATGGGGAAAAAAATGCTAATTCTTTGAAGACTGATAACAATAATTGAAATAACAGAACGCTGTTGCTAAAATTAGTGCATGTCTGTCAAAAAAGTGAAATAAAATGTCATTAAATTTAGCCTATCCATGCGAATTACTGACGTTACAGTTGGTGGCCCTTCAATGTCTGAGTTTTATTTAACTTTTAAGGTATGTTTTCCAAGAAATGTCAAAATATTAAAACAGGATATATCTAAGCCTTAGCGCTATGATTAGTTCAGGATATAGACTGATTTTGCCCAAAGTCAGCCGAAGTAGGCTCAGGCTCCAGGATAAGGAGTATTAAAAATGGATTGATGGATGGACGAAGGCCTTATTAAAGAGAAATAGTGCGTGTGTGCGTGTGTTTGTGTGTGTCCTTCTTGCTCCCTGATATATGTCTTAAAGAGTTAAGGAGCGAGCAAGCTAGTTTTTTTGCAACGATAAAAGACCACAGCCTAAAAATGCAGCTGGGGCCCCCATGTCAACTTGCCGGCTGCACCTCGGAAAAAAAGAAAAAGCGTTAAGCCCTGTTCAAGTTAGATACAATTAACTTGGCAATTAACCCTGGAGCAGCTATTTGCATCTCCCCTGCGACCCAGAGGCTAACAGGCTGGAACTGCTCGTACTAGTCCAAACAGAAAATTGACTTTCTTCATTGTACATCTCTTTTCTGTACCACTGGTCTTCATTCAGGTCATGGCTGACTTTGAGCAAGGGGCGGAGTGCAACTTGCACTTGTTGCTCGCTGACTGCAGGGCAAATGTAGACAACTAATCAGACTCACGTTGCCACCTTTGGAAAAGTTAGTTTTCAATGAACCCAACACTGATGTTTTGGGTATCCAGAGAAAAGCGCAAATGTGCCATCAAGTGGAGTAGATTTGGTGACAGGTGGCGTCCATACAGATTTCGCGGGACATAAGTTTGTAAACAAAGGCCCCCGGAGCCTCTGAGTAGTCAGACTCTGCGTCATTCCCGTCCGGAGAACCATCTGAATATTCAACATTATTGACAGCCACAGGTTCAAATCTGTATGGACGTATTCCTCCGTCTTCCCGATGAACCGGTACTTCTATTTCTTCATCAGATGAGGATGAATCCGAGAAATCAGCGCTTACAATAACTGTGTAGGAACGTAACCGAGCCTCAGGTTGAGCACATGTCACGTCACATCCGCGCACATAGGCCAAAATGTCAACAACTGGGAACATTCAAAATACGTTGGGCGCGGGAATCCCCTTTCCATCTCGCTTTCCTCCCCCTCGTCAAGGGGGGTGGTCGGCAGTCGGAGGTGCTGGGGCTGGATCGGGGAGCCCCGCCTCCGGCGCGGGATCCGTCCTGCCTCCCCCGCCATCTTCCTGGGTAAGCGAAGTCGGCAAGTCGGATTTGTAACTTCAGGGCAAGAATTAGCTCTACCGCTTTTGTCCGCAAGACGGCGATTTGCTGGTGAAATGACATTCACAATGCGGGGGGAAAGACACCCCCAAGCCGGCTGGCTGGGCCCCGGTTGGGCTGGAATTGCTGATATAAACAAGCTTAAATGATATCTGATGAAAATTTCAAAGTTACAGTAACAATGAAAAAACCTATCTGATTGTTATTTTCAATTCCTAAATGACCTCATACCTATACTATAATACCTTAGTTTTCCATAAGACAGGATGGATTACTTTTCCAAACACACCTTGAAGCATTTGGCTTTCCTTGTCTCAACATGCAGCTGAGAGATTAGACCTCCATCTTTATCCATCCTTTCGAGATTGGTTTGGCCCCTCTGGGCTGTGTGCCCACTGCAGACAACGCTATACGGTTATTAAGCGTACAGAACAACATACTGTACATGTTACCGCTCGCATTTTAAAATGCGCCCTCATACTCTCTGTTAATGATTGCGCGCACACTGTAAATTCTTCTGGGAACACCGAAAATTCAAAGGAACGAATAATAAGTTCTGCCTGTCTTCCCCCGTCGAGCCAACAAAGAAAATGATGCTAATGCATCTTGCTTCTCTCAAATCCTGCGTCGCCGACTGACATCTGACGACTCCAGTCGCAATTTGAGACCAAGTACAAGTGTGAAGAATCCTCGGGACTGTTACAATTATTATTTTTTTTTATGACTGATCCCTTTCATCATAGAATCAACTGATTGCCATCAGTGAACAATGCAGAAAAAAACTCCAACATAGCCAAGATCCACCTGACCGGCTTCATATTAGGAAATCTATATATGTTCAAGTTATACCAACCTTAACCTTTTGTGGAAGTGTACTAGCAAAAAAAGTTAATCTTCATATATGATTTCTTAATGCTTCTCAACATAACAGCACCATAACCTTTGTTTTTTTTTAAACATGCGGAAATGCACACTATTACATAACTGATCACGAAGCTTTCTTTATAAGGCTTTCTGCATTGGACTTTCCAGAAGCAGTAGAAATAAACACCATTTTCCCACCTTATTTGTTTTCCACGACCAAATACACACCTCATCCCGAGGCAATACCGCACTCAGCTGAACTAAGAAGACGAGCTGCCAGCTGCACACCGAAATTCAGGTAACAGAACAAACAAAATGGAATGGTTGTTATTGTTACTAGTGAAATCAATTATCTATTTTTTTTCCCAGCGAAATGCTGCATCTGACAACAAAACAAAACTGCAAAAAAAAAAAAAAAAAAACCCTCAAGGCTTTTGCAGGCTATTTAGCTAGTAATAGAAACAAAGCAGCAAAACCACAGTGCCAAACCACATTATGGAGTCACAAAACACCACAACAGCCAGCGCACAACGAGAGAACAGCAAAGTGTGAATAACAGCGCTATGACTGTTCAATGACGCGTCTCGTGGAAGAATAAATTTTGAACGCGCGCTTAACTAAGGAAACATCAAGATAGAGGACTCTCAAAGTGATTTCCATGCATCCTTCTGGGGATGAGATATCGCGACAGAATTTCATGGCAATCTTTCCAATAGCTGGAGCGATATTTTAGAACAACAGACAGCCGGGAATGTGAGGACATACATTGTCAACATGATCTTCCCTTCTGCATATTTGTGGCAGAAACATTAAGGATGAGACATTTTAGCTCAGACCAAAGTCCTGATACATACTAATGATTGATGAAAAACCCTGTGGTGAGAAAATAAATGTCTCCTAAGTTTGAAAAACATAACAAAAGCTACTTTATACAAATGAGGTTTCAAAAATGATGAAAATTCAGGTCATTATTAAACATTGTGGTTGTGACCCCTAACTCGTGACTCTGTGACCACATCCCCCCACTCAATTGTCAATCAAATATGACTTCTTTGAGCTGGAAAAAAGGACTGTCTGACTACTGTCATTCATATGACTAAATTGTAGCTATGTGTTGGAGTCATGAAATTATACGAGTTGATTAAAGCTTCCAGTGTGTGTCAAAAGAATTTAAAGTGGAGGTGGGACTGCATCAAGGATCCGCACTGAGCCCCTTCCTGTTTTCGGAAGTAATGGTTAGGGTGACAGACGAGGTTAGACTGGAATTCCCTTGGACCATGATGTTAACAGATGATATAGGGACCTGCAGTGAAAGCAGGGAGGAGGCGAAGGAACAATTAGAAAGATGGTGGCACGCACTGGAAAGGAGAGGAATGAAGATTAGCTGAAGTAAAACAGAATATATTGTGCATGAATGTGAGGGGCGGTGGAGGAAGTGTGAAGCTCCAGGTAGAAGAGATAGTGAGGGTGGATGACTTCAAATACTTGGGGTTACAAATACAGAGCAATGGAAAGTGTGGTAAGGAAGTGAAGAAACGGGACCAAGCGGGGTGGAACAGTTGGCGGAAGGTGTCTGGTGTTCATTGTGACAGAAGAGTCTCCGCTAGGATGTAGGGAAGTTTATAAAACAGTGGTGAGGCCAGCCATGATGTACGGATTAGAGACGGTGGCACTGAAGAAACAACAGGAAGCAGAACTGGAGGGACCAGAAATGAAGATTTTGAGGTTCTCGCTTGGAGTGAGCAGGTTGGATAGGATTAGAAATGAGCTCATTAGAGGGACAGCCAAAGTTGGATGTTTTGGAGACAAGGTTAGAGAGAGCAGACTTCGATGGTTTGGACGTGTCCAGAGGTGAGAGAGTGTGGATATTGGTAGAAGGGTGCTGAGGATGGAGCTGCCAGGCAAAAGAGCGAGAGGAAGACCAAAGAAAAGGTTGATGGATGTTGTGAGAGAGGACGTGAGGACAGTGGATGTTAGAGGGAAAGATGCACGAGATAAGCTCAGATGGAAAAAGATGACACGCTGTGCTGACCCCAAACGGGACAAGCCGAAAGCAAAAGAAGAAGAAGATTAAAGGTTCCAGTGGCTGGAATAAAGAATATCCCACCGGCCAATACTTGTGGAGGTTTTCTACGGCACAACGAGGTGTTCCAAAGCAGACAGGTCAATGCGAATCCCCTGCTCGCACTCCCTTTTTTAAAAAAAAAATAATCTCGCTCTTCCACTTTCTTTCTGTGACATATTTTTACCTATGAAGTATGGCATAACTGGCAACAAGTTGGGCGACATAAGGGTAAAGCCATCGGCAGCCTGAAGTCTGATGACTGTGGAGGGATTAGTGGACTGTTTTGCTTCGGTTGACATGCTTATCCGTGACCTCATCATCCCACAGAACTGCTAGACCAGTGTTTTTGACCAGGACACAGAGTGACATCGATTTTATGTGAGGAGAGCTGTATGCTGCCTTAGCAGATTGATAGTTATGCCCGTAGTGAGGCTGAAAGAGCCTAAATTCATGTGCAGCGGCAAGACCGTCAGAATAAGGCTAAGGGCTGATAAACCCTGATCTGACTCTCTAGGCTGGATGGGGACGGCTGCCTTAGCTATTGAAAAGCACGACATCATGCCAACGCAATCTCACCAATGAATAAGACACAGCACATTACAGCGGATTTACAATGACTGTCAACAACAATCTCTTGTAATCAATCAAGCAACTACGGTTTCCTGGTACATCCCAAAAACATGAATAGTAGGTTACCGTAATTTTGCGCCTACAGAGCACACCTGGTTACAAGCCTCACAGAGTACATTTCTAAAGGAAATACTGTTTAGTACATACATACGCTGCAGCTGTGTAAAAGCCGCAAATGCCCACATTGAAACCTGCATTGAAACACGAGATACAAAGAAAGACGGTACACAGAAAGAGTTTAATGCTAGTGCTGCGCTAACGCGAACAGGGTCGGTTAAAATAAAACTTACCGATAAATATCACTGAGACGCGCCAGTAACACAGCAGCAACACACTAGCACAGCGCTAACACGACCGGTAAAAGTCACTTCCTCGGCACATATATCCCACCAGACTCATTCGTTCCTTTTCCGCGAGCGCCAACTTGTGGCCGTTAGAAAAAAAGGCACAAATTAGCTGCATCCCCACATAAATCGCAGGGTTGAAAGCGTGTGAAAAAAGTTGCGGCTCGTAGGCCAGAAATTACGGTATATGAAAACTCTGTGAGTGCAAATGGTTATGTGCCCTGCGATTGACTGGTGACCAGTTCAGGGTGTGCCCTACCTCTTGCCTGAAGATAGCTGGGATTGGCTCCAGCATGCCCAAAACACCAGTGAGGATAAGCAGTAAGGAAAACGGATGGATGGATTTTTATACACAGAAGCATTAGAAAGCGGAGTAATGCGCAGTGTTTCTTAAATGTCTGGCAAGCTTGTATTACAACTTCCCTTAAGCAAACATTGATCCTAAAATCAATAGATTTAGGCAAAAGATTTCCCCAATTAAGAGTCATCCAGTGCAGCCACAGTAAGGAAGGACATATCGAAAATGTGACTTGTTTGAGAATTAACTCTCCACTGCACTCATGTGATTAGCGAGCCTATAAACAGTCTCGGACTGTACTTGGAAGAATCAATGGAATTAAATAGGCTATTCAGTCAAATTCTTGTCATGTTTGAGCACGGTTTTGAACTCACTCCGAGGGTTTTATTTCATGCTGTCAACAGTTTAATACCTCCAAGACAGATGCCTCTTCGTCCATTTGTTCTGAGCGTTCAGGCTGCGTTTCCTGCGGCCCATTGTCCCCTCGCCCACAGGTACGTCAGGCAGAGAACACCTGGGGGTTTTCATTAGTCCCAATGTGGCTTGATCTGGGAAGAGACAAAAGCGTTGAACACGACCCAATTTGAGCTGTTAAAATATATCAATTTAAACCCTCTGATGGATGGAGTATATCCCACCGGGTCATCGCAGCAGTGAGAGGTGCTCGTCAACGCTAGCTAACAGGCTACTCTTGTTCCTCTCGGCTAGCGGTGAAAGTGAGTTCAACAAAACTAAGAGATTTTCCTTGACATGTTTCTATAAATACACGCCTCGTTTGCTAATTTTCTGTCCAAGCTGTAATTTATGCACCGACCTTCATTTTGAGTTTTTTTTCAATGGTGTGAAAAAAAAGAAAAACCTTGAAAAAAATCTACTAAATGATTATATTCCAGATTGGCTAGCTCTGTTGAACCTACATTTATGCATGTATGATGGAAAAGTGGTGTGGATGAAAGACTATGACTAAGTACAGTGTGCATGCAGGTGTATGAAGATTTATCGCCTAACGTTTGTGAAAGAGCAGGATGTGCACTTATCATTCTTACACTGTCACAATGTTTTATTCAACTCGGTGCAATCTCAGCCGAGATTATAAATTTGAATTCAACACCCATTGACACATGCTGTACTCATGCAGAAAACAGAAACAAACGTGCAGGTACCGAACACTCCGGTCTCCTTCAGGCCGCCGAACTTCTGCATGGCTTTGATGGCCTTCGTCAGGGCCTCCTTGGTCTGAAGCTGCCCGGTCACAGGGTCCCCCGGTGGGAGGTAACCAAACTTGCTCAACCAGTCCTGGACGAAAAAGGGGAGACACAGAGGTCATAATGTATTGTAAATACATATATGTTTGGAGAAATGATGTACACAAGTTTATACAGAAAATGAACAGGTTATTTAAATAGACATTTCTTCATCTTATCATTTTTTTTCCCCCGCTGATCGGTGATCGGACCCAAAACTCCTGATGATGTATAAAGCCTTCTAAAGACAAGCAAAAAAGCATTACATCAGAGCTAAATAGTAGCCTAGCATCAAGCCTCCATTTAGTCATTCAGAAATGTGCATAAATGAGAAAACTTCAGCGTTAACAAAAGAATAATAAAACCAGGTTCTACAGTGAATCCACATCGGATTTTAGATGGACTGTTCGTTGGTCCAAGACCACTCCCCCACAAAGTTGTTGTAAACCAGGAGTGCTCAATGTGTCAATCGCGATTAACCAGTCGACAGCATGCCCACACAAAAAAAAGATGCCAGCCATTGTTCCCTCGAAACTGCACGCATGCGCAGTTGTGCACCGCTGATGCAGTCTCTTCGCAGAGATTCTGTGTAGCGTGCAAAAAAAAAAAAAAAAAAAAAGTATAACATACAGCTATTCAGTTTGTGGCATTTCGCAATGTGATTCAATGAGTGAGGGATGACTGGTTGTTACATTTAATGGCACAATTCACGTACGTACTGTAAAAAATAAAAAGAAAAAGCCACTGGTTTCTTTTAGACAGCACACGGAACTTTCTTAACAATGACCGCTACTCCGCCACACTTTCTTTTTCCTAGTTTACCTTACACACTCTTAAAGGCGTACATTCATAATTATAAATGTTACATCACTTACGGAGCCCATCAATGTGTTTTATAATGACAGCGTTCACCACTGCTGCTTGAGTGAGCAACACAGTCTGGGCAATGTAGACCAAAGACGAGCAAGACATGCTGTTTATGTTTACTTTCAATTTTAATGGAGAAAGTTAAAGAAGAAATGCTGTCGAAGTATGTGAATAATCTAAGAAAAAGTGGTTAAACTAGACGAGATTTTCTCTTTTCCGAGTAGGAAAGGTCTGGTCTCAACCCAAAGTAGAAAGTGCAGGATGAGATGGTGTGTAATTTTAAAATTCCACCTTGGCACAGACCTGATCCAGGATGAAAGCACAGACAATACAGTGCTCAAAAAGTGAATTCTGTATTTTAAATATATATATTTAGATACAGTATATCACATAACATTAATAACATAACATTGGGACCATCATCATCACCACCACGCCCTATGGTAGCTCGCGAGATGCTAGCTGCTTGAAAAGTAGATCTTGGGGTAAAAAAGTCTGGGCACCCCTGTTGTAAACTATTAAAACACTTTATGCATACCCGTTATCCTGCTGCACTTACTAATGAACATAACAAATCAGTGTGGGAGATGTAAGAAAGAAGTGAAATCTGGAGAAGTCTGGCGGCCAGACTCACAGGCAATGCAAACTCAAAAGAAAGGCAAAGAGCAAATTGCCACGGAACATTTCATCACGCTTAGCCGGTTACTCCCCTGATTTTAAATGTACGTGTTTGTGGGAGGAGAAGTACCGCCGAGGCTGTGTTTATGATGATGAGACACCGCGGTGATATTTCTGTAGTCATTTTGCCATGAAATTGCATTTGTGTTAAAACCTGCCCAAGCCTCTTATCGCAATTCATCACAGGGCAATTTAACTTTTTTTTTTTTTTGCTTGTTGTTGTTTGGTGGAAGCACACATGCGAAGACATTTCCAAATTGACAAATCATCCCCCTAGTTATGCTTGGCCTCTTTCATTTTCACAAAAAGCAACTGAAGGTATGCCATCTATCAATTGCAATATATCAACTTCCCGTTTGTTCTGCTCCTGGCAGCAAAATGTTCTAATCTTCAATTAATATTCAGGGTTGACTGAATTAGCAGGTTTAACAGTCGGGTTCTTCTCACTCTCAGCCACTCGCCACGCTTTTGCTTGCATCTGCAACTGCACGAAAGAGGTTGACATCTTTGACAGCTTGACGGGAAAGAGTTTTCCCCGATTTAAAAGATGCTCCATTAGTCTAACGGTTCCATCCATATCTGGTAACTGGAGATCTTATAAGATAGTACCACTCACTTTTTTGCTCACACAGTTCTACAAAGACCCAGAGCATGCTGTGTGTTTGTATGTTTTTTGTCACTCATGGATTGAATTCTAAAACTGTACACTCTTCAAAAACAATTTTTTTTAACATCCCATTATGAAGCTGGTACTTCTTTTAGAATAAGTGCTAGAAAATAAAGTAAAAAAAAACAAAAACGCAAAGCAGATTTAGATTCGCTGATCAGGCTCTAACGCTGAAGTTTTATGTGACTTTAAAGAACCACTTTTCACAAATTTGAATTTTTTTTTTTTTCCCCAGGGAGTGTTCCACTATTGAAGTTCTACTGTAGTGCTTTGTGTTTTTGTGGTTTATATGTGAAAAAGACTCCTTGTGGGGAAAAACAGGCCAGGGAAAATTGCGTTCTGAACCCAAAAAATATATCTGTAATAATAATCATGTAAGATACACAACCTTTGACAATGCTCAGATAGAACTATCCATCCATCGATTTTCTTTGCCGCTTATCCTCACGAGGGTCGCAGGGAGCGCTGGAGACTATCCCAGCTGTCAACAGGCAGGAGGCGGGGTACAGCCCGAACTGGTCGCCAGCCAATCGCAGGGCACATAGAGACAAACAGTCACGCTCACAATCACACCTAGGGGCAATTTAGAGTGTCCAACTAATGTTGCATGTTTTTGGGATGTGGGAGGAAACCGGAATGCCCGGAGAAAACCCACGCAGGAATGGGGAGAACATGCAAACTCCGCACAGGCGTGGCCGGGATTGAACACGGGACTTCAGAACTGTGAGGCCAACGCTTTACCAGCTGAGCCCAGATAGAACTAACCCTTGTTAATGTGATTATCTTGAAGAGAAGTTAGTTCACGGACACCAAGTGAAGTCAGGTATCTTAAGCCGAAGGGGGCCTGAACAACAAATACATTAATGATGTTTTCTGTTCATAGTTCCCGGTTTGCCATAGCAGCCTTACAATCAGGCATCATGCACAAAAGGGCCTGGAGACAAAAGTAGCTCAATGGAATACCGTCTTTATCCATTTTCTTGTGACTTTAGTGCCTGGTTCTGTGACACACAAGAATCTTATTTATAAAAAAAAAAAAAAAAAAAAAAAGCCTCATTCACTGTTTTAAACCTCACGCTGTTCGAATTTTCGAATTCATCAACAGGGTTTGTCTTTCAGAAATCATAATCAATTTGAATTGGAATGATTACGTACGGTATGTTTTCAAGTCTTCAAGGCTGCTTTATCACTTCAACATTGTTCGCATTCAAGTCATTACCACTGGCCCCAATTAGCCCCCGGCTTCGTCTTCATTCTCGTTTTAATGGATTCTTTCTGGTTGTTTTTCTGACACACTGCCGCTTTGCCATAAGGGTTGACATAAAGGTGGGCAGACAAAAGATGTTTTTCATTGAAACGGTGTTCTGCCGATTATATTTCAATTGAATTACTGTGTCCTCCCTGTAGTTGAATGCAGTATGACTAATAAAATCTTTCTACAAATGCTCTAGCAAAGGCTGGGGATAAATTATCCTTTAGATAGTCTGTAAATTGTGTGAAATTGAGCTACATTCACCAGACCTCCATCCCAAGTTGTATATATATTTTTAATATACTTTAATTCAAATGGACATTGTGCTGCTCCTTCTGGAGTGCGAACCTTGAGCACCAGGGACAAGCACAATCCAGACATTCACGTACAAGGAAATGGTCACAGCTCCTCAGTAAACTGCAATAATAATCGTCTTTATAAGGGATAAAACAAAATATATCTGCAATTATTGTTGTGTTCTGTGTCTGTCTGCTATGGCAATACTAACGGAAAGTTGTGTGGTTATTTTAAATAACGTGTAATTTGTATGGTTTAGCAATACACTCCCACATGAAGGGGCAATAAACCATCTGGACCCAATTTTTGAAGAATTGTTCACTCTCTGCCAAACTGTTGCCGGTTATGAAATTGCCAACATACTGCTTGTATCTCAAACTTTTGCTCTCAAATCAAAGCAGAAGAATTGGCTGAAATGAAAGTTTCGGTCACAATCGTATCTCCAGAAACCCTTGGACCATCCATCCGGCCATCCATTTTCTGAGCCGCTTATCCTACATGGAGTGGCAATAAACCGTGTGAACACAATTTTTGAAGAATTGTTCACTCTCTGCCAAACTGTGAAATTGCCAACATAGTGCTTGTATCTCAAATTTCTACTCTCAAATCAAAGCAGAACAATTGGCTCAAACGAAAGTTTCGTTCACAACCGTATCTCCAGAAACCCTTGGACCATCCATCCGGCCATCCATTTTCTGAGCCGCTTCTCCTCACAAGTGTCGCGAGAATGCTGTTCCTATCCCAGCTACCTACAGACAGCAGGCGGGGTACACCCTGATTTGGTTCCGAGCCAATGACAGGGCACAAAAAGACAACCATTTGCACTCACAGTCTCCCCCCCAAGGGAGATTTAGAGTCTCCAATTAATGCACATTTTTGGGATGTGGGAGGAAACCGCACTGCCCTGAGAAAACCCACACAGGCAGCAGGAGAACATCCAAAGTCAACACAGGAGGGGCCGGAATTTGAACCCAGGTCATCAGAACTATGAGGCAGACACTCTAATGAGTTGGTCCACCATGCTGCCCCATTGAACCATAAAAAACAAAAAAAACAATGTAATTGTCTGGAGCTCGTCCTCACTAGGGTCGCGAGTGTCCTGGAGTTTACCTCAGCTAGAGGCGGTGTACACGCTGTACCGGTTGCCAGCAAATCACAGGCAATCAAGGAAATGTACTACATGCTGCTCTTAGTCTGTTGGACAAATAAGAGTAAATGATTTCATGATGACTCATCGGATTTCATGATGACACATCGTGCCAAAATTAATTAAATGAAACTATTGATGCAAAGGACGCCTTGAAAACAAAATGTGACGAGAGATATTTGATGTGAGGTCACTTGCGAATGAAAAAGGGCTGAGTGAAGCGTCTCACTCGCCTGCCAAGACAGAAAACGTCGGACGCTGCGATGCAATAAAAGAACCAAAGCTTGCCAGTGAAAATTTCAACGTCTTAATCTGCGATTAAGTGCGGCATGAGTGGGCCGGCGCAGATGGTTAAGGCTCCAGTCTTCTTTAATCATACATTATTTAGATGAACAGAAGCAGAGGCGCAACACTGTCAAGTGATGTTGAACTTTTGGGTTTTCTTTGTCTGGCACTTGAGGAAACTTTGCTTGAGCCTTTGTATAAATAATCGTGTCATGAAATTTGCCAGGCTCAGAAATGCGTACTTTATAATCCATCCATTTGTCTTCTGAAGGTCGTGGGGCGGAATTGGAAGGAAATGAGTCAACTAGCATGCAAACAAAGAGTCTTACAATCAAAATGTAATTTGACAAAAATGAAAGGTAATCAAATGATGTCCTTGACGCACTGGTGTTTCTTTCTGTGAAAAAATATATTCAATCCTGTCACTAGTTAAATGAAGACTGACTGATCTGCCGTCACAATATGTAAATGGTGTCAAATGTTTTTTACGTTTCTCTTAATCTGCAAATTTTATAAGGCTCATAATGTTTGGAGTAACTGGCTACTACGAGAAGTAGTGGTGGTTCATTCCCCTGATACACTTTCAGGCAGGTGGGTTTAATTCCCACACGGTGACTGTGATCGTGAAGAGTTAATTGTCTAAATAAGCCCCGAGTTGACCCGCGACCATGCTAGGGTGAAGTGCCATTTACATTGAAGAAAATAAGTATTTGAACACTCTGCTATATTGCAAGTTCTCCCACTTGGAAATCATGGAGGGGTCTGAAATTGTCATCGTATTTTTTTACCGATTTATTTTTTGTGATACAGCTGCAAATAAGCATTTGAACACCTGTCCATCAACTAGAATTCTGACCCACAAAGACCTGTTAGTCTACTTTTAAAAGTCGGTTAGCTGCAAAAAGACACCTGTCCACGCCATACAATCAGTAAGATTTAAACTCGTAACATGGCCAATACCAAAGAGCTCTCCAAAGACACCCGAGAGAAAATTGTACAACTCCACACGGTTGGAAAGGGCTACGGAGAAATTGCCAAGCAGCTTGGTAAAAAAAAAGTCCACTGTTGGAGGAATCATTAGAAAATGGAAGAAGCTAAACATGACGGTCAAGCTCAATCGGAGTGGAGCCCCGTGCAAGATATCACGTCGTGGGGTCTCAGTGATCCTTAGAAAGGTGAGGAATCAGCCCAGGACTACACGACAGGACTTGATCAATGACCTGAAAAGAGCTGGGACCACCTTTTCCATGGTGACTGTTGGTAATACACTTAGACATCATGGTTTGAAATCATGCATGGCACGGAAGGTTCCCTTGCTTAAACCAGCACATGTCAAGGCCAGTCTTAAGTTTGCCCTCCATGATTTCTAAGTAGGAGAACTTGCAATATAGCAGGGTGTTAAAATACTTATTTTCTTCACTGTCTCTCGTCAGCGCGGATAGCCTTTTGTTCCTCCGATGGATGGGGGTGCATTCTGCTAAATGGGAAAAAAAATAAGCTCTCTTTGAGGCATACTTTTCGGTTGAAAAACAATCTTCTATTCCTTCTGCTGTCAAGATTTCAAAACAAGTGACAAGAAAGCAAACGAGGACAAGAATCGAGGTAAGGGTGGCTGTGAGTGAAATTCAACAATTTCCCACTTTAAACATCCAAGTATTACGAAATTGCGAAAGTTAGAGATAGCCGTGATTGAATCTCGGGGGGAAAAAAGATTGTTCATATTTCTGAAAGTTTTGAACCCCATTTTTTGATCACACTTTCATATCAAGGCATCTTCACACAGCACTGAGCAATGAATAGGCCATCAATTAACCCATCCATTAGTGAATGTGCTGCAGTGCCGTGCCGTGCCGTGCCGCTTAGGGGGCTGGAGGACAAGGTGGACAGGTGATCACCCCAAGAGCAAAAACTGGACGGCAGCGTGTCAGCTGTCATGATAGATGACATGGCGAGGTGGTGGTGGTGGTGGAGTGGCTTTAGGGTGACCACACTGAGGGATTCTCCTGGATTTGTAAAGTACGCAACATTGTCTTTGTTCCCTGGGTTTGACTCCTGACCAATCCAGGGGGAAGATTGACTTTTGCGGGGTTGGGATAGCATACTAGCTAGCTTCTACCTCGCCAGAAAGTTTCCCAGTTTGCCTTCAGGGCAGCAAAATGACGTACTGTATCTAAAGTTGGTTAAAAGTGGTTCTGCCTGTATGAAGCCCTCAATGGCTTCAAGACACTATGCGTTACCAATCAATTCCACACAATTGACAAAATTGTTAACGCTCAATTAATATATTCTTGTCTAGCTCTGGGAATTGTCTTGTGTAAAATTAAATCGTTTGCATGACTGGAAAACAATTAAATGACGCGTTAATTTGTCATACAACTGCCAGGAGAGAGAGTAGTTCATCGAACAACTAATTGTGGGAACGCGATTAAAATTGAAAACAGCTTCTCGACAAACAGCTGACTGCCCACCTGTTTGGGTTTGCTTTGACTGATGATTTAACTTTTATGTACATCTTAGTTTTGGATTTATTAATGAACACGCTGTAAGACTATCAGCCTTTTAGTTGCAGTGTGCCTTACAGGCGAGAGAGCAACAGTGGAACACATACAAAGCATGTCATTAGCAAAAAAATAATCCTGTTCTGGAAACCCTCTAGTGTGAGAGGTTACTTGAATGAAGTTGTATCACTTCATAAATGCATAAAAGCAGAGACTATGATTTCAAACACAATAAGGTGTGAATTTATGCAACGATGACGTAACCCGCTCAAATGACGACAGTCTCCTTCGGAGGTAAGGTTTTCAGAACTTTGATTAATTGTTGAACAATCTGGTTTAAAGACCAACATTGTGTAATTTTATGAAGTAAAAGAGAATTACATGGGATAGAGCAGGGGTGCCCAGACTTTTTTTTACCCCAAGATCTACTTTTGAAGGTGTGATAGTGAGTGCAGCTGTTTTTCTCCATGTGCTCTGCGACTGGCTGGCAACCACACAGGTTGTACCCCGCCTCTTGCCCGATGACACTAAAAGTTTTGTACTGTCACTGACTAGTATTTTGAACCATTTAAAATTCCTTTCACCTTGTCTAAGGCCATAGTTTCATCTGCAGGAAAAAAAAAAAAGAGCATGATGCCATGCCATGATATGATACCACCATGCTTTGCTGTAAGTATGGTTTTCCTTTGGTGATGAGCAATGTTTTGTGTACAACATACAACCATCCATCCATCCATGCATCGATTTTCTTAACTGCTTATCCTCACAAGGGTCGCGGGGAGTGCTGGAGCCTATCCCAGCTGTCAATGGGAGGTGAGGTACACCCTGAACTGGCTGCCAGCCAATCAAAGGGCACAGAGATAAACAGCCGCACTCTCAATCACACCTATGGGCAATTTAGAGGGTCCAATTAATGTTGCATGTTTTTTGGGGTGTGGGATGAAACCGGAGTGGCTGGAAAAAATCCGCACAGGCACGGGGAGAACATGCAAACTCCACACAGGCGGGTTCGGGATCGAACCCAGGACTTCAGAACTGTGAGGTCAACGCTTTACCAGCTGATTCACCGTGCCGCTGTACAACAAATGGGATTTTTGGAATTATGGAACAAATGTTCAACTTTGGTTTCTTCTTCTTCTTCTTCTTCTGTTTCAATAGACCTAAAAATCTGAAATCCCCCAAAACGTGTGAATGTGTTATAGCTAATGTACAAACAAATTTCAGCTTCACGGCCACTAACTGAACGGAATTCGATCCTAATTCATCAGCACTGTAAATTAATGACTAACTTAACCATATTGAACTGAACAGCCAGGACAGAGACACTTTCCATTAATAAATGGTTCTGTTGGAATTGGACATTTGAAAGTTTCCTTTCTGGTTCTTTTGTCAGCTTTGGATTTCTCCTGGTCGCCCTTCTGAAGGGATTTAAACAAACAAAACAAAAAATTCAATCTTTTGGATGAACTTAAATTTAGATTAAATTGGATTTGCAAATATTTGCCTTCTAATGAAAAACTATGATAGCACACTTTTCAAGTAACAAAAGAAGCAACACTGAAAAAACCAGTTACACACTGACGTGGAGAAGAATCAACACACATCGATAGGGGGAAATGTACTGCAGCTTCTTGACAGCCCATTCACTGCTTCACTAAAGATATCCACCTTTTAATTATATAATACCATTCACAGTGCCGCTGTACAACACCGCAGCAACCGAGGCACACTCAGCGCTGTTGAGAGCTCTACAGCAGTGGGAAACACTGCGTACACCAACCTGAAAATATTCTCTTTTTTTGAAGTGGGCTCAGTGAGCACACAGCTGCATAAGACGCAAATGCAAAAGGCCCCGAAGTCATGCCCGTGTAGCATGTAATAGCTTATTTATCACACTGTGGAGACGTTTTTCTTTTGGGGGACAGGATTGTTGAAATATTCGAGTTGTACTTTTTCCGCCCTTTAAATTTCATTTTTTTTGGTCTCGATTTGTAGTTTTCTTTTCCAAGGTACAAGGGCTTTTAATATTAATAACCAAACACACAGTACATTTCTATAAATTCAAATCCGCAATGTCTGAAACTGCAATCATTGATTCACTCGGTCCTTTAATGCCACTTCGCAAGATTGAGCCACCGAGGGAGCCCAGAAAGAACTTAATGAACCCGTTAATGGTATGGTAGTGACACTGCACAAAGGTTGGCTACACACATTCAAACATTAAAACTAAAGTGAGGTTTCAAATAATCTTGGAGCAAGCTGGAAAAAGGACTGCACGTCCTGGAAATGTGCACAATTTCCACACTTGTAAAAGTCAGCGTTCAAAGAATAAATACCTCGTGGCTCTCAGCCGTTTTTCTTATCCAAATAAAGCTTCCAATAAAGTGCATATATGATGAGTTTCTCAAGTTTTTTTCTTTTAAGTTCATTTTCGTAATAAGATAAATTCGAGGATACTTAATAGATTAAAGATGAAATAATTGAAAATGAAATACTGTAATGGGGATTTCTGAAAAGAAATGCTGACGTGAGCTTGTGTGGACAATCACGGCTTTGGAGTAGCCACATTGCAACCATCTTTTTTAAGTATGAAATGATCTCAAATATTGGACACATCTTTCACGCATGGTTTCCTCATTGTTCTTATTCTTATCTTATTTATATTGAAATCTGCAGTAAAATTAGTTTATGTGGAAAATGATGACCGTGAAACTTTGCAGCAACTGAGAGAAAATCACTGACTTTTTTAAAAATCTGAATGTGCTTAAAAAAAGTGTGAACACACACACAAACTCCCACCCCAGTCTTTCCGGTGGCCGTCCAGGCCACCCAAAGCAAGGAGCTTGTCCAGGAGGTCATCTAAGACGTTGAGCACAAGGGTTGCTATGGGGTCAGTCAGGCGGACGTCGCAAGGAGGGTCCCAATGGCAAATCAAGATCCAAACAGGAACTGGCGACAGGTGCGGGTGAAGCACCGCCACGGAAGGAGGAGAGGACGACCGCTGAGGTGTGAGTGAGAGGCGGTGGCTGCTGCTCGGTCACGACTTAGCCATGAGTGAGAGGCAGTGGCAGCTGCTGCTCCTCGGGGACCACCGAGGCATGGGCAAATTGCGGCTGCTGTTCGGGCAATTATGAGGCATAAACAAAAGGCTGTTGTGAGTCAGGCACTGCTGAGAGATAAGCAAGAGGCGGCTGCAGGTCAGACACGGCTGAGACATGAGCAAGAGGCGACTCGGGATCAGGGACAACTGATGAGACATGAGCACACCGTGGATAAGACACTCCAGGGGCTGCCGGAACAAGAGCACGTGGTGAACGCTGAGGATGGGGAGCCGACGAGACACGAGCACATGGTGGATGACACAGGCCTAGTGCCGCCGCAGAAGTACGAGAGAGTGAGCGGCTGCTGGTTGGAAGCCACCAAAACAGAGGTGAGAGGTTGCAGCCGCAAGTTGCGTGCTGCTGCTGGAGAGCGTGGCCGCAGCCGTTGGTTGGGTGTCGCTGAAGCATGAGCAGGAGATGGCCACGGGCTGAACACTGCCGCTTCAGAGCACGAGCGAAGGTTGGTCGCCGCGGACTGGGTGCCAATGAACCATGAGTGAGAGGTTGATGCCGCGGGCCGGGCGTCGCTGGAACAAAAACAAGAGGCGGCGGCCGGTCGATCAATCTCCTCTCCCGAGCCAGGTCCACGAGAATCGCAAACCGTGAAGCAAAAGCGGCGTTCTGCTCTCTAATGTGGAGACGGAGGCCAGTAAGTTCTCCATATTGCTGTGCTCAAAGGCAATCAATCATTCACTGAGCAAAAGTCAGCTGGGACCATGTCCGCTCAGTTCGTTCCGTCACGATCAAGTGGCGTGGGGTTGGACACAAATGCAGGACTCCGAGGCAATAACATGATTTTCCAAGGGTAGTTTCATTCAGGCAGAGGTCAGTACACAGGTAGCAGTCCAAGAAGACAAAAGCACAAAAACAAAAATCCTGAAACGAGGTCGGATAACTACAGGGCAAAAATTTGGAACGTGAACAAAAGACTTGACTATGGTGGCACAGGAACGCTGCCACGTGGTAACGAGGTAAAGAAAACACAGAGAAGAAGCTTGCATACTCACACACAACAAACTGGCAACTAACACACTGCACACAAGGCTTAAATACATGACATAATTACAGCCAATGAGGCGCAAGGGAGGAGTAGTGGCTTGGCCGCGCCCCTGCCAATATTCTAAATCAAATCTCCAATGGTCGGGTCTTATGTCAGAAGAAAAAAACATTCACTTTTATCCAAAGTGCTGTAAATCAATTGCTTGCGCACATTCGCGATGCTTTCTGAGCCCCTCTCAGATTCGCTCACGCATAAATTGTTCATGGGAATTCAGTAGGCCAGTGATTTATACATTCCATTTCATGCTACATTATCTACCAGATAAAATTAGTTGTCTTCCAAACGCTGGGATCCCTACAGTTTTATCAGGTTGACAACAGCTATAGTGTATTTTTTCCCATTGTACTGTTCCCTCACTCCATCTATTGATACGTGTTGACACATCCAAAAGAACAGATCCATCTTATCCGGCTAGTCTGAGTGGAGTTTCATGCAAACCGCCATGTTTTAATAGTAACAGTGAAGGCCTCGTGAGAGTAAAAAATACAGAAACGGGCGCGAGAGGATGACGAGAAAACGGCATTTTGTATTTAACTCGCTCCTTGTTAATCATCTGACATCATGCGACACATCCTGTCAGAGGGTAAAACATTCTTCTCTCTGTTCCCCCCAAAGGTCAAAGTGCAGCCCGCCTCTCCGGAGTCTCCTTATAAAACTCGGGTTGTTTTGTCCTGCGTGTTTGTGAGATGTTCCATCCAACAAAACCTCTCTGTTTTCCTCAGTGAGCAGCTGTGAGAGCCTTTAAATTCACTCCTATTGACGTGGCATGAGTCACCAGGAGACGTGACATACTTTCTCCATAATGGAGGGGGGGTACTTTAGTATTGACATTGTTCATTGGAGCCTTGGGGACGAGGGACGACGACCTTTACATCCCCTCTGTTAAAATGGTGTCGGGCAAACATTTTTGACTACAAATGCAGAATATTGAGTAGAATTTTCAGAAAAGCACAAAAAGAATTGATGCAGCAAAAGATTCTTGGTTTAAAAACAGATCTGTTTTATTTACTGAAGTCAATAATACATCTAGACCAGGGGCCTCAAGCTAGCAGCCCTTGGGCCATTTGTGGCCCGCTAGATGATATTTTGTGGCCCCACCTTAATGTTAAAGTTTAATGGTCGTGCGGCCCTCAGGTTTTCATAAATGACGTGTTTACAGTGTTCTGAGGGGGGCTGACGAACCTACCGATCACAGGGGGGATACAGCTCTTGGGGGGCTGACACCGACCGCGCTTGATACAGGCAGAGTAACATTTTTCAGTGAGTGAAATTTACACCAGCAATGCCATGGAGAGTTTTAGTAGTAGTTTACAACAGTGTCCTTAGTTATCGTATTTTTTTCAAAAAATTGAGAAATACATTTGAGAAGATTGTTTTTTTTTTTTAATTTCCGATTTAAATTGCACACGCATGTGCATCTACAGCCCAGGGTCAGTCAGCTCCTGCTTCAAGTGGCCCGAGGTGAATTGAGTTTGAGACCCCTGATCTAGACTGTAATTGGAAGAACCGAAAGCATGCATCTCCACAAAAGCTTCAAATCTGTCATCTCAGAAACCAATGAGCAAAAATCTTGAGGATCGCAAAGAATCTTGACCTGGAATTTGAATGCAATCAACTGACGGCGAAGATTACCAATCAGAACAGGATGTCCATTCCCGACATTCGAATGATTCAAGTGGACATCTTGTGCCTCTCTCCTCTCACATGTACAGGAATCATTCTTGACCAACAGACCCCAGACTGTGAGAATCAGCTCACCCCTTCCTCCTTCCCTACACTGAGCTACACCGGCTCACCACAGGGCTGCGTGCTAGGCCCCCTTCTGTAGAGTCTCTACACCTTCGACTGCAGCCCTGCCAACAAGATTATCACAGTCAAATTACCTGACGACAACAGTGGTCAGTGTGATCTCAAAGGGAGACGGGGTATCAGATTTGTATGATGACAATGAACGGCATGTATTCATTCATTCATTACTGTCACAATACATATTTACAATGAGAAACATTTACAGTGCGTTGATAGCTATGCTTCAATACTTTTAAAGGGATTGACGAGAATCTCTTCTTGAATGTTTGTTTGCAAAGTAAAAATGCTGTCCAGAGAGGTTGCCGCACTGCGAATGTAGCTCAACCCTCCTAATGTTGTTCTGTCATTCTTTCGAAAACAAACATTTCAAAGTTGTCGGGAATGAAAGGAAAAGGAAGGTGAACAGGTGAATAAAAATAGAAATGTAACATCTTGGAAAGCTATACAGGAGCTGTCAAACTGCACGTACTTGAGTCACGTGATGTTTTGTTAGAAACTAGCATGTTGGAAAAACACTGATTGGTTGAAAGTTGGCACATTTGCAAGTTTAAGATGTAAAAATGCATCATATTTAAGAAACAAACAACTAAAGCCTTCAAAAAACATCTCAAAACCACCGACATCCCTTTCATCAACACCCTGGAAACTGACGCAATGGCAGACGCACATCAGCACATTATTCTGAGGAACTGTTTATTTAAAATGGATTCCACGAGGATGATAAACTTTTCAAAGACAGCTTGTGTGCTTAAATGAGGAGTTCAGGGGAGCGAAAAAGGAGCGACCGAGCAGACCATTAGGGAAGAGCACGATTTCCTGCGGAAGTGGAGGATTTGGACTCACCTGTGCGGGGTGAGGAGATAAAGCAACAACACTTAAATGAGGTATTCATGTTCAGGGATGACTGGGACTTGCTATGCCAAATCATAATTCAAATGTGAAGAAAGACTGCAACAAAAACATACAATTGGTTGTTAAAATTTCATTCATGAGTTACTGTAAAAGTGAGTGAATCTCATGCAGTGTTCAAGAAAAGCGCGTTGAAATTTTTTACTATATTTGTCATGATCCTGCCGCTTCAGCACGAGCTGTGCGGCTGCGCTGATTGGGAGGAACACACCTGTGCCTCATGCGGCCTGATCATCACCCGTATATAAAGGACCCGGTGACGACTGGTCCTCGGCCAGTTCGTTGAGCTTCATGCCCCGTTCCAGCACTCTCGTTTCCCTGATTGAACCTGTGTGTACCGACCTTCGTCCGTTCTCCGACCAACCCCGTAAGCCTGACTCCTTCGATACTTCTGCCTGCGCTGATTGTTTCCCCGTGTACCGACTCCTGCCTGTCCGCTCATCCGTTCTCTTCGCCCGACGTCACAACCACTGCTTCTGCACCGGACTGCCTGCTCGATCCCCGACCTCTGCACACAATAAACGTGTCTCTTCTTGAACTACCTTGCGTCTTCCGAGTTCCTGCATTTGAGTCCTACTCTCGTTTCCGATGGGACGTAATAGAACGAACTGGCCGAGGAGCAGTCGTCACCGGGTCCTATATATATGGGTGATGATCAGGCCGCATGAGGCACAGGTGTGTTCCTCCCAATCAGCGCAGCCGCACAGCTCGTGCTGAAGCGGCAGGATCATGACATATTTGCTTAAAATAGACATTTTCGTCACAAATCGACAATGATATCAAGTCGGCCAGTACTCAAGAGCAAGTACTTGCATGCTGTCTAAAAAAAAAAAAAGTGGTATCTGTGCATCCTTTGACAAAATGGCTCAAACAATGAATGCATTTGTAACGGAACTTAGGATTGCATTTTCAGCTGCATGTAAAACTTTCATCCGTCCAAAGAACAAAATAATGCTACTGCTATTACAAGGTTGTTGTGTAACCATACCTTATGGATTAGTTTGTCACTTTGAAAGTACATGAACATTACTGCTGCGCTCCAGTTTGACTTCACAAAACAATTTCTGTTGGCTAGAAGTTGCGGGAAAAAGCACACTTTAGGAGCTGCTATATGCTTGCAATGAGATGACCTCCAACCTTTAAAGATAATCTCTCTGTACTCACGAAGGGGCTGACTTCATTTCATATCCTTGGCTAGAAAGCATGTCAACAAAGCTCTGAGCTACGCTGTGCACAGAATCCTTATGCTGGAGAATTTTTTTCACTTTCCCTATATCGTATACGTATATGCTGCCAACAGCTTGGGCTGTGCTAAAAACATTTTCTTTAAGGAAGACGCATCTTTTCTTCATTACAAAAGGGCAAGTGGAAATGCGTTTATTTGGCAGCGATCCCACCTGGAGCTGCTTTGTGAGAAGCTGTTTGTCCAGGGAGGAACAGAAATGCTTTGTTTTGTGGATGCGGGGCACGACACCAACGGCATATGTTGACCCCAGAGGTCACGCTCAATCAGAGATGCTGCTGGACTCCATTTGTGTGTGTGTGTGTGTGTGTGTGAGAGAGAGAGAGAGAGAGAGAGAGAGAGAGAATCAGACTTCCAAGTATGATGAGTGTAGGTGGGGTGGACAGGCCAAGTCAACTGGAAACATGGACAGAAAACCCTTTAAAAATATATATATATATTAAAAAAATATTACTGGTAAAAAAATAAAATGTTTTCGGCCCATTTGTATTAACCTCAATAACTTTTCGCATCTCACCTAATTTCAGTATTTGCCAAGCAAACACAGTAGAAAACAGCGCCTCTCCTGGTCACACCTAAGTAATGCAATCAATTTAAACAGCATACTTTAAAGGTCAAGTGTCATGCCTATAAACATTCTAAAATAGATATTGTAATAAAAAATACATATAAGATTATTCACTTCAATGTCTACACGAAAAAATAAATTTCAGCGGGGAGCGCGTCATCCATGCGCAAAGTTGCGGAAGTCTCATTCGACATCTAAGTGGTAGCCATATTGCCTGCATCCTCTGTTCATTACGTCACACCGCGACATTCGCCATTGAAAACACGCTGTGCCACCTACTATGGGACAAGGAAGCTCTTTTCGAAGAAGAGAACATCTCACAATCGAGTGAAGTGACCGGGGCAATATTACGCTATCGTTTCGAGCCATATTTAGATGATATGCGGATCACTTCTAACTAACAACAGACTCCCAGACAGTATGTGTGAGCCAGCCCGGACGAAGCCGTGGCCCTTGTCCGAAGCCGTGCTTGGCGCCGACAGGTACATCGACACATTTAGCACCCCTGACTTAGTGTGCGGATCTCTTGTCACATTCTGAGAGGATTACTACGCCCCGCCCCAAGCATTTTTTTTTTCGTATCTGTATACATATGTACCTCTCATCCTATTGCACCTGTCCAATCCGTTTTTCACGACGAACTGGGCCTTTTTGAAAAGTATTAAGAATGAATCCATCCTCCCGAGTGTCCGAACAATGCCCAAGAATACAACGAGCCGACATTTTGGCTAACACGATGGAACAACGAGCTACCTTCCAGCAGGTAAAACTAGAAGAAACATACGAGACCGCCTGAGTGGGCGTCTGATACTAACGTCACTTCCTGCTTCTTCTCGAAAACAAATCCCTCGAGAGGATTTTCATGGTGGGAGTTACAAAAAGTTGTATACGTCAAAATCATGTTTTGTGGTGAAAAAAACACGTGGGACTATATAGGCTGTGGGTTTTTCATTAATAATATACCAAAAATCATCCATTTCACGACAACCCAAGGCCAACAACCAACCCCAGTCGCAGACGGTGAGAGTTCAGAAGCAATTACTTGTAAAAATGTCTGTATTATTTACTTGACGTTCATCAGCGTCAAATTCATGCATTTCAATCATTTACAAAAACAAGAAATTAAAACCATTTTTGAATGGGTACAATATACAAGCTATGAAAGCACGCTTGCATGGCATGATGCAAATCTGAATTCAGTTTACTTAGTTGACATTGTATTTGAATTTGTCATTTTTGGGGGTAAAGGTATGCGCCTAAGTAATGAACGATCATGTCGTGTACATTTTAAAAACGGAATAGCATTTATTTATAGATATATTTCATTCATAATACAATTTATAAAACATCCTTTGATCATGGTTGCAGCCCCCCCCCACGCTATTTTTCAGTCTTTTTTTATTCAATCAAATCACATGTTTATGTAGATTGTAAGTCAGGGAATTCAGTAAAGGTTTAAGTGAAAACAAACATACAACAAACAAAAACTCACTCTCAATTTGAATGTTTTTTTCTTTTTTTTAATGGTTCTCCTTCAAGCTCCGTTTTAACACGAAATAAATGTTTCAAAATGGCAATAAAAAGATGGGGGGGGGGAACACACCCACCTCCTTTGGTTGTTGCTGAACGGAACGACTTCTCACATGGTCTGATGATGTCTTACATGAAGTCATGCTTGACAGCGGTTCATACTTAAAATGATGTTTTTGCAGAAAATATTTCAGATTTTATGACAAGGGGTGTTCACCTTAAAGGGGAACTTATCTCCACCCATTGCATATTACATGGTAATAAAACCGGCCATTAAACTGTTTTCATAACTATGATTTTCTTCATCAGCAGTGGGCAGTAATTATATTCACATAAATGAATAAATAAAATTGTGGCCCAATAATCAAGTACAATAGATGAGATGTTGTAAATGCATTTATTAGGAATAAAACATACATACATGGAAAAAAAAAAAAAAGAGCTTCTGTCATGGACTTTCTACTTTTGATCCACTCAACTCATTCCAACTCCAGAAACGTTTTATAAACAAATCACACACACCACACGAAGGGAAACCTCAAAGCCCTTCCGGTACCAAAATATGCTTATTTGGTTTTTGCTGGCTTTGGGTTGATGCAGAACTCGCTTTTCGACATTTCAGTTCCAACATTAGTCACAGAACGAAAGAGACAATTTGTTGACTTAAGTCGATCAAGTTGTAGCTTGTCCAAAACCATAAAACATTCCACATGGATGTCACATTTTTCTATTGTCTGATAAACCAAATTTCCACAGATACGTAACTCTTATTAAGTCTACTGCAGCATTTTGCATAATGTGTTGGTTTCCAAAGCAAACTTAATTTTTTTTTCATTTCATGTACAGTACTGGTAAGTATACCCTGGCCTGGACGCATTATGCGTTAAAGTATAGTTTTGATTTGGAAAAACATCTCAAAAGCCATTAAAGAAAACATTCAACATTGTTTTTCTTTTTTTAAGTATTCATATTCCTGATGTTTAAAAAAAAAAAAGAATTTTGAAGAAGACTTTATACATGTCCTCCCAGTAAAAATTCACTCTAACATTTAGCTCATCACTGCATAAATGACATGCCAGCAGTTACATTAACAATTAAGATGGCTGATAAAATATATAACAATCAACTTTTTCACTTCAAAGATTTAAAAACAAAAAGTTCTATATATGCTTGTACATAGTCATATTTACTGTAAAACATGTTTTTTATGTACCGTATTTTCCGCAATATAAGGCGCACGGTATTATAAGGCGCACCTTCAATGACTGGCCTATTTGAAAAGTTTTTTTTTTCATATTTAAAGCGCATAGAATAGACGCTACACTAGAGGCCGGGGTTACGTTATGCATCCATTAGATGGGCTGCACTAAAGGCCCAATATTGATCCATATATAAGGTGCACCTGATTATAAGGCGCAGTGTCAGCTTTTGAGAAAATTAAAGGCTCTTAAGTGCGCCTTATAGTGCGGAAAATACGTTACACGAACCAATTTTGTGCAACACTACGGCAGATAAAGAAGAACTCATTTCTGGTTATTTCCTATTAATTATATTATGCATTCATCCTGCGGTACAGATTTCAGAATGCGAGGACGACTCCATTCTTGAAGCCGAATCTAAACCAACTCACATTGATTGAGGGAAATCCTCGCCTCTCACTTCCCTGTCTTCTGCCTCATTCACAGCTTCTTTCTGTTTATCTAAACTCTGCGAGATGTGCCAGCCCGTGTGGCTGTCGGCTCTCCCAAGGCCAAGGATATTTCATGGCTTCAACCCTTCATTTAAGGAGTGGAAAAATGCTAATAATATAAAGAACAAATGGAAAAAAAAGTGACTGCTCTTTTCACCACAGGAGAAAATCTTACCTTTATGTGGTGTTCGGGGCCACATGCTCGCAAGCCGCATAAGCGAGCGGGAGCCAGCCCTGCTCGACCACAGGGCAATTTTGCTGGATATAAAGTCTGCTAAATGTCTAAAGATGAAAGGGAAAGCGCTGCGGCCTTTCACATGGAAGCCTTTGTGGTGCATTGTTTTAAAGGTTAAGGCGAACTTTAAACACTCCACATAACGCGAAGGACCTGCATTTCATTGAGTCCACAATTTTAAATAAGGAGCATTCTTTCCCATCCTTGAAAAGTGACTTAATAAACTGCACTGATGAGAAACTGATTTCGGAATAATTAAGATGGGTTTTCTACTAAAAAGCTATGACGACTTGTGTGGAGTTGATTGTTGATTTAATCACTGCTTAAAGTGCCGCGGATTTGTTTTCGTACAGGACAGAGGCGTCCCCTAGTGGACTCGTTCGTTTCCATTAGTTTTACCTCCGGGAAGGTAGCTCGTTGTTCCTTCGTGTTAGCCAAAATGCCGGATTATTGCATTGCAGGACATTGCTTGAACACTCGGGAGAGTGGATTTAGCCTTCATAAGTTTGCAAGAGACCCGGTTGCATGGGTGCAGAGGACGAGAGCTTCGTGGGTTCCAAATAACGGGTAGGCAGTAATCGCCCCGGCTCGACAGTGTTCAACAAGTACTGCGGCGGCTTTGAACATACCCCTAAAAGCAGCAGGCCACCACGGCTGCAGAAAATCAGCCACACTGGCTGAGGCGCAGCGTTCTGCGGTCACTGCTTCTGCGAAGGCTGCGCGTCGCCGCGATGGCTCAGCTCCGCCGCGGAAGTGGATCGGACGGGGATGAGGTTTGGCCATGATTGCATATCATCTGAATATGGCTCAAAACAATCGTGTAATATTGCACCGAGGGCTCCAAACAATAGTGTAATATTGCCCCGGTAACTTCACTCGCTTGTGTGGCGTTCGCCTTTTCGAAAAGAGCTTCCGTGTCAGACGGGGCGCGTTTGTCTCCCACTTCTGCAACTTTGCGCATGGATGACGCGCTCTCCACTCACATTTATTTTTTCGTATAGACATTGAAGTGAATAATGTTATATGTATTTTTCATGACAATATCTATTTTAGAATGTTTATATGGATGACACCCGGGCTTTAATGTCACAGCTATGGAAAAGTTTTTCCTTTTAGTTGCTTTCAGTTGTTTGACATGTATTTTGTCATTTCGCGTGAACTTCCAACGCCTTAAAACGTCTAGGTCCATATTTAATAGTATCCTGAGCTAATGACATAATGCTTTACCAGGTCGATCGATTTTGCGTATGAAGTCGCTTAACAGAGTGGCAACTTCCTTCTTCCCAACTGCATTGACGATTTCTCGTTCCGCCCAATCACATCGGAACTTATTTTTGACATATCTATCAATTTATTTCACCAGAGAAGCGTCTTTCCTCTTGAGCACCGCCGTCGTGTTGACTTGAAAATGGCCCCGTGAACCGCCTCGTATACAACAAGCATTTTCATTGGTCGGGAGGAACACATTCGACCAATCAACAGACACGTACCTGATCTTCCACCTCGCTTCCAAAAGTCGGACCGGAAATTGAACAAGTGTGGATTCTGGCACAGTTTACGGTCAGAATATTGCAGAAATACGGAGATTTTTTTTTTAAATAGACAGAATTCTGCCTATAAACAGAAAAATCACATCTGCTGCAGAGACAAAAAAAAAAAAAAAAAAAAACATTTTTATTGATCTTGTGACACTAAATTAAATGACTACATAATTATGCTATTAGGTTCATGACTTTATTTTAATTGTCCATCCTTTGTATGAAATAATAGTCATCTGGTCTATTTGAAAGCTGCTTCGGTTCAAGCAGATGGCACAGCCCATCCTTGCCGCATCGCTCAACCTCCTCATTAGACTTCCATAAAACGGGCCTACAACGGAACACGCGACTGCCTTGCTGGAAAGTTGCCGGCTGCGCTCGCTTCCCCTCGTGGTGCTACGCTGTTGTTTAATTACACATACATGCGCCATCATTTAATTTTGTGAGCCCACGTGACGCAACAAAGAGCGACCGGGCGTGCGTGCGTGCGTGCGTGTGTGTGTGTGTGTGTGTGTGTCTCGGAGCAAGTGTGTGACAGAGAGGATTAAAATGCGGCTGGTAAATGAATCATTTAATCCCGAGTTTAGAGACAGCTGGTTCTACAGAGAGCGAAGACGCAGCTCCTCGCCGCTGACCGTGGCGCTGCGGGAGACAACGAGAGATGGGAAGGAATGAGAAAGGAAGGCTTTCACTCCTTGATCTTCAACTTTAAGTGACCTGGAGGTGTCCGCTTAATGGAGCCTCCCCATTGCTCAGTCCTATTACCTCGGGAGTGAAGGATGCGCGGGTAGAGGCGGCGCTGTTCACGGAGGGACTTGAGATAATAGAAATAGATGCGCGGCAATGTGATCCAATACAGGCTATACATCTAGGTGCCACTAATCACCAACGAGGTGTTTTTGCGATGTCTTCCAATCTGCCAGTTTACAGAGGACTTCCACTGTGCATCCAAAAACCTGCACGCGCCACAACACACATAACCTCACAGTCACAAAAGCGAGGATTTGACCCTACCGTATCCCTCGATTCCCTCAGTGTAAATAAAAAAGGGAAAGCCTGAAGTTATCCCCCCAGGCACCCGGAGAGTTTCTGTTCCAAGTCCGTTTGACCTTCTGCCAAAGCCCCAGCTGCCCATAGGAGCTCACCCCTTTCTCCCCTGCTCAAATGCAGCCCTCGCTGGTGCTTCAATGAAAGCCAGACGTGTCACAAAAACATTGTAGAACAAAGAGGGGCGTATGAAAGAAATATTTGAACACCTGTTTATCAGCTAAAATTCTGACCCTCAAAGACCTGTGAGGCCGCCTTTAAAAGTCCACCTCCACTCCATGTATTATCATGAATTAGATGCACCCGTGTGTGGACGTTAGCTGCATAAAGACACCCGTCCACCCCATCCAATCAGTAAGACTCAAACTTGTTACATGGCCAAGACCAAAGAGCTGTCCAAAGACACCAGAGACAAAATTGTACAACTCCACACGGCTAGAAAGAGCTACGGGGAAATTGATAAGCAGCTTGGTGAAAAAAGGTCCACTTCTGGAGCAATCATTGAAACTCTGTGTTTCTCAGCGACAGGCCAGAAACCTGTCTGATCTAGAGAAGATCTGTGTGGAGGAGTGGGCCAAAATCCCTCCTGCAGTGGGTGAAAACCTGGTGAACAACTAAAGAAAACCTTTGAACGCTGCAATTGCAAACAAAGGCTACTGTACCAAATATTAACATTGTGTCATGATCCTGCCGGTCCAGCCCTGGCTGCGCAGGTGCCCGCGTGGTCGCGCTGATTGGGAGGCACACACCTGCGCCTGATGCTGGCTGATTGGCCCCAGTGTATATAGGACCATGGGGACGACTGGTCCGGCTCCAGATTGTTGCGATTCATGCCCCGTTCCAGCACTCCCGTATCTCTGTTTGAATCCCCTTGTGTACCGACCTCCGCCTGTCCTCCGACTAACCCCGTAAGCCTGACTCTTTTGATGCTGCTGCCTGCTTTGATCGATCTCACGTGTACCGACTCCTGCCGGCCCGCTGACCTGGTCTCTCCGCCCGACGTCCTGACTACCGCTGCTGCACCTGACTGCCTGCCCGATCCCCGACAGTGGAACAATAAACATTTTTCCCGAATTACCTCTGTGTCTCCCGTGTACTCCTGCATTTGGGTCCGACACATTGGTTTTCTCAGGTGTTCAAATACTTATTTGCAGCTGTATCACACAAATAAATTGTTAAAAGAAAATCATACATTGTGATTTCTGAATTTTTCTTTTTAGATTATCTCTCTCACATTGGACATGCACCTACGATGCAAATTTCAGACCCCTCCGTGATTTCTAAGTGGGAGAACTTGCAATATAGCAGGGTGTTAAATTACTTATGTTCTTCACTGTATATACCACAAATTGATGCTAGCTAGCGATGATTACTGAAGCCTATAAAAAAGTGCAATGGATATCAGTACAGTATAAATTTAACAGTAGGATCAAATGAGTGATAACATGTCCATGTCCACAAGAGGGTGTTTTAAATGGAGTCAGATTTTATTGAAAGCCTGAGTTTGGGCATTTTCCTTTAAAGAAAAACAACACATATATATAAATATATATTATCCTATAATTGTGAGGATAAGCAGATTTGAAAATGGATGGATATAAACTACTGCTTTGGTTTGGCAGGTGGTCTTTGTGCATTGCCCTCATGACCCAAGGATAATGTCGAGACCACCTGATCGATAAAATACATTGAAAAAAAAATAAGTCAACCATTATTGTAAAATGAAGAAACTGATGGACTGCGGATTAAATTTGGCCATGCACGTGTAACCCGAAGTTTCTTTTACAAAGGAGGAAAATTCTGTGGGCTGTCTCACGGCGTGTTCTTTGAAGTCGCACGTCTCCGTGGGTGGGAATGCTGGCACGGCGCCGGGCCAGAGCCACAAACACAAGGGCTCAGTAACGCCTGCCCGCTGCCCCTGCAGTTGCGTTCATCCTATAAGCCGCGCAAACACAAACGCACAGATGCAGTGCTGCGTGACAGTTTCGGACAGCTATCACATATGCGATCCTCTGCCCGAAATAATCCTTATCTTTTAAGTGTATGTCTGAGAGCGTGCGTCCTCCCCCCACCTTTTCTTTTCTTTTTTTATACAGTTGATCATGAAAATAAAATAATCTGATCGCATTTCCTTTCCCATTAAATTGATTCTAAAAATGAACGGGGGGGGGGTCATATTTCTTTTCACATAACTTTATGAGAAAAGATAGCTGTTTCAAAAGCACTGCAGGAATATACATACATTATTGGTATTTATGGATTACACACGTCATTTATAGGGATGTAAGGCTTGGGCAAAGCAACAGACTTGTGTCAACGCATGCTGGAAAATGCCGATTTTAAAGTCCCACTGTCATGAAATGCATCTTTAGTATGTTATTAATGAAAAAAATGGCAGCCGACATGGACCCATGCGTTTTTTTCACCACAAAACATGATTTTGGCCGCCCTCAAGTGGACTCGTTTGTTTCTATTGGTTTTACCTCCGGGAAGGTAGCTCGTTGTTCCTTCGTGTTAGCCAAAATGCCGGCTTGCTGCATTGCTGGATTTTGTTCGAACACTCGGGAGGATGGATTCTTTCTTCATACTTTTCAAAAAGAACTGGTTCGTTGTGAAAAATGGATTGCATGGGTGCAATGGACGAGAGCTTCGTGGGTTCCAAATGACAGGGAGATGTGTATACAGCTCCTAAAAAAAACAATAGTTTGGGGGAGGGGGAACGTAATCCTCCCAATGTAACAAAAGATCCACGCACGTAAGTCAGGGGTGCTGAATGTGTTGATGTACCCGTCGGCGGCTTTGGACAGGGGGCACGGCTTCAGCCAGGCTGGCTCATACATACTGCTTGGGAGTTAGGCAGAAGTAATCCGCATATCATCTAAATACGGCTCAAAATAATACAGTAATATTGCACCGGTCACTTCACTCGATTGTAAAAAAATTCAAAAAGACCCGTTTCGTTGTGAAAAAATAAATCGATTGCACGGGTGCAAAGGACAAGAGCTTTGGGGGATCAAAATGACATGTAGGTGTGTATACAGCTATATAAAAAAAAAAAAAAGACAATAGTTGGGTGGCGGGCGTAATCCATAAATCAGAGGTCCTAAATGTGGTGATGCGCGCATCGGAAGGCTTCCGTGCAGCAGTGGCTGAAGGACGGCCTCTGCAGGCCTTGTGGATTGCTACCGGCCTTGTGGAAGTGGGCGTTTATCACCACCGCGCGGAGGTGGATAGGGCAGGGAGGTGGTTTAGCCGTGATCCGCATATCATCTGAATATGGCTTGAAACAATAGGGTAATATTGCCCCGGACACTTCACTCGGTTGTGAGATGTTTTCGTTAAAAATAGCTTCTGTGTCTGAAGGGGCGTGTCCTGCAGTAGGGGCCACAGCGTGTTTTCAATGGGGAATGTCCGGGGTGATGTCACGGACAGTAAATGGAGCCAATATGGCGACCACCTGGATGTCGAATGAGACTTCCGCAACTCTGCCCACGGATGACGCGCTCTCTGCTCATGTTTAGTTTTTCGTGTAGACATTGAAGTGAATCATCTTCTATGTATTTTTCGTTTCAATATCTATTTTAGAATGTTTATAGGGATGACACGAGAACTTTAATACATACTCCTCTCAGGCTGCTTCGTGAGTTGAGTCCCCCCACCTCCATAAAACTGAGACTGGCAAAAAAAATGAGACTAACTCCAAAGCAAAGTTGTGTTTGTATACGCTTACTTGTGTTTAATGCTGCTTTGTAACATTATATACGCGAGAGCGCTAACGGCGAGATAATTTACAAAGAGCAAAGCAGGCAGCATTTTGAAACGTCGAAATCGTTTCATATTCAGCCGTCACTCAGCATTAGAACAAAGGCGGCGGTGCTATGCTTTGCGGATACCTGACTTGAGCTCTCGCCCGCATCCCATCCTCCGGTGTCTCGTCTCCTTCGCGTCACGAGGACATAATCCGTTCCGAGTCGGAGTCAAAGTCTTATCCTGCTGTTCACACTGAATTATTAATTGCACTCAGCCGCTCGCTTGGTAATTCAATGGAAGTTCCCATTTTAAACATAACCCATTGTGTGATGCTGTTCCACCACAGATCATTTTTTTAAAAACAGGAAATAATGAAAATCCAATAAATCCCCTCTACCTATTGCCTTTATTAACCGTACAATACCATATAGTATTTTATTTCATTTTTAACCGCCATGTAAGTGCAAAATGATGTTAACCATTTATCTTTTGCGACGGATGACGCGTGACGGACGAGCAGCAATTTAATGAAGGGCTGCTGAAAGCAAGTTGCCAAGCGCTAAGATTTTTTATGCATTGTGCTTTCTAATATTCTTAATTGCCCCTGCAAGGGTAAAACAAAAGTTATGAGCAAGACAATAAAACAACAAATTAGGAGATTAACTTTGGAGAGGAGTCTCTCAACACTAACACTAAACAAAACCCACTCCACTCTATAATCTTGTCAACTCCGTATTGGATGAGGCGGGGCAGAGATCCATGTCCTACTTTTGTTGCTATGCTACCAATTCGTTGCAATAAGTTCCATAAAGCGCAGCACCCGTGTGGGGGGCCATTAGGGATACACAGATACCACTTTTTTTTTAGTACAAGTGTACTGTTACAGTCACTGTGATTTGACGGGCATGTAGTGCCCCATCGCACTCACAAATCTGCACAGTTGAGCACGAAAAATCACGCGCGTAAAAGTTTTTAAAGGTAGAAATACATAAATATTGAAAGACGTCGCTTATTTTGTGTAGCCTTGACCAATGTTCCCTCTAAGCTGCGCCACTGCGCAATTGCGCACTTGTCGCACACTCTCGGCGCACATGAAAAACGGTCCAGCGCAAGTGAACCACAGCCTGACGTCAACGCGGAAGCACACGGTCTCCTTCTACTTCCTGGTTTACCTCACACCACCCCCCTCCGCTCTGAAAGGGGTACACTCATAATTACAAACAGAACACACACCCATAACTTTATATCTGCGGCCATGACTGACCACACCCGTACATTTTACAAATGTGAGTGACTTGCAATTGTGATGAAATTGTGTTTGACTATCACCAAATGTTGTTCAAAAACACTAAAAAAAACTACCTTTTCTTAAACAGTGCTGCACACCTTGTACTCAAGTACATTTGTTGGAGTAACGACGACATTAAGTATTCAGGAGGTTTAAACGGCACTCAAAAATGCTGTCCTTTTCCGGAACAATCCTCTGTTTACAAGGAGGGTTTACCGGCACAAAGCATCGTTTCCCTTCCATCTTTGTGCGTGTACGTTTTTCGCCACTACAGCAGAATCATTGTGGGGCGGCTCGACAACGTCTTGACGATTCCGTTTTGGAAAAACGTGTTGTGGCTGGAGAGTGACTTACTCTATTGTGCAAAATCCAGAATTGTATGTTTGGTTACAAGTTGCGCGTGCAAAGGAGTGGAAAGGCGTCCTTTGTGTTGGAGCTGCACAGCAGCATAAAGGGAAAGCATCAGTCATGAGACAGTGAAAGAGCAAGTGCATGCCAGCTATGACGGGGGGAGGGACACAGTTAACATCTCATATTATGGCAAATGGGAACTTGACTTAATTTCACTATTAGGAGCATTCATGACCATCCATTTTCTTCGCCGCTTATCCTCACGAGGGTTGCGGCCAGTGTTGGAGCCTATCCCAGCTGTCAACGGGCAGGAGGGGGGGTACACCCTGAACTGGTTGCCGGCCAATCGCAAGGCACATAGAGACAAACAGCTGCACTCATAATCACACCTAGGGACAATTTAGAGTGTCTAATTAATGTTGCATGTTTTTGGGATGTGGGAGGAAACCCATGCAGGCACGGGGAGAACATGCAAACTCAACACAGGCAGGGCTGGGATTGAACCCAGGTTCTCAGAAATGTGAGGCCAACGCTTTCCAGCTGTTCCACCGTGCCGCCCATTAATGATGATTTAACAAAATAAAAAATGAGAAAATGAGCTTCCTCTGCAGGGTGTCTGGGCTCTCCCTTAGAGATAGGGTGAGAAGCTCGGTCATCCGGGAGGGGCTCAGTGTCGAACCGTTACTCCTCCGCATTGAGAGGAACCAGATGAGGTGGCTGGGGCATCTGATGCCTCCCGAACGCCTCCCAGGTGAGGTGTTCCGGGCATGTCCCACCGGAAAGAGACCCCGAGGACGACCCAGGACACACTGGAGAGACTGTGTCTCTCGGCTGGCTTGGGAACGCCTCGGGATCCCTCCGGAAGAGCTGGAAGAAGTGGTTGGGGAAAGGGAAGTTTGGGTATCCCTGCTGAAGCTACTTCCCCCGCGACTTAACCCGGAAAAGCGGTCGGTAATGGATGGATGGATGGATAAACAATTAACTGTACTTTTATTTTTCATTCACAGTTTTCAGCGTGAACGTGAGTGTGCACAGTCATGAACCCTGAGACGAACTGGAAACCAGTCGAGGGAGGGGGACTCTGCTGCAGTTGGCTGCACTACTGAACTGGTAAAGTGTTATAAAAAAAAAAAAAAAAAAATTGGATTGATGAAATGATTGCCATGCCTTCTGCAGCTTACATAGTTTGAGCCCATGCGTACATAAAAAGTAGTTGAAATCTTCGTCATAAATGGATTACGCCGGAGCCCAACCATAACAGAAATTGGCATTCTGATTCTATTAATTAAAACGCCCGATAAGTACCCGTCAAAAGTCAAATCCAAACTTTCAAACTTTACTCGTTTTACTTGTTTGTCTGTACACAGCTCTAGCCTTAAGCACACCAAAACTTTTAGCACCTGCTCCAGAAAACCTTTTTACAAGGGAAAGAGAGAAAGAAAGAAAAAAAAAAAGGCCATCAAAACAAGACAAACAGAGAAGTTTTATTTCAAGTCCCCCCACAGCTGCAGGCTGTAAAAAGAACACTAACCGGTAGGTGGGGAGCAGCCATGTTGACATCTGTGTGGGGTTATCTGACAAAGATGACTGGCAAGGGGGGGGAAAGAGGTGGTATGAGTATTCGCACATGTGTAAAAGAACTACATACCTGCACGAAGACACAAGCTGTCAAGATATATTTAATTAGTACGGAAAGGTGAGCGTGCCTTCACTGGACCTACAGCCATAACAACGCCGCAACAAAAACAACGCCTTCACTGTGCATCAAATGATTCCCTAACAGTCTCGTAGCGGGAGAGCGGTCTGCCTTCAAGGCTAAAGAATGGAGTGAAATCGGAGAAAATGAGCCGCGCAGGGGAGTTTTGCTTGTCTCGCGATCCGACACGGCAGCGGCGGCCGGGGGAATTGGGGTCAAAGTTCAAACCCGGCGGTCCGCTGCGACTTTGAAGGAAACGGGGCGTCGGGAGACACACAAACACACCTCTGAACCGACCGTATGTATTCACAATGTCAGATAAGGGCAGACATTAAAAGCGTTGGCTTTATTGATAATAACCAACTATTTAGTTTTTATGTTGGTTGGAAGAAACTGTGTCCACGAAAAAGTCCGACATTTTACAAATGTTTTCTCGAAGAAACAGGACCTTACTAGTTCTTGCTGAGATTTATGGGGGCTGCCAGGATACAAAAAGGACCTCAGTGACCTACTCTAAAGGTACACGTGGTACAGTGTACACGCTGGTCTGGTAGCCTGCAAATTATGTAGCACATGTAAGTAGAAAAAATGTCTTTTAAATCAGTTATTCACAATCACTTGCAATTCTTCTTCGCTGAATCGAGCAGGCATGTTTTTGCAGCGTGGTAATAAGACGAAACCCAGGCAAGGACAGAAGAGAGCGCGCAAACGTCACAAAGGCAGAGATTAGAAACCGGACCCTCTCGACTGTGGCCAGATGTGCTCGTACCCTGCCTGGTTTTCTCCGATGACATCATCAACTTTTATCCAGCAGTTCTTTTGGCCTAATTGAATTGCGCTGTTTAAGCCGAGGGTCTGAGATAACTTTTTGACATTAAGCTGCAATAAAATGAAGAAAACTTCTGGTTCATGTAGATATTCATGAAGATGTCCATTTGGAAAAAGTGACGGTAGTGACGGGAAAACCCACTTCCCTCCCTCGGGAATCCCACTCCACTCTTCTTTCCGTTAGTCTGGGATAATGGTACAGTATATTCAGTATTTCTTCTTTTCCTTTCGGCTTGTCCCGTTAGGGGTCGCCACAGCGTGTCAGCTGAGATGAACTCATATTTGTTTGCCACAGTTTTATGCCAGATGCCCTTCCCGACGCAACCCACAGGGCCAAACCACTTGACCTTTAAACTATGCAATGTTTACTGTGATTCTCAAAAAGGCAAAACCAGAATTTCTCTAACGCCTTAACCACCCAATAATTGCATTCAATGGAAAATGTAAGATTGTTTTCATGAAATATAAATGACGCGAGAGAAGGTCCCGCGGTTTTAATACAATGAAACGGTGCGGTATCACGCTGACAAAATCTCATAATACTAGATGCTAACTCGGAAAAACAAAAAATGATTAAGAGCCTTTTGTAGGGCTGCTGTGTTTTCGTTAACCTCAGCTCCCCGTAGAACAATGGAGACAAAACAGGTAGTCCAAATCGTACAATCGCAGTTCTCTAACACTGGACGCTCTCGCACACACAGGAGGTGAGGACAGTATAATTATTACCCTCTGTCAACTGGTCAATTTGATGATAAAAGGATTTAATAAAGTTTTGCACCCATCGAGCTCGGCAAAGATAGACATTTACCAATATTAATACTGGACACAGAAATCGAAAAATTATCTCTCGCAGCCTTTCATTAGCAGTAACGGGAATTGGGTAAAATGAGCTCTCGTTGCAAACGCATATGCAAGTTTTATCAGATCCAGAGGGACAATCGTCAACGTTACAATGTTCCTACGTATGTTTACAGCTGTTGTTCTTGTCATTTCCCGCTGCCTGCTGCAGACGATGCTCCCCGAGCAGATCGAGAGTAAGATTCCGGTACAGGTTCTGCTAGAACACTCAAGATGACATCCGTGCCGCTAATAATTAATGTGTCAAAACAGCCCGTCAATGAGACATGGGCTGTCAGAGCCCAGGATTTGTTTTATCCAAAAAATAAAAATAAAATTAAAAAAAGTCAGCATCGAAAATAAAAATGCGTTCATAGTCCTAGCCCATTCCCATTTGAATTTATTTAGTCATCGGCGACAGTGAGCTACATTTTCTATTTCTGCGTCAATGTCTGCGGCCTACTAAAATTGAAACGCTGCCGTCATTCTATATTGACAAATCATCTTTACCGAGTATGTTGATAACTAAACCTATTAGCAGCCTCTTTTTGAGCTTGCAGATCATAATTGTCTGAACAAAACCTTGTACGTCCGCGTTAACGCGACTCAGATTTTTTGAAATGTTGCTTTAAAATGAAAACTGTCCTTCGAAAAATCAACTTTCACTTCGGAGCATACCTGCCCTATTCACTTGGTTTCGTGAAGACTCTCAAGAAAGAACAAGTCCATACTTTTGTTTCAATCAACCAAATAACCTTGGATGACGAGTGGAATATTTTGAACGGATGCGGCGTTGTCGACAATATGAGCTCGTACATGATGTATGCCAGTTAAAACTACCAATCATGTTGATCTCGGCGTCCGATATTAATACGGCAAGGTTTTGAATGGGCGGTCGACAATAAATGAGCATAAAAGATGCGTGGCAGGCAAAACGAATGATTGCAGTGCAAAATATTTGCGTATCAAATTCGTCATTGGCGTTGCTGACAAACCATTTGACCTTGAAGCTCTACATTACAAGTACTGGCTAGTCATAAGTAGAAGGCCATAACTATACGCCTTTATTCAGACACGGACAGGAACATTTCATGTAATAACAGTAATTTAATACTGTAATTTATCTGAGATACTTGTTCACTTTTTTTCAAATCAATAAAATGCATTAACTTACCGTACGAGTGCAACATTTATTAGACTAATCAACAACTAATTTATGATCAAATGATTTGACATCATCGGCACGGTGAACCCGCTGGAAAAGCGCTGGGCCTCACAGTTCTGAGGACCCGGGTTCGATCCCGACCCCGCCTGTGTGGAGTTTGCATGTTCTCCCCGTGCCAGCGCGGGTTTTCTCCGGGCACTCCGGTTTTCTCCCACATCCCAAAAACATGGCATTTAAATTGGACACTCTAGGTGTGATTGTGTTACTGTTTGTCTCTATGTGCCCTGCGATTGCCTGGCGACCAGTTCAGTGTGTACCCCGCCTCCTGCCCGTTGACAGCTGGGATAGGCTCCAGCACTGCCGATGACCCTCGTGAGGATAAGCGGCAAGGAAAATGGATGGATGATTTGACATCAAGTTTGAAATGATCTAACGCCTCAGATCTCTGTAGTCCTACATGAAAGCAGAATTATTATTTTTTTATGTTTAATCAAAATAAGGCTATGCTTTTACTTACAAAAAAAAAAATTGGGGGGCAATTTTCTGACTTTACAGACCAAAAATAAATATATGAATCACGATCAATACTGTATATCTGCATTTTCTGTACTACCAATTTGAAACAATGTACTATTTCTTAATAATGGATAGAAATTTACAAAAAGAATACACCCAATTAATTTATTAATCCCCTTAAAAAAATAGTTAGAGCCCTAAATTACCATTACAAAAATAGTATTACAGATTATAGATATGTACAGTTATGGTTCTTCACTTGCACAGAAAAAAAATTTAATAGATTGACATTTCAGACCAGTCAGTTGTCTCAAATTTACGTATAAAAAGGTTAATTCAGTTGGAAATTCCTCATTCCACTTCTAAAGGGTAAAATGTCCAGAGCTCGCTGATATTGAAAGACTGGGGAATTGTCTCTTCTCATTTTTAATAAAGGTGCTCCAATGCATTTTGTCAGGGACCGCGCAGTTAAAAGTTTAATAATTCACAACTACTTTGCAATACAAATTAGGTTTTCTTTCTTTCTTTTTTTTTTTTTTTGCAATTATAATTCCCTTAAAACTTGTGTGATTTGGTCAAAAACCATGAAAGAACCAGTTTTAAAAAAAGAGAACAATAAAACACATTGGCTGCTAATCAGTTAATTGTGTTAGAATCCTTCCTTCTGGACTCTAAACGCCATTTTTTCATGGTGCAGAAGATAAATCAAAACAGATGTACTTCTGTTTGGATGGCAGGTGGTGCTTTGGGAGTTGTGATATACGCGTGTGTGCGTGTCCATCCATCCATTTTCTGAGCCGCTTATCCTTATGAGGGTCGCGGGAGTGCTGGAGCCTACTATCCCAGCTGTCATCGGGCAGGAGGGAGAGTAGACCCGGAACTGGTTGCCGGCCAATCGCAGGGCATATGTGTGTGTATAGTTATTATTTTGAGCTCTACACACAAATCGCAGTCACTGATGGTGTAGTGGTACACACGCCTGCCTTTGGTGCGGGCAGCGTGGGATCGATTCCTGCCCAGTGATGGTGTCGATATGTGCCCTGCGACTGACTAGCGACCAGGTCAGTTTGTAGTCTACCTTTCGCCCGAAGCTAGCTGGGATAGGCTCCAGATTTCCCACAACCCTTGTGAGGATAAGCGGCTTGGATAATGACATGATATTTGTTTTTCTGTTAAGGAACAAAAACTTGACTCGCTCATATCCCCTCACTCTGATTGTTGGAAATCCGGCCACGTACATATTCCTAAGCAATTCTAAATGGGTGGGGGGTGGGACATTGGAAAATGTCTACAAATGTTTCTTGTTTGACCAATGCCATGGTCTGCTGCTGCAATTCGTAAATCATGAACTTAGGCATGCATGAGCGAAAACTGTCAGTAGGCGTTGGATCATATTCCCTGCATGCAAGATGAGTGGAGGATAAAGAGTTGCCCAGCAATAGTAAAAATCGAAAATGTGAGGTTTTTATTTCGAATGATGCCACAGGGCTAGTGTGTTTATCGATGACTTACATGTTTAGACCAATGTCGGAGAGATTTGATTACAGTACTAGAGATGACTGAAGTATTTTCAGTCATCAGTATATACTGTACACAGTATGTTTACGATAGGTATTGAATCAGGAGTTTCTCTTCTGTTCATCGCAGCTGAAGGCTTAAAAGTCCAGTATTTTTGCTATTTAGACACTTGTACTTTTCCCATATTTAGCTCAGACCACCCCCACCCCCCCCTTTCCTCTGATTGTTTGCGTCCCCATAGAAGACCCACTCGCGAGAGCGCACGTGTTCGTTATTTTGACAGCGCCGCCTGTGGAGATCTTCCCAAGTGACAGATAAGCTTGACAAATTTCAATGACCTGATTTCGGGACCCTCGACAGAAAAACGCCGGTAACTCGGGAATGCATGGGCGATTTTAATTCACATTTCACACCTTTACTGGGGCACCACAGAGACTGTGTTTCATCCCAGATACTAGAGGAAAGTAGGACAAATTTAGATATTTGTGTAAAAGGCAGGATATTATCAAAGTAGTGCATTGATATCTGACGTAGAAATCTGGGTTATTGTTAATTTAGCCACCCGGTTCTTAACTGCGTGCAACATTCAAACTGTGTAAACTGTGGAATTTGCAACGGCGTCAGGAGAGATGAATAAGGTGACGGAATTTTGACGATTTTGTATAAATGATTTTGGATTAATTGTGTTTTGAAGCACAGCCATGCAAAACACTAGCAAAATTGTTCTCCAACAATGACATGAAAAGAATATTTCAGAACAGACGGCAAACTGATGATCCCAAATCCATTTAAAATATTATGATAGCCAAGATTTCCCCCGTTGTTGGTTAAGCAAATTCCGTGAAACGTCCATTCTAGTTGTCAACAATGGGATTCAAGCAAAGTATTCTTTGCGGAATCGACAATCTTTTGTACAAACACAATGAACGTAGGGCAATGTGTTCTGTTGAGGAATTTCAAACGTTCATATTTGTGGTTGCTAACGGAGAGGCTCATTAAAAAACAGGAGAAAATCGAACGCTTTCGCTGGTTGTTTAGCTATGCAGTGTTCACAGAACTTTCACGAGAAACGGGACATTCAGAATTCAAAATTCACCGACATTTGAGTTCACGCAAGCACTTCAGGTGACGTTAACATGTTGGGCTGTCGTCTGTACAGATTGCCTCGAGGCTTGAGGTCGTGTTAGGTAACCGCTCCAGACCTCATTTGGGTTTGAAATATGCAACTCTAGCCAAACTGAAGGTCTCGGGAGAAACAGCTAGCAAAAAGTAAGAAATGGGCCGCTCCCTCTAGCAAGAATGTTGTCCGAAAATAGAGGAAACTCTGACGGGATGAAAGGAGACATTAATTTCTGGGCTCTTAGAGGCCATTCATTGTTGATGTGAGATCATTAAGTTCTTCTTGTAGAACGCCAGCAATCCTGTATAATAACTCTTGACTAGTCCCAATTAGGAAGGGAACCCAAAAACATAATTACCCAATAAATAAGATCAAGCACATAAATATAAAATGGAGAGTCTAAAGTCAATGATGAGGTTTCCGTTGTTCAGCTTTCAGTCTTTTTTGTGCGTTGATTACTTTGTGTTTCTGATTATACGGTTTGCTTTTATGATTATTTCTCATAAAAAATGTTATCTGTCAGTAAAATAAAAAAAGACAGTAGGCATTTAAAAGCTGTCTTTGGCCAAAAATGGGCAATTCAAAAAGGTAATAACCTACTCAAGTTACTTGTTGGGCAAAAAGGCCCAGGTCCAATTTCATTAAATATGATGTCATTAAGAGACAATCACCAAATGCTTCTCAAATGTCAAATATTTTTTCTACAACTTTCTCATGCTTTCTTCTTTTTAACTAGAAATACAAAAACATCCACATTGTGAGAGCATTACGTGCCTGCCAAATGTCATTTGTCTCCAACTTTCTCCTCGGGTTTCTTGTCTTCAGTACCAAATACAAACATGTGCATTACTTGAGAGCATTAAGTGGCTGAAAATGAATTCCCAAACACATTCTTGAAATCTTTTCTATTTTTTTGGATAAGGGGAAGGAGAGTTTTGTTTGTGTTTTAATTTGAGTTGAGAAGCAAGCCTTAGGGCTCGGGTGCCCGTCACTCCGACAACAATGTCAGAGATGAAATCAGCTACGCTTGTTACTCCAGGCAACAGCGATTTTCCTCATCCAAACAAGCAAACAAACATGCTTTGAATTTATTACAATTTAATGCGTCTCCAAAGGCAAACTTCAAGAGGAGTCGTGCTGCTGCTTTGTGGGTTTTTTTAACTTTGCTTGGTGGGCCTTTGGACTGTTTGACTTGAACGTGAATACGAAGGCTGCAAACCTCAAGCGAGCGCTGTAATTACAAGATCAGGTTCTTTGCTTGGCTTTGGTAGTCTTGATGTTGCATATGGAGGTGGGCCTCGCTTAAAATAGGGTGGCCACATGGAGTTGATTTGGGGGTTATTACTTAGGGAGACTGCGAGTGTGCCAGCTTGTTTCCAAGCCGCAGTTGCCATAAGTCATGAAAGGAGAAAGACTGAATGGGGGGAATTGGGAAATCATATGCATCTGAGAGAGGCTCATTATTCCTGCGCTGTAACTTTCCATTCCCCCCACCCATTACGACCCCGTGAACTCACAGGCTGATTTACCACTCCATGTGCTCAGTTCTAATTTTGCGTTGTTGTTCGATTCGATTCACAGCTACTATCCAGTGACCCAAATTACAGTTTCAACATCTACCGAACACCGGGAACCGAACGTACGAATACATCGCCAGGTACAATACAGTACATGTGAAATAAAAAGAAAAGTAACAAATCTATTCCGATCTAATAGTCTATGCTTGAGCTGAAATCCTGACTTCCACACACAGACGTGTTATTTTTTTGACTCTACTTTTTTCCCAGTTCCACAGTGCCGTGTTGTTCGGTTTGATGTCATACCCGCAGTGACAGCCCATCTCCACCACTTCCACTGAGACTGTCGTCACATAATCAAAAATCTGATGATCTGTTTTGTATCCCTAGTTGAAAGAGGCCAGATTATGATTTGACAATGTGTTATTGTCTCTTCCCAATGTCATGACATATCTAATTTGGAGTACAATGTGTACCATACCGAAAACAGTGACAAGACCGTGGATATTGCGAACTGTTCCACTCAGACAATTTACAATTTTTTTTGCGGGCATGCTGGAGCCTATCCCAGGTATGTTTGGGCGGGAGGCGGGGTACGCCCCGAACTGGTTGCCAGCCAATCGCAGGGCCCATAAAAACAACCATTCACATTCACACCTATGGGCAATTTAGATTCTTCACTTATATTAAGATGCATGTGTTGGGGATGTGGGAGGAAACCGGAGTGTCCAGAAAAACCCCATGCAGGCACTGGGAGAACATGCAAACTTCACATAAGCGGGGCAGGGATTTAAATTTTGGTCCTCAGAACTGTGAGGCGGATGTGCTAACCAGTCACGCTGCTCTTATTAAATAAAACCATGAACTCTTATTAATGCTGTCGATGACATTTCTGGAAGACATACTTGAAAACATCTGAGATGACAAAACTAGCCTGATTTAGAGTTCTCCAAGAAGAGAAGAATGTAACTTTACAGCACAAGGAGTCTCATTACATTTGTAGGACTGGCGGGACAAACTACAAACATTGTGTTTTCCTCTTCAACGTCAGTCAGATGATCAAGCAACGCATTACGAAGAGACCATAAAACATTCATGTAGAGGCAAAACAACTACTGGGTTCTCCAGCATGACAACACGCCTGCTCACTATGCCCTGAGCATCAGGAAGACCATGTTGGAGGAACCTCCCTACTCACCAGGTCTGCCTCTGTGTGATGTTTGGCTCATTCGCCAAGCCAAGGGTGGTGTCAAGAGGACAGATTATAAAGACGTGGACTGGGTGATGATCCCCGAAGAATCCTTCCAGGTGAGTAAGAAGGCATGGCGCAGAAGGCTGAGAAAATCAGTCGACCCCAGTGGGGTTACTTTGAAGGGGGAAACTTGAATTTGAAATTCATCTTGTGTGACATCAGCTCTAGTACTTTTTCTGTTCCTGAAATAATCTCCTTGGCCCAAATATGAGTCATGTGGAGCATTTCTGTAGAACAGACCAAGGTCAGCACATCAGATGGAAGTGGGACACAAGAGCAAAAAAGTATCCTAATAAATCCTGACTGTGAATGTAATTAAAGATTTGCAGGGAAGCAGGAAAGCTTTTCTGGTGCCGGGTATCAGTTCTTTATACGAATCATCCCAATGGATAAAGTATAAAAAGTCTGATAAGTCAAGACTATCTGTATTTGCCACTTCTTTCTCCTTCATTTTAGATACTGTATGCCATTTTTACTTGACCCTCCTATTTTAGCAAACTAATCCCTTCTTGGTACTTCTCCTGGACTTTCACGGCATCCAATTTTCTTGCTGAGCCCCCCGCTATCCTCAGGCCCTTGGGCGTAATCAGACAGACTGTGATGGGCTGGAATAAGTAAGCCTCCTACGTGAAGAGCAGGAGGTAAAGGGAGTGGAACTGGCAAAAACAACAACAACAACAAAATTGTCTGGAATAAAACTGGTGATATGCACAAAATTTCAAACCAACACTGTGAGGTACAAGACACCGGTGGTCCGAATATGGTTGAGAAATGAAATTATTTCCCCGCTGTATCATTCAGAAACCAAAACTAGATTATTACAAAGAACATCTTTGATTTTACACACCATGTTCATGCATAAATCTGAAGTATTGCTGGCTGGGTGACCGAGGACTAACAGAGATACTAATTTGAGATGAAGATTCTTCCAGTGTAAATAATTCTCCTGATGGCGTAAAATAGCAGAAGTGCTAGGGAGCGGAAGATTTCATTTCCAGCAAATGTTTACCCGTCTAATATAATCAATTGCCCAACAACGCATCCAGAATGACAAGTTATCGGTTAAGATTTTTTTGGGTGTAAATGAAAAACTGTATTCCAGCAAGAACCCCATCAATTTCGAATGAACAGTCAGATATTGTTCATTTCTGGCTGGTACTACACGGATCAACTTAAAACAACAAACGTAAGGTTTGAGGTACAGTTTGCCTTTGTAATATAGTGGAAAGTAAGAAGTATAAAGTATAAAATATAGCCAATCAGAAGATTATTGTATGTTATGATGGACACATTCTTTAAATTGGTTGAAAACTACTGGACGACTACCGGTCAGGCTAAGAATGAGTTAAATTTTGTCGTCAACAAATCGCTTCTTAATTCATAGCAGGCAGGGCATCTTTCAGCAAGCCTCTCCCCAGAATGATCCGCGCTCTTCCGTAATCTGTCCTCCTTTATCTCCGTCTCTGTGCCCGCAAAGCGTGTGGCGTTTCCATCGGCAGTATTATCTAGGACGCCTGAATTCCAGTCAGGAGCCGTGTGGGTACCTCGCTAGACGCATTCGCAACTCCTGATAGCAAAGGTGGGAGGAGGTCCCTTATGCACAATTCACAAGCAAGTCTCAAGTCATAACCTTCGACTGTGAAGGAAGTTGGGGGTGGGGGGGGGGACTCAACCAAGTCAAGTCACCGGTAATTTTCAAGCAATTCATTGCTCTGTTGAGGGGAGTTCTAAGTAAGTCATGAAATCTTGCTCCAGTAGCAACATACTGTAAATTGGAGTGTGTTTTTCCTCCACATCCCCCTACCCATCAAACCATAATATGGAAAAGTATTCTGACCTCAAAAATGTTAAATGAACAACAACTGATATGATCGATTGAATTTATTGCGGGGAATTGTTTAAGTCGTTCCCGCGACACTTGCGAGGATAAGATAATGGATGGATGGATGGATGTTGTGTTTCAAACTCAACTGAGCTTTTATTTCCCAACAGACTTTGCTGTGTACTTTGCGATGACAGCCTGGTAACCAGATGTGGGTCGAGTGTAAACACTCACAAAAAAACAAACAAAAAAAACCATAGAAACACAACTGGCAATCAGAAACATGCTAATTCCCGCGCCTAAAGAGCGCAACTGATTATAAGCCTCACCCAGTACATTTGTATTGGCAATACCATTTGGTACATACATACACCGCAGCTGTGTAAAGGCCGCAAGTCCCCACATTGAAACCCACATTAAAACAATATATTTACAAAGAAAGACGGTACACAGAGAGTTTAACGCTAGCGCCGCACAAACAGGACCGGTTTAAAAAACAACAACAACATACCGGTAAAAAACACTGAGACACGGCAGTAACAGCAGGCTAACAGGGCTAGACCGGTAAAAGTCACTTCCTCGGCACATATATTCAACCTGTCTCACTCTTACTTTTTCCCCTCGAGTGCCCCCTTGTGGTCGTTAGAAAAAAAAAAAAGCACAAATTGGCCACAACACCGCATAAACCGCAGGGTTGAGAGTGTGTGAAACAAGTTGCGTCTTCTTGGCCGGAAATTACGGTATTTGAAAGTGGAAACTGATACTTTCCATGTTCCATGTCAAGCCAAACGTTCACCACTGCTGGAGCTTGACATTCGTTCGACTATAAAATGTCACCCGTCTTTCATTATGAAGCTTCCACAGGAAACTGAATTTGTTGGTTGGTGCGAGCTTAGAGAACTGACTTCAGGCAAACAAGACTAAGGTCATTCTTTCTTTTTTCACAGCTTGAAACATGACAGAATAATTGAAGAAAGTGTCACACCGTGACATTTTAGATGAAGAGCTTGCACACAATCGACTGCGTGGTAGCTTATCACCGAAGTGCACAGCTCATCTCACAGTCCACTAGACAAACGGAGACCGAAACCTTGGGCAGCATTCATAATTATCACGACTGCAAACAAAAAATGAAATGGAAGTGGCTGAATGACTGATCTAAAAAAAAAAAAAAAAGACTGGACTGGCCACCAAAACTGAAGTCGCCATCCGCCATCTTGATACTCCCAAAACAAGCATACCGACCTGTGCAGTGTTAATCGCGAGTTTCATGGCTGTGAGAAAACATTCCACAGGTAAGTTACAAAGATTTACTTTCACACTATTAAAGTTTGTTTGTAAAGGTTTTTTTTTTCTTAATTCACTCAAACAAAATTTTGTTTACGGTTGTTGTTGTTGTTGATGATTGTTCACTCTCTGCTTCACCTTTAAAGGCCGAGGGTTTTTCACAAAAAAGCAATGTAAATATTTTCCCAAATTTCATTAGTGGATAAGCCAGAAAACACATTTTCTGTGAGATTTTTTTGATGAATTTCATAATACAGAACTCTGCAAATTGAATTTGATTTTCAAATGCGAGGAAACAAGTTGAAATATTCTGTCCGAAATGGGACGTCGCAGAGACAACAAATGAACAATGCGTTTATCATGTATTTTCTTTATTTCCAAAAATATATGTACCTGAATGACTCAAAATTTCATGTTTCTATGACATAAAATGCTTAGTTTTTTGCTATGTTATGAGGATAGTGCTTCACAGCGTATTTTGGGAAAAGTTAACATGTCACGAAATCGGACCCTACGTAATATGCAAGGTTTTTGGCAGTCACGGTGTTCTATGTCTTTCCTTTGCACTTAGCCTTTTTCGGCTTACCAAGTCGAATAAAAAATCCTTCATGTTACCAGAACTGAAAAAATGTCAAGTTCACACGACCAGTTTTAATTCTACATTCCAAACTTTGAGAAACCCCCCCACCATAAACCAACCCGTAAGCCATGTCCCGCCACACGTTTTGGGAGTACCAAGATGGTGGGCAACTGGTGTCAACCAATCGACACACCGCTCGATGTGTATGTGCTATCCAGTCTCTCTTTTTTTTTTTTCTTTTTTTAATATCAGTGGGCTGCATTAAGAGAAATTTGAAATAATTGAAGAAAACTACTCGTCTTGACAACGTAAATTTGCTCAGTACGACATTGGCATAGAAACAGTTGGTAAGAGTATTCAGAAGTGAGATTCTTGCACTAAATATAATTTATCCAATGAACTGATGTTCATTTTCTCAATATTTGATTAACCCATTCGTGGCCAGCGTCCCATTTTTGGGACATCATCATTTTTACGCATTGTATCCTTCACTATATCAAAATATTTAAGTGATTTAATCTGATTCTGATTCTGGTTTTTGGGACGATCTACTAAGAAAACCCAAATAAATACCCTCTCGCGGGCAGCGTCCCATTTTTGGGACGAGATTATTAATTTGTAAAGTTATCATAACTTAACCATAAACGAAAAAGAAGTGTTATTTCCTTGATTGTGGCCCGTTAGGAGACTTTTATCTCAATAAGGCAACAAAAAAAAAAATCCAGCCTGCCTATGAATGGGTTAAAAAAAATAGTGTAGTCAAATCAAATGCCAATGATATGCAAAGGTTAAAGCTTCTTGGAAAACTATACAAGTGTGTACCGCCTACTTAACGCACACATTCCTACAAGCGGATGCATATAAAGCCATTCCCGTCCCCTAATCCGATTGTGTCACTCTTGCGCGTCGACAGGAAAGCGCTGCTCATTCAGGTGCGCAGATCCTTTGGGAAGGTCCTCCATTACTGTATACTTCAGTTAGAGAGCAGGGGGGAAGTACTCCTGGGGAAAATAACCCGATGAGCGCAACGCAAAAGCGTATTGTGTTTTAGATCTTATGACTCAAGCGCTGGAAGTGCACATCGGCACAGTGCGGCGGCGACAGTATATCACGGATAAGAGCAGAGCAATAACGCCGCCGCCGATGTGCGCGGCGTGTGCTTGTTATGGACACTAAGAGCAGAACATGGGTGTCAAAAGACATTAAGGGAGTAAACGTACAAATGATGTGATGTTTTGCGATGAAGCGCTTTTCATTTTCTTAGGCTGATTAGCTGTTTTGACGCCCACGTACGTCCACTGCGGGGAAAGTGCGATCATGTTCGGCGGCTCCCTCAACGTGACCGACTCATCAACATCCAGGCTGCCCGCACTGATTGTTTGTCTCTGCTAAATTACGCTCGCTGTCGCTAATGAACTCGAAATTAGAGTTGCAGGCGAACGCCGGGAGATGCGGTTGCCAGACCAACAACCCGGGGAAAGAAATGAACAGCGGAGTAAAACGCAAGGTAATTCCCCGGGAAGCTGAAAGGTTGGAGGCACCTGAGGCCGCACAAATTAGAAATTAACCAAATTCGGAGCAGGAATCTGTCCATAATCATAGAGTCAAATGAGAAAAGGTGACACATGGTGACACATTTGTGTCTTTGAGTTTTTGGCTCAATCCTGAGACTATATCATCATCATCATTTAACATCAACAGGAAGGTAACACAAGGGGAACAGTTGGACACGTTGACAGGCATGTTTTTAATCTCATTTCAAAGATGAAAACTCCTCAGTTGAAGAAAATAAAGAACAAGACAGTCTACAACCCAATCTAACAGGGTCCAAATCAGGTCCAAAGCTTCAAATCTATTAAAATTCACTTCCAGATCAATTCATCGAAATGTACGACTTTCAGCATCTTCAAAATTTTACCGCAGGACAGTTATTGTAGTACATTATTTAATGGAATAAAAAAATAATTTAATATACTGTTCAAGTGCACAACATCATCATGTCTCTGGGACTGTTAATAAATCATGGCTTCAATATGTTATTTAAATGTTTTATTTCCTCGGCCTTGTAATGATTGCGGCCCGAATCAAAGCAGATGAGATTTTAATGCGCCGATATCAAATTTCTGTTTTGAACCTTGGTTAAATCAAGTCTATTAAATCACATTAATCAGATCTCAAGTATCAAAAGTAAAACTAAGCTCCAGTTTTCAAACAAAATTGCTGATAGATTGAATGGGTTTACTTTATGCTTAGTTTGTGAATGTACTTGTATATCTCTTACATGCTATTTTTCTACATATTTCGACGATTGCTACTTCAATGACTGATCGAGGTTATCTCATAACGCTCGTGAATCTATCATTTGACCCCTGGCGATCCTGAATACCGAATAACAACAACAAGAAAGAAATTCTCTTTGGCTTGTGGTCATGGTTCTGAGTAAGAATGGTCGTAAGGAACTCCGATTAGCTAACGTGTGTGGAAATTGATCGATAATTTATCAACACGAGTCAAAGCAGCAGAAGCGTGACTGGTTCAGAATCCACAAGTTTGCCGTTTTGGGAAAAAAAAAAAAAAAAGCCCGACATAGAGTCAGCAACATCTGAACTACACTCTGGCGAGCCGACACGATGACACAAATTTCTCTGGGCTGTGTTCAAACCTAAGAAAATACTACAACCGCTACTTAGTCGACCGACTAGAACCCAAAATAATCCAGTGGTACATCGACCGAGAGGAAGCGTGCTCGCCTGACAGTTGGGAGTGGAGTTTCCTCCTGTGGGTTTTCTCCGGGTATTTCACAATCCACAATCCGAAAGAAAAAAAAAACATGTTAGGCGAAACGAAGACTCGAAAATTTCCACTGATGTGAATCTGGCTGATCGTCGACTAATCATGAACCCTCGTATTTACACCAACGGACAATTTAGTCTTCCGTTAAAAAAAAAAAAAAAAAAAAACAAGCATGTTTTTGAAATGTAAATGGAAAACCCGTGAAAGTCCAGGTAGATCTTCTGGAGGATTTGGATAGAATTCTAGAACTGAAAGACCAGATTGGATGAGAACCGTGGATTGTGCTACCCGTGTTGTGTTTTTTAAGAGTTCAAAGCCGTTCTTCACCGGACTCACGTCAGTATTTACGGGTTTAAAAGAGAACTAACGCGTTTCGTTACAGCGGGTAAGTCACCCGTTTGAGGTCTCGCCTCGCGAGCCGCCAAATGCAAAGTTCCCTCTGCAATTTGCATGAGCGAGAAAAGCCTTGCTGTCATAATCTCACACGGCTGGCGGCTCTTGTTATCGGCACGGGATGCTGTCGGGAGAGCCGGACAAATGCCTTCGCGTCCGTTTACAGTATTCATCAAATAAACTGCTCGAGGGGGGTGCACGAGTCCACTGCCACGCTCTTCTGAGGTTTTGAGTTCGAATCTCTTCCCTCCATATACCAAACACATACATATTAGATTCATGAGTCTGTTTCCTTTTTTTTTTTTTTTTTTTTTTTTTTTTAATAGTTGAAACTGTGAGAGTGAATTTTATTTTATTTTTGTTTATATGTGCCCTAGGATGAACCAGTGACTATTCCATGGTGGACCCTGCGTCTCACCCAAAGTCTCCTGAGTAAAACGGGATGTGAAAATGAATGGATGGATGGATGGATTGATGGATGGATGGATGGATGAACAGTATCCATTTCAAAAGGAGAGGAGATTTCCCAAACGCTATTTTTTTTTTTTTTTAGGGGAGTGAGTGGGTGGGTGGGGGGTCCATGGGACTGCAGTGGGTTGCTATAACATTCACAGCAAGAACAGGATATGGAGAAACAGTGCCAGGACATTTTTAAGAGGTGTTCACGACTTTAGTAAGGATGCCTGCAGGTTGAGGGGTTGGAGTGACGGGGTGGGGGGGAAGAATAATAATATTTTTTCTAAAAGTCAATCATATAGTAACTTACCACTCCCGTGTCTTCCCTTTCTGTCTGCGAGGGAGCCGCTCCGCTCAGAAGCAGCACCCGGAGAATGGACACCAGCACCAGCAGCATCATTTTCCGCACATATATATATATATATATTTTTTTTTTACGTGTAAATATATATTCCTCGCACACTTGGTCAAAGCGAGAGATAAAAAAAAAAAAAGAAAAATTACCTCCTTAAAAACTGGTCGGCACGGGAGGGCTCGAACGGCAACAACCCGGGCAGCAGCATCGAACGAGATTTAAGAAAAATAATAAGCCCCCCCCCAAAAAAAAAATGTAAAAAAAAGTCCCGCAACAACAGTAAAAATGTCCAAAACTAGTTTAACTCGCTGTGGAGCGCAAACGCGTAAAGGACATTAAACAGGTGGCAAGCATCGCACCTGTTTGTGGGCTCCAACTCGCCGCTTAAAGAATAAAACGGAAAAAAAAGAGAACACACACACACACCAAAAAAAAACAAAAAAAAAACAATAACTAATCATGTAAAGAGTAAGGGAATATTCCGCTGTGGGGTGAACATCCGCCGAGCGACGTGATGAAGAGCTGCCGTCATGACCGGGGGGGGGCTCCAGGCAGCTCTGCTGAGCTCCGAGCAAAGCAAGCAGGCTGCACTGTGCACACGCACACGCACACACAAACTTGGCATGGTAAGCAATAATGGAGACTACTTCCGGGATGGACTGTCAAAATAAAGCTGCGGACAGGTCAGACCGAAAACCCTTCGATGGGAGAGGAGGAAGGGGGCACCACACACTGATCTTAAAAAAAAAAAAAAAAAAAAAAAAGACTGGACTGGCCACCAAAACTGAAGTCGCCATCCGCCATCTTGATACTCCTAAAACAAGCATAAGGATAAGCGAGAAAAGACATTTTTGTGAAATATTTCATGAATTTTACAAGACAGAACTCTGCAAATTGAATTTGATTTTTAAATGCGAGGAAACAAGTTGAAATTTTCCATCTGAAATAGGACATCGCAGAGACAACAAATGAACAATGCGCTTAAGCATGTATTTTCCCATTGCGAGTCCTTATTTCCAAAAATATATCTAAGTGAAATAAAAAAAATTATGTTTTTATGACAAAAAAAAATGCTTAGTTTTTTGCTATGTTATGATGATAGTGCTTCACATCGTATTTTGGGAAAAGTTAACATCTCATGGAAATCGGGCCCTAGTAGTTACAGTGTTATATGTCTTTCCTTAGGACTTAGCCTTTTTTGGCTTACCAAGTCAAATTAAAAATCCTTCATGTCAACCAGAACTGAAAAAAATTCAAGATCACGACCGGTTTTAATTGTTCATGCCAAACTTTGAGGAAAAACCCCGTCATAATCCAATCTGTAAACCATGTCCTCTACGTGTTTTGGGAGTACCAAGATGGCGGCCAACTGCCTTCAACCAATCGACATACCGTTCAATGTGTTGCTCTATCCAGTCTTTTTTTTTTTTTTTTTTTTTTTTTTTAGATCAGTGGTTCAGTCCCCACTCATCAATGGTGTCATGTGCCCCATGACTGACTGGCAACCAGTTCAAGGTGTACCCTGCCTGATGACAGCTGGGATTGACTCCACCACACCCGGGATGCTTATGAGGATAAGCGGCTTGGAAAATGGAGGGATGGAAATTGCATACTATGAAACAATTGTATCATCAAGTTAGATTTTTTTCAATATATTTTTTGGGGGGTGGTTGCGGGATGGCGGATGGATAATAAAAAACGTGTTTTGTGGAACTTTTGTAGATATACAAATAAACTACTTATCACCAGACAGCAACAAAATGTCTCTTTATAATGACACAAGAATTAATATATTTCTTCTTAAGAGGCAAAAAATATTTCCTTTCACTTTTTCTCCTCTGTCTAAAGTTCTGATTTGTGAGCATATGACATTAACGAAAAATTATGGTCCTCACGTAAAAACAGCTTTAAAGACCTCGAGTAAACAGCCACCCATCCATCCATTTTCCTCCCTCAAGTAAACATTGCTTCCAAAATCGTCCATTTATTAGATTGCTCTAGTTTTAGTACTGATTAAGGAGAGCGCCCAAAATCAGCTGGGGAAGGCTGATTGCGGATCCCCACCATTGCACTCCACCCTGTTTAATTTTTTTTCCTCCTGAAAATAACCAACAGGTCATAGATCACATTAACAATTGAAAAACTACAAAAACCTGGTATTTAAACAGGGGTGTGTAGACTTGTGAGATGGACTGTAGCGGCATGATTCCTGTAAGCATGTGAGGGCTGCACTGGGCGGTGAGTTGGGGTGGGGGGGTGGGGGTAGGGGTTTCCATGCATGTGTGATGGCGTTAAATGGCAAAAGCAGCATATATCCATCCATGGGATCAAGTCGCTGGACGGAGGCGTCGTGACTCCTTCTGATTCCGCTAACTTCCTGGGTCGTCCTTTCATTTGCACTCCAAAAATCCCAGCAGGCATTTCGACGCTCTTGCGCTCTCTAACTTGTTACCCCCGTCCAGTCCTGTCCCATTTCAGCCAATGCCTGTCTTTCACAGACGGGAACATGATGCCCAGGTCCTACATTTTTTTGTCATGTGTGGCCTTTAAACTGGATTTTCGATAAATACAGCAATACAAACAACCACAGGCGGAGTACGTCAAAATTCCGGCATTGTAAATGGGAAAAAAGTACATAAGAGTACAGAGCCACCATTCTTCACGGCCAAGCAGCAAAAATGAACAGTCAAATAGATGACAAAAAAAAAAAATGATTTTGCAAATGGTATTCAACATCCAATCTGAACCTCAGCTGGTAAAGCGTTGACCTCACAGTTCTGAGGACCCGGGTTCGAACTTGGCACCGCCTGTGTGGAGTTTGTATGTTCTCTCTGTGCCTGTGTGGGTTTCTTCCGGGCACTCCGGTTTCCTCCCACATCTCCAAAAACATGCAACATTAATTGGACACTAAATTGCCCCTAGGTGTGATTGTAAGTGCGGCTGTTTGTCTCTATGTGCCCTACGACTGGCTGGCAACCAGTTCAGGGTGTACCCCGCCTCTTGCCCGTTGACAGCTGGGATAGGCCAAAACAACAGTCGCACTCACAATCACACCGAGGGGCAATTTAGAAACCGGAGTGCCAGGAGAAAACGCACGCAGGCATGGGGGAGAACATGCAAACTCCACACAGGCGGGGCCGGGCTTGAACCCGAGACCTTAGAACCGTGAGGCCAATGCTTTACCAGATGATCCCACCGTGCCGCCCGAAGCTTTTATTAGTTTGACAAAAAGATGAAGAAAAGAAAAGTGACATGCGTCATATAATATGGCAAGATGCCTGTTAAGATGTTAATAAAGATATATTATTTAACTGCTATTCATTTCTCCATTTTATCAAAAGCACATAAGAAATAATTGCAGTTGAGGTTTTTTTTTTTTTTTTTCCCCCTACGCGCCACCTTCTCCAGATGTTCAGTTATCTGTATCTCACAAATGAGCACCATCTGCGTATTGGCCCTCGGTTAAAATAATTGAAATTAAGTTTCGCCGCAATTCAATTAATCCATTGCTAGAAGTACTGCATTTCATTTCCTTGTTTGGAAGAAAAGCCATTGCGGAACTTTAATGACAAACAAAGTCACTCAAGGGGAAGGAATGAGGTTCAAGGCCTTAATGTGGCAATTATCCACCTTCAGGGAAAAATCCTCTCACGAAACCTTGGAATTTTTATTCATTTCTGTGGTGCTGACCAGAAGATGAGAATCCACAGCTGGTATTGTGCGCCGTATGCCTCGGACCAGTTCGGAAGCCCGAATTATTCATTAGTAATAGTACACATTTGAAATGTTAGGGACCGCTACAGCACTCACTGGAGCGATTCGCAGACGAGTGTGAAGCGGCTGGGGTGAGAATCAGCACCTCCAAATCCGAGACTCTGGTCCTCAGTCAGAAAAGGGGATGAGATCCTCCCCCAAGTGGAGGAGTTCAAGTATCTTGGGGTCTTGTTCACGAGTGAGGGACGAATGGAGCAGGAGATCGACAGACGGATTGGTGCAGCGTCTGCAGTGATGCGGACTTTGTATCGGTCCGTTGTGGTAAAGAGGGAGCTAAGTCGAAAGGTGAAGCTCTCAATTTAGCAGTCGATCTACGTTCCTACCCTTACCTATGGGCGATGATTTGTGGGTCGTCACCGAAAGAACAAGATCCCGGATACAAGCAGCCGAAATTAGTTTCCTCGGCAGGGTCTCCCTTAGAGATAGGGTGAGAAGCTCGCTCATCCGGGAGGGACTCGGTGTTGAGCCGCTACTCCTACGCATTAAGAAGAGGTAGCAGGGGCACCTGATCCAGATGCCTCCTAGACGCCTCCCTGGTGAGGTGTTCCGGGCATGTCCCACCGGAAAGAGACCCCGAGGACAACCCAGGACACACCTGAGAGACTATGTCTCTCGGCTAGCCTGGGAACGCCTCGGGATCCCTCCAGAAGAGCTGGAAGAAGTGGCTGGGGAAAGGGAACTCTGGGTATCCCTGCTGAAGCTACTTCCCCCGCGACCTGCCCCGGAAAAGTGGTAGATAATGGATGGACGTACCGCTTCAGTCAGCCTGCTCCACCCTCCCACCGATTTATTTTCTCATTTGTCATTCTGATCCATGACACCGAAGGGCTCAGAGACGAGATGACATACGTGGATTTGAATGTTAGAAAAGTGCAGCACAAAATGATATCCAACGCGCTGGTGCAGCGCCAGAACAGCGCCGAGCCTCCGTGGCTTCAGTGTATCCACGTCATCATTGACGCTGTTGACTCTCCCCGCCTGCCCCACATTCCCTCGACCCAAAATCTAACCGGAACACCATGTGCGGTGGCAGCCGCATCACACCATCGACGCACAGTCGCGGATCCCGTGCCGTGTCCACAGTGGGAGTGCGTGCAGGCATGTCAGCCCACGACTGACATCGAGCTGGTGCCAGAGCTGGTTTGCTTCAGCGCTCGCACCGCCAAACGCCGGTCCGACTCCGCCCCTGCAGAGAGCCGACCCGGCCAACACCGGCAATATAAGGTACATATTGTACATCACTGTGAGTCTCTGTTTACAAAGAAGTTTGCAAAGTACTGTTTGTATCTGAAGCAGAAAAGTATTGGAAAATGCCCAAGGAGAAATTGACAACCCCACAACGTATTCAACTGACAACTCCATTTGCTGTTTTTTTTTGTTTTTGTTTTGTTTTTTGCTTGGAACAACCCATCACAATCAAAGAGGAAACAGATGACCAGTGGGGAAATAAACTATCCTTGCTTATTTTTGCAATATATTGAATTGTTGGACAGCAGAACTCAAGCCCTACCGATGTTAAATTGCTTCTGATAAATCAATGCTGGCAACTATTTTAACGGTCAAATAGAATGAAGAGTGATGTGTGCATGAGAATCATATACTAGATATATTATTCATTTACATCAAAGTTACTGAGGTCAAAGCCATATTTCTTTCATTTATTATGAATCTCAAGGCCACAGCCAACCTCTGCATCTTGGAAAATTTCACCTGAGTAGAGTTCAGGAAAAGGAACAGCAGCTCGCCAATAACCAGACGGGGGTTGACGTGTCTGGTGTACAACATTTCTTGAACCTGGATCCCCGTGCCAGGTCGTAGCGGTGTTACCACCCCCCCCCCCCAAAAAAAAAAAAAAAGATCAGACAGACAGACAGACAGACAGACAGACAGACAGACAGACAGACAGACAGACAGACAGACAGATAGATAGATAGATAGATAGCTAGATAGATAGATAGTAGATAGATAGATAGATAGATAGATAGATAGATAGATAGATAGATAGATAGATAGATAGATGATAGATAGATAGCATGATCGAGAGAGGTAGAAAGAGATCAGAGCTAGAGAGCCAGAGATAGAAGATAGGGATAGATGGAGCGATACAGAGAGATAAAGAGAGTGATAGAGAGAGCGATAGAGTGAGTTTGAGAGAGAGTGATATATAGAGATAGAGAGACAGAGATAGAGAAAGAAAGAGAAATAGAGAAAGAGAGATAAAGGGAGAGAGCTAGATAGAGAGATAGCATGATTGAGAGGTAGAAAGAGATAGAGAGCTAGAGATAGAGATAGATAGAGATAGAGTGAGAGAGAGCGATGAGTGATAGAGAGCGATAGGGAGATAGAGTGATTGAGGGATAGTGATAGGGATAAAGTGATAGAGAGATTGAGAGAGAGTGATGTATAGAGAGATAGAGAGAGCAATAGAGAGATAGTGAAAGAAAGAGAAATAGAAAAATAGAGATAAAGGGAGACAGCTCGATAGAGTGAGAGCGAGTGATAGTGATAGCATGATCCAGAGGTAGAAAGAGATAGAGAGAAAGAGCTCGAGATAGAAGATAGTGATAGCGATAGAGAGCGATAAAGAGAGTGATAGAGAGAGTGATAGGGAGATAGAGATCGAGAGAGAAGGAGAGAGAGAGCAATACAGTGATAGAGAGATAGAGAGAAAGAAATAGAGTGATAGAGAGATGGATTGAGAGGATATATAAAGAGATAGAGAACGAGGGAGATAGAGAGAGAAAGAAAGAGAGAAAAAGAGAGATAAAGCAAGAGAGATAGAGCGAGAGAGACTGATGGAGTGGTAGAGCAATAGCTCAATAGAGTGATCGATCAATAGAGTGATAAATCGATAGAGCAATAGAGAGAGTGATAGAGAGATCAAAAGAGAGAGAGAAAGATAGAGAGAGAAAGATAGCGAGATAGAGAGATAGCATGATGGAGAGAGAGCAAGAGAGAGTGAGCAAGTGAGACAGACAGACAGACAGACAGAGACACCTGTGGTATCTTCATCACTTTATCGTTGCAGTTTGTACTACATTTTGCTGCAGAGCCAGTAAAAGTTAATCAGGCATCGCAAAACATTTTGTCAACTCCCACACATCCCATATGTGCAACGATGATTGCACGTATTCCAAGTTTGTCGTCCTAACACGAATCCCGTCAACAAACAGATTCAAATAACTTTAAAATATGTGTGTAGGATTTCAAACAGAGGGTAGTTTGGGCTATCAGGCTATTTTTTTTTCCTAAGGAGAAACTATTTTTCTTTTTTTTTTTTTATATGTGCCATTCCATAGATGAATAATTCAAAGTATCTCACCACCAGATAACTTTGGGAACCGCGCGCCCAAAAGGGGGAATTTAAAAGAGATTGAAATGTTGGTTGGGAGATGTTATGTTTGGCTCAAAAGACACGCCGACTGTTTGAAAGATTAAAGGTTTGCGGAACACATCGCTGAATCGCAATTTTTTTTTTTTTTTTTTGGCACGTCAGCGACGGTAACTGCATTAGTGGGAATTAGAAAACCGTCTCGTGAGAAACATCCCAGACTCTGAATGCAACTTTGGTGCTTAATGAGCGAGCTTAGGCAATGGAACGCGTTCATTAAAAGACGAGAACATCTTAACCGATTTTTGAGAGATCCCACACGTGGTGGGGGGGGGGGTGGCCATGTGTGTTCTCACAACTTTTATAGATGACCAACACAGCAAGCACACACACACACACACACACACACACACACACACTGATATCAATCGTCACAAGCGTCCAGCTCTGTAATACCAAGACTGACCTGTGAGAGGCAGCAAGCTGCTACAGCGGATCAAACGAGAAGAATAATAGTAGAAGAAGAAATACAGGAAAATTATTATTGTAATTATTAGCGCTTTAGAGTAGTCCCACTGACCAAAAAAAAAAAAAAAAAAAAAAAAGACAGGATAGTGATAGTGGTTGAAGCCAGTTGGTCGCCATTTTGGTACTCCCAAAACATGTGGAGGACACGGTTTACAGGTTGGATTATGGCGGTGTTTTTCCTCAAAGTTTGGCATGTAGTATTAAAACTGGTCATGTGAGCTTGACAGTTTTTTCAGCCAAAAAAAGACCAAAAAACTAAGCGTTTTTTTTTTTGTCATAAAAACATGAAATTTTTAACTCAATCAGATATATTTTTGGAAATAAGGACCCCCAATGGGAAAATACATGCTAAGCGCATTGTTCATTTGCTGTCTCTGCGATGTAATATTTCAGACAGAAAATGTAAACTTGTTTCCTCGCATTTGTAATATTGTTATTCTGTATTATGAAATTCATCAAAAATTTCACATAAAATGTGTTTTCTTGTTTATGCGCTGATGAAATTTGGGAAAATATTTACAATGGTTTTTTACAAAAAACTGTCGGCCTATAAGGGTGAAGCACAGAGTGAACAGTGAACAACAACAACCGTAAACAAAACTTTGTTCAAGTGAATTAAGCTCATCAGAAATTTGTTTAAAAAACCTTCACAAACAAACTTTAATAGTGTCAAAGTAAATCTCTCTAACTTACGTGTGGAATGTTTTCTCACAGCCACGAAACTGGCGATTAACGCAGGTCGGCATGGTTGTTTTGGGAGTATCAAGAAGGCGGATGGCGACTTCAGTTTTGGTGGCCAATGAGCCATCTGTCTTTTTTTTTTTTTTTTTTTTTTTTTACAGATCAGTCTGGAGTCCTTTTATAGATATTTGGGGGGGGGGCAAAGGTTTTAATTGAAAGAAGTTCAGATAGGGTTTGGAAAAATCAAGAATTTCTCAGGTTTTTTTTTCCCCCCAAAAAAACAGAACAGGGCAGTAAAAAAAAAAAAAAATTAATTTCTTGGACAAACAAACGACTTCTAACGAGCGGGGTCAAATTCAATGTTGTAAAATGCAAATCCATCAGCTGTAAGCCCGGAAATGTTCCAGTACAAGTTTATGAACTGGCTGCTACTGGTGGGCATGAGCCTTTTACACAACTGCAGTGTTACTTGGTAGTTAAAAAAAAATAAAATAAAAAATAGCCAAACAAAGAGGATGAAATTATGCAGGTCGAAGAAAGCGCCACATTTGAGTGCCGTGTACAGCACTTTTCACTCCATTACCGAGGTTTTCAAAAGCCGCTCTGACGAGCACGAGTGTTGCGTTTGTTTTACAAACTAAAAAGTTATCGAGGGGGAAGTGTGTATAATTTATCAAAGTACCTCAACTAGTAGAACAAGATTGAAGTGAATAGCAATAATAATAATAATAATTTAATAATGGTACAATTTTTTTAAATTGTTTTTCTCCCCCTCTAGTCATGCTTTTATTTGATGTGAGGAGCAAAATTGACGATAAACAAACGAGAAAACAATTCATTGAGTCAAGTTAAAATCTGTACACAGTAAATAAAATGGCAAGACTTACACACACTCACACAAATATATAAATTATTTATATGGCTACTATTTATAGCAAGATGTAAAGTCCTTATTTTATTCATACTGTTCTTCAGAAATATGAAATATTATTCACATTGATGAATAAAAACATGTGTTTCCATGACTGTTCAGAACAATTAGACTGATTATTCATTAAAGTCTATTTAAACCCTCGTTCTGGTCACAAAACTTTTTTTTTTTTTTGAAGATAATTGAACAAACCCTCACGTGTTACGCTTTTGGTGAGCTTCAAAGGATTTTTTTTTTTTTTTCAAAATTTCAAACTGGGACTTGGCACCCTTTATGTTTTTGGGGATGCCTCGTCCGAGATAACATTCATGAAGTTCTTGCTTTAATTTGCATGTTGCTTAACTGTCTTTGTGTTCTACCTCATCCGTAGTTTGACAATTTGTTCACTTGTTTCTTTGGCAGGTGTGCATGGAAGCAGTTCAAGGTGATGATGATGCTCGTTTGCTCATGAGCGCCGGCTTAATCTGGAACAATTTTCCCCCACTTCTATAATTATGGTGGTGCCTGTGGCAACGCTATTATGCACACCTAAAATGGAGACAAAAAGAGAAAAAACAAAAGCAAAACAATTGCTTGTACTTCTGAAGCTTTATTTCTGATGACAACTAAATTGTACTAGCAACCTTCATCCGAATGATTCTGCAAATACAAAAGATGAAAGTTTCTCCTTTGCTGTTCATCTTCTGTGACAAAATTCAAGAATTATAGCACATTTTTACACACCCACATTTTGATTCTATAGACTGTTTTCGACCACGTGACTACATCTGGGGCACGCGGCCACGTTGGATGGGTTCGCTCTATTGACGCGCCATTCACTCTATGGCTTTTGCATACAGACCGGAGTAACACAAATGTTCGTACGACTGTTACAAGTGACCCATGATGGCTGAAAAGACTTTGGAACATTATCGGGGTTATCATTAGATGTTGTTTCAAGAAACCGTTACGACGAGAAGTGCGCTTTGATCGACAATATCGACCCATATGCCTTGGAGAAACACAAATGGAGCAAGATTTTCGAACGGTAACCTATCCAGACATTGTCAACTATCTCTTCTTCTCGACAAGCGCTTATACCACAGGTGTCAAACTCAATGCCCGGGGGCCAGATGTGGCCTGCCACATGATTTGAAGCCATGAAGCCATGAAGCCAAATCTGTCAATTTCCATTATTCTTGTACAAATTTGTACCAAAATTTCAAATTGTCATATATCATAAATTATAAAGTTGAGATATTGCAAGCATTTTTCTGCTACCAAATGTGAATAGTTGAAAAACCCATTACCTTTGATTTCTGATTCTAAAACTAGTTTATAAATAATGTAAATATGATGAGATGATTAAATATTTTTGTTCCACAGTCATAACGGCCCTCTGAGGGAAACCGGAACAGCAATGTGGCCCTTGAGAAAAATGAGTTTGACACCCCTGGCTTTTACCCTGGACCAATTAAAGCATTACAAAGGTCTGGAGGCCTACAACCGATTCATCAATGGCTGGGTTCGTCATGCGTATCTATTGTTGATTATACAAACGAAAGAGGTGTAGATTATTATTTTTGGTTTTGCTACCGAGAGGGAGAGAGAGGTTTGACCGGGATGAGTTCCAAGTGGAGCCCGCACCTCTTTCTCCACTTCCACGGCTACATTTTTAACTCAAGTCACGAAACAGTTAGCGCTGCGCTAACTCGTTTTTGCAAACTTACTATAATAAAACAGAAAATACAGATTTTGGAGACATGCATTGTATTCACACACGGGTATTGCGCTTGGCTGCTAGATCGGCTCTGCTGATACGAGACAGCCACAGTTGTCGCCGTTTGGTTGCTAACTGGTCCGTTTTCTCGCACTGGTTCTTGATCACAGCCGGCCGTCGAACGAAAGACGCTTTACAACGCCCACTTTCGTTTGAGCGACCGATAACATAGCAGTGCGCCCCCATTCACAGGCCTTTCTGAAATGATTCCTGCTTGGTTACGGTTTGTTTCCTCGAATTCACCCCACCAAAATGGCGACGGCGTTCTAAACCGGAAGGTGTGTGACATCAGTCCAAAACAGTCTATACTCCGCCTCATATGTTGCTGGGGCAATTTTGTTACCACAACAACCAGGGCAGAGGCCTGACTGCAGCAATTTCAACTTGGGGAGAGCAAAAGTCCAAAGTAGGTAATTAAAAGAATAAATGTTTTATTTTTAGCAGTTGATACGCATACTACGACTACTCCATATTGCTGTGTGGCCCATGGACACGCGACAAAAAAGACAAACCCCTCCCCTTTGTGTCGACAACGGTACTCAGCCTTGACAGGACGTGCGGGTGTGCGGCGGCAAATCATTCCTCACCGAATCATTTTCAATCTCCTCCAATTTCCCCACAGCGGCCCGACTGGTGACCGCTTTTCACTCCGCAGCCGTGAGCGCCGTCGTTTCCTCTCTTTTTTCCCTTTTTCAAATCAGGCGCACTCGCTGCTTTCGTGAACTGCACCGAAGAGAAAAGTGCCGTTAATGAGCCCTGATTAAAAGGATTTTGTCTTTCGATAGCAAGGATCGGTTGGATTCTTGATGGTCTGTTGCCGGATGATGAAGATCCACTGCAGCTTGCGCTCGGCTCTATATTAGCAGTCAGCGTCAGAGATTATCGGGATACTTGGGAAAACTGAGAAATGGGTCATGAAGACAAAACAAAGCAAATTTATTGATATAATGTAGCACATACCATACACAGGGTAAGGGGGAAAAAAGCATTTAGCAAAAAAAAAAAGGTCCAAAAGTATTGAGTATGAGCCATAAATGTGTACACTTATGAAGCAGTTTTAAATGACAACTGTTAACTATTTTTTTCCCTCTTAGTTCAAATTATTATTATTTTTTTTTACAATTTTTTTGTTCTCTGTTTTTAAATGCTTCTAATAATGCAAAGCTACCGTGTGCATCAAATGTGTCATATAAATAACTTTGCTTTGCTTTAGTCTAGATCCATAGACCGACGAATGCCCGGTGAGGTTCTTTTTGGGCAGACTTTTTTTTTTACCCCAAGATCTACTTTTCAAGCAGCCAGCCTCTCGCGATCGATGGGGGATATATTGAGGATTCTTTATGTGTAAATGTAAGTTTGTGTGCCTTGCATAACCGCCTGAGCCAATATTACACAACATAATTAACTAAACATTTTTTGTAGCTATCTGAGTTCACGCCATACGAATAAAATTTCACACCTGAGCTGTGTCACTCACGTCAGTGGATTCGCCCAACTGCAGTGAGAAACGCTCACAATCTTCGATGTCCTTCCGCACACCACCTGTGGCTTCACAGCGCCGTGTAACTGTACTCCTTTACAGCTGCAGAGATATTTTACTGATTGATTTTACAATTTATTGATTTATATATAATATTGAAAATAATATTTCCACTGTTTTTTTTAAAAAATAGGAGAAAGATTAAATTGAAAAAATAAATAAATAGATTAATAAAAAAATAAAAACAATAAAAATGAATAAAGATAAAATTAAAAATAAATGGAAAATAAAAAGATCAGCTATGCCTCTTTTACCATTTCTCCATCTTGGAAGGAGTTCTAATTAATGATGATGTGACGAACCCGGAAATGATGCTTAGGTGGCGGCTTTCGCCGTTGAGCTGTATTGTGTGAAAAGTGACTCCCGGGCGGCCAATTGAGATTTTAGTTCATTCACTTTTCTCATTCTCAACTAGCTTATCGGTTAGTTATCCGTATGAAAGTGATACGTTTTTGTCTTTCTTACTCCTCATGTTTGATACGATTTTTTTAAGCGAGGGCTTAATATAGGGGGGAAATCACCGACAAGTGTGTTTTCCTGTACAGTCATTGTTTGCACATGCGCGGTGAGCTAAAGTTAAAAAAAATACGGCTGATGTCTGTTTTTTTTTTTCCCTCGGCATGCCGTCGCGATCGACCAGTCGACGCATTGAGCACCCCTGATCTAGATCTATAGACCGAGTAATGGCCAGTGAGATTCTTTTAGGGCCTGCTTCCAAACAACATGTGGATGACAAAGAAGTGACGTTGAAAATGCCGCATTAATTGATGTGGAGTGGGTAGGAAATGACAGCAACGGGGGGGGGGGGGGGGGGGGGAATTAATAATGCATAATTGCATATTGGAACGCGTTAGTAGCCGCATGTCAATAACCTTAAATACTGGACGCATCTCTCTGTTAAAGTGGTGTTGCAAAGGTGAACCCATTCAGAAATACAACAATTTAGGATGAGTGTTTTTTTTTTTTTCATTTGTTTTTCCAATGGAGTTTGGACTAAAAGGTTCCTCTTCTCCAAAATTAAGTGGCTTAATGGGATGTTTTCTAACATGTTCAGTGAAAAAAAAAATGTGGAAATGAATAGAAAATGTTATAATGAGGCTGTTACTATTTCATAGAAGTAAAAAAGTAGTAGCATTCTATTTCCTCTTAAAGGCTGTTTTATAACAGTGTATGTCAAAATATTTTGGCGTATGGATCCAGACACCATAAGAGAGTCCACACTTTTGTGTGGAGCAGACAGAATTAGGCCATGGAAACACCCCAAGGAGTCCCATTAAAAGCTTTAATATTAGCTAGTAGCAATGAAACAGTGAGGTTAATCCGTCGTTATCCCATTTAATAAGCATCCTGACGCATCGCGCACAGCTCAGTTGTTGTGGGGGGCACGCCGTTCGCATCAAGCACGCACATAAAAAGTAGAAGAACCACGTTGAAAAGGACAGCAGGATGAAATCAAAATGTTTCAGTTATAAAGTCGGCGTAATGGAAAAAAAAAATTGAAATCCTATGAGGAGGCCTTGTACTTATATCGGAATTGCGGTCATAATCTAACAAACATTAAAAAAAAAGAATGCATTAAACTTGCCTGTTTTCTTAGGGTTTGTCCCAAAAAAAATATTTTAAACAAATGTGGAGGAATTTCCAAAACCATTTGATAAACTTTTTTCTGCTAATATTTGGGTTTATTTTCCTTGAAATAAGATACATTAGTGATTTTTTTAAAAATCTCATCATGTTACAGCCTAATTCCTATAATACCAACCTACAAATATTTTTGTGAATATTGCCAGTTTACTTTGGTGAAATTATACACCCCCCACATGGTATTCTGATTTCTTAACTTTATTCAAATAATATTTCTCATAATTTTACAATTTATGTCTTATAATACAACATTATTCTCCTGTTACAAATATTATTGGGTAACTTTCACCATATACATTATTTTTCTAAAATTGAAATTTTATTTTTGTGAAAGTACACATTTTTACAAAACCTTACAATATGACTATTTAGTTCTCATAAAATGACTTCCTCCAAATCCCGTGATAGAGATACATAAGGTAAATTATTATAGTTATATAGAAGATTTTTTTTTAGATTTAAAAAATGACCAAGATCACTTGTATCAAATATTTTTCTGGGGGAATGAAATATTTTATAGACATTAAAGTACAGTACATTTGTAAGTTGTTGTTTTTTTCCCTCCACAAAACCTGACATTTGACTAGGGTGTGTATACTTTTATATCCACTGTGATATTGGCTGAGGCCATAATACTCCAAGAGTCGCATACAGTGTCGCTTTAAGAGTATTTTTAAGGAATGGAAAAGATGGATCCAATGTGACGCCTCCCTAAAAGTGAGTCGAAATATCCCAAAAACGACAGCGACAGCAAAGTAGAACAGAACCTGAGGGGGAACTTTTTATTTTATTTTGTTTTTTTTTAAAGAGTGCCCATAACGCACAACCAATTACTTACTTGAGGAGGATGTTACAATGCCAAATGTTTTCGACTCTCGCCGCTTTTGCAAGCGGGATAAAAGGCTTCACGTGTCCTTTGGCAGCTCCGCGAGGGCCGACGGGAGGAAAAAAGAAAGGCGTTGAGACTTCATTACGTTGTCTGCAAACCGCCGAAGCACGTCCAAATCACGATGACTGACGTCTTTGAAGGATCGCGTTGTGCGAGTGTGCTTAAGTAGAACAAATTGTCTAAAAAGAGGATTCAATGTCTCTTTGCAGCGATTATTAAAAAAACAAGTGGAAGTCTATTTAACGCCTACGCCGGCACATTTTAATTGCCTCCATCATGAGCAGGACTTGAGAGCACGCGTCGGTCCCTCGTCGGTTTGTTAGCCGGATTGCGCAAAGGCAACCTCTTCTGAAACGCTCATCCGCCGAAACACTCAAACTTCAGCGTGGATGGAAAACAACATAGTTGTGCGGAAATTAATTTTTACTTTTTGGTGATTGTGTCGCTATGTCACAAAAGTAACATTTTCAGTAGTTGGCAGACATGTTTTTGGTTTTAAAAAAAAAAAAAAAAAAAAAAAAGCTAAAGGTTTGCAATCTACTGAACAAATCGGTTTTCGAACGAAAATTGAGATTTTTTTTTGCTTCTGTTTTCGAACGAAAATGGGTACTCCAATTCCCCCAACAAAACCCGGAAATAACATATAGAACTACCGTATTAACCCCCAATCATGGCTGCAAAGAAGGCAAGTTGCTTGTTTAAAGTTATTCTGCACTTTTGTTAATAAAAAAAGTTTATAAGGCTGGGGGCTGAGTCGCTACTGATATGGCAATGCACGCCCAGCCTAGCATACTCTACCACTAAAGCAATACATTTTAAGCAAAATAATAAATATACTTCTTAAATAATTTTATTATATAAAGTATTTAAACTGTACATGTATTTCTACAATGCAATTTATTATCAGGGAAAGCTAAAAAAAAAAAGAAGCTTTAAATAGCCCAATTTTGTAGGGTTGGAACGCATTATTTCTTTTTCCATTCATTCTAATGCGAAACATCGATTCGGTTTTTGAAGAAATCACTTCTCGGACAGTTTTCTGGAACGGATTGTGGTCGAGAACTGGAGAAAGTCCCAGGACTGGCATGACTAAAGCGATATTTTCAATCCAAGCTACCAACTGCAACATTTCTCCTTCAAAGTAATCCCCCTGGAGTCCAACACCCTTTCGCAGTCTTCAATGGCACACTTTTATGCACTCCTGTAACGATTCTTCTGGGATCTTCGGCAGCGCCATCGTTATGAGCTTGAAGGGGGTGGGGGAAGGGGTTACTCAAACATGGCGATGTTCTACTCAGCCAAGAACTCAGCGCCTGGGACCTCTCAACAATGAAATCAAGATGCTAACCGCTAGTCTTGCATGCTACCTCTACTAAAAAACTGTAGTTATTTATTTTCATGAGTGACAATTCTGTTTTAAGGCTAAGGGCAGGTGTGAAAGTGCCCCACCACTTTCAGCCAATTCTTTTTTTCATCCACCAACATGTTTTTCAACCAATGCTTGATTATTTTAACATTAACCAAGTGGGGGTGACTCATTTTTTCAATTGATCAACAGGACCGTTATCATTAAATTGTGTTTGTAAAAGGCAGCTTGGAAGCAATTTTTCACAAATAACTTCCTGCATTTGCCAACTAAAACTTAAAATGTGCTGTGACTGTTGTCGTGTATACATGTATAACATATATGAATAAAAAAAATCTTCTCATGAAAAATGCACGTTTTTTTTTTTTTTGTTTACATGACTATTTGATGAGTAATTGCATTGGTGCCCCACATTTTTTTTTTCCATTTCACCGGTTTCTAAGCTCGACGTAATCACGACGACACTCAATTAGCGATTAACACTTCTATTTCTCCTTGGTTACAGTAGCACATACAATTGTCACCAGATTCAATTAAAAGAAGCTCAAGTGAAATTGAGAACAAAGCTCATGCATATCTAATGTGCCCCCCCCCCTTGAATATCTGTTAATTACTGCCTAATTGACAGACACCCAAGGACTCGCAATGAGGTGACCGCGAGGGAACATTGCATTAAGATAATTTTGTTTTGAAAGCACCCGGTCCACACACTGGCAAGTCTACTGCATGCAGACAATGAACATAAAAGCATCACGTTGCTTCTATTTTTTTTGCCGTCAAGCCACAAAAATCCACCTCCCACCAAAATGTCAAGATGGCTGCAAAACGGCATCTTGCCACCATGAACGCTTGGCTGTGTAGAACACCTTTAAGCCACAGGCAATGAAAAAAAAAAAAAAAAGAACACTTGGACCGCATGAAGGGATAAATGTCATGTAGCACGCCGAAGTGAGGTGAGGTAAGGAAGACTCCCACTCAGTGCAGCAAAGATTCATGGGATTTATGATGTGTTGCGCATTCCAACAACTTCCACCATTGGTTGAATGACGATTTCACTTTTGTCAGCGCTGCACATGGAAATTGCACGTGTCGTGCTAAGTAAATAATACATGCGCTCCTTGTGGGAGTGGCGCGCCTCAGGAGTCGAACACAAGTACTCCGCACTTACTATTTATGTGGCACCCAAGACAGAAGTAGGTCTCACTTTCATCTCATGTGTGTCATCTGTACACAAAAAAAAAAAAAAAAAATGAGCGACAAGACTGTCAAGGGAACCGTAAGCCTTTAGTATTGTGGAAGAGAAGGCGGCTGCCTTCTGGGTTAGACCACAGCAAAGACTGGGAGACTTGGACCTCGACAGGCGGGGGATAAGAGCTGAGAGTGGCACATAGCAATATGTGAATATCTGAAGAACGTAAATGTGACAAGTACTTTGCTTAGTCAGTCTTTCCTCTGGGTTGACCATGACCGTACGGCCGGGCTTAGACCCAGGGCGGAGTTACGTGGTTGCCGCGGCCAGACTGATATTTGAAGGAGCCATCGCACTTTGGTTCCTCCAAGCCTTTGACTCAATTGTGTTTCGCTGCCTTGCTCCCACTGTGCCACCCGATCAGGTGCATTACGAACATATCCTGGCGGTCCCACCTGCATCATTAATCCCAATGAGCGAATCACCTTTTAAAATGTCACAACGCTCAATGAGCTAATTCTTCAATCCCCACCTGTTACTTGTGTCAGCTTTCCTCTGTTTGGTTTCATCTGCTTCCTCTTGTTCCCTTTGTGGCGCGTTGTCCTGTATCAAAGCACAATATTGATTTCCTTTGTCTGACAAAAGGACTCGAAGGTCAAATCGATCTCATTTTAAAGCTGTAGTTGTCACTTGTTGTTGTTTTGATTTCAGCGCATGAACACAGACTTTTAATAGATCTCTGATGGAGGAAGTTAAAGAGATCTTGGGTCAAATGCCAGATTAGTACGCATCATCAAATGATTTGATCTGATTGAAGGTGAACATACTGCAGTCATTTTTGCAGCAGTATTTACATTAGTATCACATCCTTTCTCCCAACATTTTAAGGGATGATCACATCCTTGATTTCGACATCCGTACTGTTCACGACAAACTTTGGGAGCCCCCCCCACAATAAATATTGAATATTTAAAGACCCTGTAAAGTGACTTAGAGATTTGTTTCCAAATACACCGTAAACATTTGAAGACCGAGAACTATGCAGTACTCAATGGACCTTTCCGACTGGCGATCTTCACCTCCGCCCCCCCTTAGCTACAGTTGCAGTGCCCCACAATCTTCCAAAATGGCGACTGAACATAACAGGTTTGAACTGGATTCTCTATCACCTATTCCAGATAATAATGTGGTATGTTTTTAGCCAAATGAGAGAGTTCTACAAGGAGGTCTCAACTATTTAACGCAAGGATATGTACATGGAATTAAGATTTTGGACGGAGCAGGACGCAATGTCAGAGTCACAGCAAAACGTTGGCGATCGATGCAAAAACGTTTGGTGCGTCGCATTGACACAATCGTGAAATATATTTCCTCTATGGTGATTTTATGATCGTGTATCTGCACCTCAAACATGCAATTATGTGTAGGGACAAGAAAGATGCTGGATGAAGTAGCATCAATTCTTGAATTTTTTTTTCTCCACTCGCCATTTATTAACCCTTTACTAACCATTTATTAACCCTGACTGTTTTCCTGAGAATACAGAGAAGCGTAAAGTCACTCGATTTGCGCCACAGCACAAAATAATCCGTCAGTATAATCTTAAAAAAAAAAAATCATCATATAATTTTCTGACTTTGGTCAGAAGTAGGAATTATCTTTATGCGATGAGTGAGGCGTGCATTGGGACATTTCCCCCTGAATATCGAGCTTTCCACCGAAGCTAGAAATCCTCCTCCTGATGCCTCAACGCCCCTGAGCGCCCAACAAATTGCACTTGAGCTGCCAAGCTCAATTTAGTGCCCACAACATTGTGGGCCCCGTTATCAGAACCGATGTACTGTACTGCCTTTGTGCCAATCTCCACCCATTTAAATGCTCCTCAATGTGCTCCTCCAACTGTGACTGCTTATACTCACTGGATTTAAGATCATTATTGGCGATGAATAATCTTATTTCATTTGATACTTGAATATCTCGATTGTCTCGCGGCTTTTTTTTCATGTGCAGATTAATCCAAATTAATGCAAAGTTTCCATTAATTGTGTTTCAGTATGCAGATAATAGGCAGCATATGAGAGCTTAGTATTTGCATATAAATTGATATTAACAGATGTTGATTTGGCGTCTTGAGCTAGACATTTTGATGTATACATTGTATGTTAATTACGCTTCAGGCATTTGGAGTCGCCGCCATTTGAAGGCGCTCCAAAATACAGTCTGACAGGAGACCAACATCACGACAAAATGCCCCTGCAAGAAGCCGTCGGAAAGAAAAACGGAGTCCTCCACAGGGCCAGACCTTCAAAATGCCACCTCTTGGATTTAGTGTAACATAATCCACCTGCAATCTCCGAACAGCTTCTGTTTGAAGGAGTTGTTGTTCCTCGTAAATCGACAAAATGCTTTTTTTTTCCCTCCCCCCTTCGGGATCAAATGAGTGTCGAGACAGAGTGTATTCTAGCCAGCAAACGTTTCTGTTTTGTCAGCTCCTACCCACCTCTTAGAGTCTTGTCATATTTGAGATTCCAAGTCAAATCTCAAAATATATTTTTAATACCTGTTTTCTATATTTCCTGTGTTGCACATTTATCCTTATACAGTGATCATGCGTGGATGGGTGAGTATTGATAAGTATTGGTATCAGTCCAGTATCAGCCTACTTGTGAAGGCTGATGATACTGGCTGCTCCTACTTAAAGGGCAAGTGTTATGCCTATAAGCATTCTAAAATAAATATTGTCATGAAAAATACATTACATTATTCACTTCAATGTCCATACGAAAAAATAAATATGAGCGGAGAGCGCGTCATCCATGCGCAAAGTTGCGGAAGTCTCATTTGACATCCAAGTGGTAGCCATATTGCCTGCATCATCTGTTCATTACATCACAGCGGGACATTCGCCATTGAAAACACGCTGTGGCCCCTACTATGGGACACAGAAGCTCTTTTCGAAGAACAGAGCATCTCACAATCGAGTGAAGGGACCGGGGCAATATTACCCTATCATTTTGAGCTATATTTAGATGATATGTGGATCACTTTTAACTAACAGCAGACTATGTATGAGCCAGCCCGGCCGAAGCCATGCCCCTCATCCGAAGCCGTGCCCAGTGCCGACGGGTACATCCACACATTTAGCACCCCTGACTTACGTGCGCGGATCTTTTGTTACATTCTGAGAGGATTACGTCGTCCCTTCAAAACTATAGATTTTTTTTAGTACCTGTATACACGCCTGGGAATACCAAGTGCTGTAAACCTCTCTCCCCGGCTAAATGTGGAGGGGTTGCATCAGGAAGGGCATCCGGCGTAAAAACTGTGCCAAACAAATATGCGTACATCTAAGATGACACGCTCTGGCGACCCCTACCGGGACAAACCGAAAGCAAAAGAAGAAGAAGAAACATCCACTATGATTGGCGAGCAGTCATAAACTCAGATGACCAACAACCCTATTCCATCAAAAATGTAACACTATTGTCATATTATTTACATATCTGTTAAGAGATGTAATTTCCAATCAAATCAAGAAAAAATGCTCAATATTTATTGTTTAAATTAAAACCATTCAACTTTCATACATTATCTTCACTGGGGTCGCAGGTGCGCTGAACCACAAGAACCGAATTGAGGGCACACATATACACAAAGAGCAGGAAGTGTGTGTATTGAATCCCCAATGGAGAAAACACGCAATTTGCAGAATATGCTAATGTAGCATCGTCTTCCATTGATTTAACGCAATAATGGAATATGCATTAAGATGTAGTGACACTTTCAATACAGTATACAAAGGCTGAGGACAAAACTAAATAAATAAACAAATCCCACACTTTTCTGCCAGCTTCCAGTTGCAAAGGCAAGTTCATCTCGCCGTCCTTTAGCTTGAGTGCTATTGATCTTTACATCTCACTGCAAGGGACCAAACAAGCGCATTTTCCAAAATGCTGAACCATGAACAGATTGTCCATTATATGGTTCACTCGCAGCTCTCTCTCGCAAGGCTGAGAGCAAAAGCAATTGAAAAATATTGGCCAGGAACCGTATCTGCAATGATGTATTTTATGTCTGTTGTATTTTGTCCATCCCTTGTCTTCATGTAATCCTAGTTCAGGTGCCGTTTTACTAGTCTACTTCCGACCAAAGTGTTCCATTAACAAACCGCTGATTTATTCGAGGAGAGGCGTCGCTGGAGCGCACTGGAACGCAAATAGCAGAGGTTTAAAAAAAAAAAAAAAAAAAAAAAAAGTGGTTCTGCCCATGAAGCCATCAACGAGCGTACCCCTGGTCGAGTATTACTCCAGTCAATCCTAATCGTATAAAGTACCCCGGTGCCCCAATGTTAGAAAGGATTAATTACAGGATGAACGCGGATCCATAGACGGTGCCATTTTTCAATTTAACTGGATTATCATCGTCTTCTTCAGCCCCATGAAATTGCCTGAGCTGCCCGGATGGCCACAGACACTTACGTGCCCTTCAGTGAGCAATGGAGGAGAGGGGGGCCATTAGCCTGCATAAGGAGATCCATATCCATATCCCCCCCCACTTGCCCGCCTCCAGTCTGTCTCCTTTTTTAATCATCCTCCGTCATCTACCTGTAAGTACCGCCGTCCCCTTCCACGCGGTTTGAGCTCACCAAAAAGGAAAGCGAGCTGAGCCAAGACACCGTTGAGGCCTATCCTCATTTGGATCACAGGTGAGCTGCAATCTGGCCCGCTCGACAATCGCAGGGTGCCAAGAAAATGATCTTACTCAACAACTATGTAAAAAGGCATTCCCTCAGCAGTATTAAAGATGATATTGATATCCATGTTTACGTTCCGGGGAACTAAGCCACTTATTAGTTCCGCCCAGTCTGCTGCTGCTCTTGATTGTTCTCAACATTTCTCCATAATAGTCATTTTTATGTTACTCTAAGTGTGTTTGTGATGCTGTTTAATATCACACTTGATGGGTGGGCAGGCACTCCAGAGACGCACATACTCGTATGCAAATAATAAAAAAGCACATTTGCTGTTTTGTATGCCGCCATTTGAACTTGATCCTCTTCAAACTTTTGGTGCTGATCAACCATGACTTTAAAGACATCTGGTTATGGATGTATTGTTTTAGCAATTTACCATGTATAAACTCAAAGTGAAGAATGTCAATGGCTCTTGCAATTGTTCATTACAAACTGGTCAAAAACCCATTTGCAACAAAGTACAAAGAGTCCCAACGCAAGTGAAAACTCGTGAGGAGAGCGCTCCATATTTGTAATTATTTTGACCAGTATGCCCATATATAAGTGACTCAGGTCAGAAGTCAGTATCTGCAAGCAACAGTACGGTTTCATGCCTAGAAAGAGTACCACAGATGCAATATTTGCCTTGAGGATGCACGTAGAAAAGTACAGGGAAGGTCAGAAGGAGCTACATTGTATCTATGTAGACCTCGAGAAAGCCCATGACAGAGTACCAAGAGAGGAACTGTGGTACTGCATGCAAGTTTGGTGTCGCGGAGAAATATGTTAGAATAGTACAGAACATGAACGAGGGTAGCAGAACAGCGGTGAGATGTGCCGTAGGTGTGACAGAAGAATTTAAGGTGGAGGTGGAAGTGCATCAGGGATCCACTCTGAGCCCCTTCCTGTTTGCGGTCGTAATGGATAGGCTGACAGATGAGGTTAGACTGGAATCCCCTTGGACCATGATGTTCGCAGATGATATTGTGATCTGCAGTGAAAGCAGGGAACAGGCGGAGGAACAATTGAAAAGATGGAAGCACGCACTGGAAAGTAGTTGAATGAATATTAGCCAAAGTAAAACAGAATATATGTGCGTGAATGAGAGGGGTTGAGGGGGAAGTGTGAGGCTACAGGGAGAAGAGATAGCGAGGGTGGACGACTTCAAATACTTGGGGTCAACAATACAATGGAAAGTGTGGTAAGGAAGTGAAGAAATGGGTCCGAGCGGGGTGGAACAGTTTGCGGAAGCTGTCTGGTGTTCTATGTGACAGAAGAGTCTATAGAACAGTGGTGAGGCCAGCCGTGATGTACGGATTAGAGACGGTGGCACTGAAGAGACGACAGGAAGCAGAACTGGAGGTAGCAGAAATGAAGATGCTGAGGTTCTCGCCTGGAATTAGCAGGTTGGATAGGATTAGAAATGAGCTCATCAGAGGCACAGCCAAAGTTGGATGTTTTAGAGACGAGGTTCGAGAGAGCAGACTTGGTTTGGACATGTTCAGAGGTGAGAGAGTGAGTATATTGGTAGAAGGGTGCTGAGGATGGAGCTGTCAGGCACAAGAGCGAGAGGAAGACCAAAGAGAACCTTGATGGATGTGGTGAGGGAGGACATGAGGACAGTGGGTGTTAGAGAGGAAGATGCACGAGATAGGCTAAGATGAAAAAAGATGACACGCCGTGGCGACCCCTCATGGGAAAAGCCGAAAGGAAAAGAATAAGAAGTCCCAAAAGATAAGATAATACCAGCCAAAAAGCATTTTTTTAAAAAATGTCACTAAAGGTCAAATAAATGTTTATTTAACATGATGGGGTGGTTTGGTAAAGTACTTGGTCACCCTATGTGTTTTTCTTTTTAAATTTCCGTCTGTGTGTATTTTTTTCCCCTCTTTGACACATCCTCTTTCCTCTCTGTCTGTCCATCCTTTCATATCCGTCCAATCTCTAGAATTAATCTGGTTAATGGGGCTGGCCTCTGTGCAGTCGTGCCAAAGACGAACACGCAGCAAGCTGCTAACGTGCCTTCCGTGCCCACACACACAACCAAGAGGAAGTTGCTTTACAAAAAAACATGTTAACAAAATGTAAGCGGCCACATCCCCTCTCGTTGAACCGCATTTGATCCCTCGGCTGAGCTGTCCAAAGGAGAGGGAAGTGTCTGATTTACGAGTACACTGATTTGATTATGTAATGCGTGAGGTAGTAACCGGTAACTGGAAGAGGCGGGGAGTACCAGAAGTGGCTCGAGGACACTGGAGAGGGGCACACGGCCGGAGCTTTTCCTTTAATTGCACTGCCAAGTGATGAGTTGTAAAAGGGTGTCATAGAGCAAGTGGAAACAAAAAAAGATATTTTTTTTTTTTTTCACAAAGTGGCCTTTCTACCTTCTGGATGTCGCTCACTTCCGATTTGTAAGCCCCCAATGAAGCTGCCCCCGGCAGACATTTTTCGGTAATTGGGGTGAAACGGTACGACTTCTGAGAGCGGGACTGTTTAATAGCAAAGGTAAGGCCGGATCTCTTTCCCTGACGGCAGATCGGGAAAGTCACTCAATGACATGCTATTCCCTCGAATGTGAAATGTGATTAAATATACAGCGGGGCAATGACTCCGTTGCGAGGTTGGAGGGACTGTCCGGCAATTGGAAGTAGTTTTGTTTGAATCCAGCTCGGTCTGGACATGTCCAAAGAAAATGTTAGTCGACTTTTAAAAGTGCCCTGGAGAGAACCACTCTCAAGTTTGAAATCTTTTAACGGGTACTTATGGAGACATGAGTTAGCTGGGATAGGCTAGAGCACTCCCGTGAGCCTTGTGAGGATAAGCGGCTTGGAAAATGGATGGATGGATGCACTTAAGATAATTGCCCGTCTTGTGAAAATAGAATGTGTAATGTCTTATTGTTCTTGATCACCGAGGTATTTATATGGAATCATACCACAGATATGTTTTCAAGACACCTGGGAACAGTTTGAAAGGCTGAAGAAAAATAGACAATGTCTCCTTTAAGAGATGGAGAACATGAAGGGCAACAAACAAACACCAGAAGTTGTGTGATGTAAACAGCCTTGAATTGAAAACTTTAGGTCCCGCTGCATACCAAGCAACACCCCGACGTGACTGAAGAGCAAAAAAATTAATTGGCGACCTTTCACGCTACACCAAGACATCGAATACCAACAGATATCATTTCAAAAGATCGTGGCCACTTGAGGATTTGTACATGAGCATTATACAGAGGTAGAATTAATTTTTTATCCACTTATTCAAATCAGTGCCAAAACTGAAAGTTAGCTGACCTTGTGCGCACACATTAAATAAATGTAACCCATTTATTCGGTATAACTAGTATTTTCACGAGAAAATGAATATTTCATTAAAAAAATGAGTAGGCTTCTGGAGCTTGAAACTTTCAAATGACTTTTCAGATGCAGAAGCTGAGCAATGTTTGTGCTATAAAAGTCACTTCCTCTGCACATATATTCCACCAGTCTCATTCTTACCTTTTCCACTCGAGTGCCCCCTTGCGGCCGTTAGAAAAAAAATGCACAAATTAGCCGCATCACCGCATAAACCAAAGGGTTGAAAGCGTGTGAAAAAAATCACGGCTTGTAGGCTGGAAATTACGGTGATGATAAAAGTTGCACAAAAAAATTCTACACATCAGCTCCCCACTACTGTATTGTTATAAGAATTATTGATCCAACCATTTTTATATACATTTTTTTCCCCCCATTCTGGTGTAAAACCTAACTAAAAGTACGGTACAGCAAGTACGGTATGTGTGTGCTTGGAATGTGAGAGGACGCCAGACTATGTGAAGAAAACCCTGTGAGGCAGACGTGTTAACCAGCAGCCACCATTCTACTTGTATAACTTCATTTTTAAAAGCGAAGTTAGAATTAGTATCGCCATGACTGCCAAATACGAAGCTTGAAAACAGCTGCCAGCACATGCTTTCATGAATAATAGATGTGCTGGGTCTCAGCACCAATGTTAGCCTCGCTGGCTATGAGAGCATTGGCACACGCACAGATACAACAGCACCAGCACCAGCAGAGGAGGAGAGTCAACAAACGCTCCAACTGCCTCCTCTTATCTGTTCTTTGACAATGAAATACGAAGGTGATAGTCAGATCTGACGAGTGCTAGCTTGGCACATGCGCGGGGATAAGAGCACACGTAGTCAAAAAACATGCTATCAAGCGCAAACACACAACCTTTGAGCCCATAAGCCTTTAATCCAGAGATGAGTTGCAGCCTGCTAGACTGGACGGGTTCTTTGATTTGTGGCATGCGTCAGTGATGTGTTGGCGGGCTTGTTAACTACTTGACTTTGACGACAACATAGCAGGCTTCTGATTGCATCTGTCATGGAACGTCATTTACTTTGCCCGTACTGGTAGCACAGAGTTGCCCTATTTTGTGCTAATCTAGTTTTGGTCAAGTCCTTTCATACATGCGCTGCACTAGTTTTTAGTCCAGTTACAAGAACGAACACAAATCACTTACTGCTGCTAATCGTGTAACCACATGAGAATTCTTGAAGGACAGCTTCATTTTTCAGTCAGCATGTGTTAAATATTTTGCTTAAGAACTGAAAAAAAATCCCAGCATGCCAAATGTACAATAGCCCACCAAAGGAATTTATCATCAAATAAACTAGCTAACTGCTAGCTGCTAGGCTTTTTGTTTTAGCATTTGCTAGTTAGCTAGCTGACTTTAATCATATAAAATTACAATAAACAATTTGTTTGTCTTTTGTAATTGCCAACAGTCTAACATTCATAATTTTTGTAATGTGTTACATTTTCAACATCACTAAAATTAGAACATTTTTTTATTTGGCTTTCATGCCGGCATCACTGAAAAGGTTAACATTTTAGCAATGTGTAGTGGCGCAGCCATAAAAAAAATAAATGCGGTGTGGCCACAGTTTTGTTGATGCTGCACTAAAACGAATCACTGACAGGGGGCGGGGGGTGATTAGGAAACAAACAACCGATCGACAGCAAGGACAGGGTGAAGGCGTGGGGGGGTTGCAAATGAATTTTTCATGTAGTTGTGGCTAAACACAACTTGCAAAAAATTGCCACAAAAATATACACAAGAAGGGGTGAAACGGGGTGCCATAGCCGCCCCCGAGCTCCATCCCTGACAATGATGTGTCATAACACCTACAAGTTGTCTTAATTATCCACTTGATGACATCAATGGGTATGAATTCTTTTGATGCTCTGTGGCTTGTGTCTCTGTTCAAGTATTGCCTTCGGCACTGTTTTGACTTCTTTTCATCAGCCTTATTGTTATCATATTAATACTACTATTCATGCAAATTCAAGGCAGTCGATCATGCAGCACCAGTGATTGGTTGTAAATGTTACTTCGCATGTGCAATCATCTGCAAGGGAAATTCACTAAAACTAGACACTACCAACATAAAAGAGTATGCTGTAAGTATTTTATCTTATCACCCATTTTTTTCCTGTAAAGAACTATAGGAGGTGACATAATCCCCCCCGATCAAAAACGTCTATTTTTTAATGTGTGGACTGTAAAATTCCTCATCTTGTTGTAACGTTTCTTTCAAAGCAAGGTTTGTGTGAAACTTGCAAGCAACTATCGAGCTCGTGCATGTGACGTCACAGATTTCCCGGCGCCATACTGCAGGTCAAACAGCTGCTCGACATTGTGAGAGACATTGAACTGGAGCAGAATATTCACAATGCCCGAGACTTGTTGTGCTGTTGGTCGTCACAACAGACGAGACAGATATTCAAAGACCTCCTTCTATTGAATACCAGCTGAAAAGAGGAGAAAAGATCAATGGATTTCGGCAATTAAACGTGATGGATGGTGTCCAACCAAATACACATGACTGTGTCGCGATCACTTAATTTCAGGTAGGAATTATTATCAATCTCAAATTCTCAAGAAGTATTTATAATGCCAAGTTGGCTCATTTGAGAACAATACATATTTAATAAATAAATAAATAAAGTTTTGTTTTTTAAATGCCGGTCCCAGAGAGGTTTATAGAGGTGTGTGTGCGTGTGGCTGCAATACGCTTCAGTGTACGGAGGAGACGACTCCCTGTCCTAAATTTTTTCCCCCAATCATAGTTAATGAATGTGAGTTGGTGTAAAACGTGGGGTCATTTATTTAAATATTGGTATTTGTATTGAAAAAATGAGAAGTGTATAGAGATCGTGCAGATGATAGATGGTGCCCAACGAAATACACACGCCTGTGTAGTGATCATTTCAGGGAGGAATGATTCTTTTCATTCTCCAATTATCAAGAAGAATTAGTAAGAACTAAATAATGCCAAACTGACTCGATTTGAGAACAATGCATTTAAAAAAAATAAACTGGTCACAAAGGTAAGCGTGTGGCAGCAATGCGCTTCCGTGTACGGAGGCTAAATTTTGTTCCCCCACTTTTAATTAATGCTAGTTTGTGTAAAACCAGGGGTCATTTATTTAAGTATTGGTATTTGTATTAAAAAAATCTAAGTGGGTACATCACGATGTGGGATTGATTGAGAACAGATCCAGCAACGAAGTATTTGTATGCGTCCTGACTTTAATACGCTTTCAAACTTTTCCGTGTAAATCTCGACGACTTACTCACCAGATCCATCTGTAAATCCAGTTGTCCAAGACAAGCAGAAGGGAATTAACAGTACAATTTCCTATCAGCGAAAACATCGACTTTGGCATTAAATATAGGTCCTCTATGCCAAGTGTCTCTCATTTTTCCACGTACCTTCGTTTATTATCACCTTCTAAGTGTTTAACGGTATTGGACAAAACTCTGGGTGTCGTCCTATAAGACGTATTTTCGCGTCGTCTCCAACCGACTTAGCATTGAAAAATGGTTTGCTTGACAGGCACTTCCGGCCAGTGAAGTGATTTGATGACATAGGTGCACAAGTTCTATGAAAACAACATCTCCACAAACACAAGTTACCGTTAGTCAACTGGTACAGTGCACAATACAGAATATTCTCAACTATTCAGGATGACAACCCATTTTCACATGCTGCAGGTCAATGCTTAGATGTAAAATCGAATAAAAGCAAAACTAACAAACGGTACAAAAAGGCTTTGAAACCCAATTGCAAAAATTGGTCGGCTGATTCCTTCCTAAGCTATTCCACAACGCTGCCTCGTGCTTGGGCCGTAATAAAGTGTTTGGCTCGCTGACACAACGCATGAATCCGAGCAAAGGCACCATCCCGCTTTCCTGTGAGTAAGTGCACTATCATTAATAAACGGGAGCATTTCATTTGACCTCAGCAGTAAACAGAATAAGCATCTATTCATTTCCGAAAAGGCATCGATGTGTTCGCTCCCACGAGTATTATACCCTGATCAATAAAGTCATCCTGGGTTATTGCCTCTAACGTGATCCTTTAAAAGATGACTGCAGGACACTATGAAGTAAAAGGCATCATTTCCAGCTCGGTGGGAGCTGCTTAAGTGAGCGATAGAAGAGCGGGTTGGGGGGGGGATCGGGAGATGGGGTGGGGACCAGGGCATCTGAACACGTCGTTAATTAGGGTTAAATTCAAACACAGATGGGATCAACAAAAAAAGGATTGGGCCACTCCTCCATTTCCCATGTCCGTTAGGGAGGATCTGGTCGCAGCTGACTTGCGCAGACTGCCCGCCCCCCACCCCCCTTTACAAAGAGGATAAGAACCATTGTCATACGCGCTATTAAACAGTCTCATTTGCAAGGGCATCCTAAGGACGACGCATGAAAAGAGCCACATTAAAACCAATGTAGTCATCTCTGCCCTGGGGTCCGAAAGGAAAAAAAAAAAAAAAAAATTTAATGCTCAGTTCCCTGAGCTTCCTTTTGTCATAAAACTGTTTGTCATTTCAAATGAAGCCGCAGTTAAAGCAATTCACCTTGAACACAACATTTGCAGTGTGTTCATCATGGTTTGATTGTATTTGCATTTAAAAGTGAAAACGATAACCTTTTTCCTTGCTAACGACTGAAGCCAACTTGGTGAACTTTCGATGGAAGTCATCTTGCGATCCCTGCCGATAAGATAAACATTTGGAGTTCCTGTTAGAGGAGATTAAGACGTGCAGTTCAGATAGTGGTTATTTATCATCGGTAAACTTGAAAACGTAGTTTAACCAACATTAATTCAGATTTTTACCTTAGGTTTTGGACATCAAACATTGAAACAAAATTATCACAATTTTGTGCATGGGAAACCAAACCAAAACATGGTGACCTTAGTAAAACTTTATATCCGAGCTCTGTTCAAGACTTAAACAGACTTGAAGACGACCGACAATTGTGTTGCTTTTCTTTTTTTAGGAGCATAATACTTTGAGGCAGGCGACTGTGAGGACTAACTGGGGAGTTTCTGACTTCTCATCAGTTTCAAGTGTATCATATAACCAAGATTATTGAGCCAATGCAAGCAACACCTGTTTTCTGGTTAACGACAGCTTAGGGAGTCCTGACTTCCCCCAGGAATGGACTTAAATCCCATTGTGAGTCAGATGTGAGTTTCAATCATTTCAACAAGGCTGGCAGTGACAAAGTTTGTTTTGGGCAAAACGAGGACAAAGCTCTGATAAAAAGAATCTATGATGTGTGTGATCCTTGACCTCTAAATTTAGAACCAAAATTATGTTTTATTTCTACCAAAACAGTGAATAGTGAAATCTGAGATTGGTATCTCATGACACTATACATGTTTGAAGATCATTCCTGAAAATGTGCAAAGACTGAGAATTATATTTTCACCTTTCAGTTTTTCAAGTTTTTGTTGGTTAAGACGGCACTCGGTCATGTTTTTAGTATCTGACACGAGTCACTGCTCCCCCACTAGAAAGCATTGAGCACTTTCGCTGGCATCAGAAATTCAACGCCGATGTGACATGGAGTTAGCTAGCTGGCTATGTCTACACCCTGAAAATGCATCTTCCCTTTTGGTAGTCCGCCACTATGGACAAGCATTTGGGGCTGGCGTGGCCCCTTTAGTGCGCCTCATTGTTGCACCGTGAAAAAGCCTTGCAACGACCAAGTGGGATAGATTCCAGCCACCAGAGGCTTGAGATATATTTTCATGCCTCAATATAAATGCATAAGAAATATGCTGAACAATGTAGCCAGAAGATAGAAGTCGTATTTTATTGACAGTTAACAGCAGAGTAGTAGTCATAGTTTTCGTGCTTTCTACGGACAACTCCACATTGTATCCCACAGTGTTCAATATTGGAGAGAATGGATTGATTTTTCAGTTTTGATGCTTCATTTTATGCTTTCATAGAGTCATAGCTAAAAATTTGGCATCCCAAGCGCCCCGTGACTCTCAACTGGGTATGCAGCGGATGGATGAAAGGGATTGGAGACTCAATCAATATCCTGAATTCCATGGCACTGTATTCAGAATAGTCCTACCCTTAGCTGACATCATGCTGTCCTTCAGACAGAAAAGGAGTTCCGACTGAATTAACAGCACCTCTGCTGGGTGCATCCAAGTATTGCACTTAATTTGCCCATATTGCTTCAAAACGCCATTAAGCAATGATCAATTACACACAACCGACTAAATTCAAGACAAATTCAGAACGTCTGCCGTTGCTAGAAGCACGCTAGTTGACTCTCACTTTACCCAGAACGGCTTACATAGGGCTCATTTTCCTTCGCGTAACTTTCTCTAGGTTGGTTGACTCCAACTTAGAGTGATTTTAGGCAGGTCTTTGTGATCTCAAACTTGCTTAAGAAACAAGCTCAATGAAATGTCGATCCGCGTGTGACAATGGGGTGCTATCGAGTCTTCATCCCACAAAATTATCTCAAAGAGATTGTCGTCCATTTGTATGAAATGTGCAATACAAATCAATTTGCTCTGCTTATGTTTTTCTGTGCAACTGAGCCAGTTGCAAAAGGATGGACTTTCGTCTGATGGGCACCAAATTTCAGACACTTTGATGGTTTCCTTCAAGTGTTACTGCACCTGAAGATTTCCGTCACAATCAGATGAGCTCCTACAAAAGTTACACACCGTGTTCTCGATTACAACAAAACTTTTACTCGAAAGGGACAGTGCTCCCATTTCCCCTCGGAGATATTTTGCACATCCTCTCCAATCTTATCACTTCAACTCCTGACACTTCCTCAAAAACCCTTGTACTATTTCAGTCTAATGGTTCACAGGCTCAGCCGTTCTTCGCTGGCCTCTTGTGTCAAGTTGAGACTTTCGCTGCTGACATGCATTCACAATCACAGCCGATGGAAATTTCATCCACAGACTTGTGATTGGCCACTTGTCTCTGCTCTATGGGTGATGAACTGATCAGTCAGCTTCCCTTCATACTCCTAAGCGGAGATGCCACTCGCCACTCAAATCACAGAACCTCCTCATCGTAGAGTGTAATTTGGGAATAATTGAATTTTGATACTCGTGGAAAAGACTTCCAAAAAAACCTTTATATCTTAACCTTTTAAACTATGGCTGACATATTTGCAACTGCTGCGATTGGCTGTCGACCAGTGCAGGGTGTATCCTGCCTCTTGGCCAAAGTCAGCTGGCCTAGAAGAGCGCTATAGAAAATTCATAGATTATTTTAAACTAATAGCTACTATTACTACTATTGTTCTAATGTTAATATTTTGGGTAGTCTGCCATTTGACTGATTCAAAACATCTCACAGCATTAAATGCAAATATATGATCTATGCTGTAACTTCATTGCACATTCATCATGAAAGGAAACGTTGGTAATAATAAAAACGCTAGCAAGATTTGAAAAATAAAGATAAAGAAAACAAAGTATAAAGTCATGCAGTTTTGTTAAATAGTCAAGAACATTTCAAGCTTACATTAAATTGCACCGCTAGCAACACAAAGCTAGCATTGACTTACTCGTAATAGATTGTTAAGATGATGGTAATTGTTATCTGCTTGAAGGTGTGATTTTTGGAAAGTACAATCAATTAAAAATTAAAAAAGAGGTGATAAACTTACCAATCAAGCAGAAATCATGCTAATTCCGTGTTGCTTCAGAATCCGTTCAGCAAGATGATTTCCTTTTGCTCTCCTTCTGCTCGCGAGTAGTAAGACCTAGCAGTTGGCAGACTTCTTTCACGTCATATTGACAGTTTTAACAAATATGACCAAAAAAAGTCCTGCTTCTAAAAATTCCAAAGTCCCCTTTAATGTTAAGAATATCTTTATTTGTACATGTGCATGAAAGTTTATAGTTAATTTTACTGAAACCTAGCATTTACAGTCAATCATAGTTCATAATGGTGACCGTAATTTATTACTTCAATCACATCAAACTGACATTTTGGAGAAACATTTCACTTTACTGCAGCGAGTGGTTATAAAAAGAGATTAAATAAGAGCAGGAAAAGCGGAAGAAAAAAAGTCCAAACAAATCTCGAGGAAATATTAATGTTGTAATGTTATAGGTCAGCAGAAAAATGAGTCATAATTCAATTAGGAGCAGACTAAAAAGACTCTTAAGGAACAGGAAATAAAACATCCTTGCTTATACATCCTTCAGGAGAAGCAAGAATTTATTTCCAAATGGTTTTCTTGGTTTGGTCGATTCACCTGACCGCACTGTGCGAACACGGCCTGAATAAGACGGAAATGGTTGAGTCAGGACCGAGGCCCCGTGACTCATCACACGCAATATTAGTCTTGCAGACAATGAGGTTGCGGTACAGGAGTGCCATTTAAATAATGAGCTACTCCATTTATGATTTATGGTTTTGAGTCAAACGCTTGTGCCCACTAAATGAGACACAAAAGTCAAATATTAACACAGCTCTGCATGTATTTGGTCAATTTATTCTCGCTTCACGCCACCACGACGTGACACGTTGGCGGAATAGCCAGAACCGTACCACGGACAATATATAGAAAATACACATACACACACACACACACACACACACACACACACACACAGAACATACATACACTTTGTGATGAAGTGTTCCTAATGAAAATCCCAGTAATTACATGTGCCATGCACTCCTATATTGCAGTTTTGTGTATTGTTCCAATGCTAAATCATACAGTATCTTCAGGCAGTGTTTTGGCATTTGTGATAGTTTTGTTTTTAGAGTGCATGACAATGCAGCCTGCAATGATGTAAGTTTTTCACTAACACATTAAGCAGACACGTCTCCAGGAAGCTTCACCGGCCAGCCAGGGAAACCTTCGACCCCCAGACGCGCTGTACGTATGGCCTTCGGCATGTTTAACAAGGAATACGAGACGCTTCTTTTTGGTCTGGCGCTCTAATTAAGCGCCACCATGGCGGTTCAAGTCTCAGCGGTCCTGCTTGTGTAAAAAAACTGCTCTTGCTGTGGGGCACTGATAATACCTCGCTACACTCTGAGGACGTCTTGTGACAACAATATTTGGACTGCAGACATCGTCATCTCTTTGGGGCCACAAGATGACGTATTCCAAGTACTTTCAAGCCACCTAAATGGTGGTTTCAAAAAAATATCCGTCAATGTGAAAATATAGTTGGTGTCATGCCCCAAGTACTTGAAAGTAATTTAAATTAGATTTTCCAACATTTGTTCTTTAGGAAAATATTTAGTTTCTTGACAGATTTTTTTTGTTACTTTCCACATGAAAACAGATACTGCATCTGTACATTCTAGTTCATTTTGCTTGGCGAAAATGGCCTCGCGGATGATGCCACGACATGACAATTGACATGAGAAAGGCAAAGTAGACCTCGTATGCGCTCTTACAGTAAAAAAAAAAAAAAAGTTTGGCACTTACTGTACAAGGTTGAAAAAAAAAAACCAGACAACCACCCACATGGAGACATTCTCTGAGCTGTTAAAAAAAAAAAAAAGGTGTCAACATCACAATAGAATGTCTCAGTCATCACAAAATATAACAGACAATGAAACTGAGGTCTAATCATATGTTGCCCAACATTTGCACACATGGCAGTACAATGCTACATCTCTTTACGTATGTTTCCTTTATGTCATACCGTTTTGGATATACATACAGTATATATGCGATTTTAGCATGTCCCACACAGTGTGTGTAGTAAGTGGCTAAATGCTACTAATTTTCATCATATTATGCTAGTAGTTGGATGTCACTGTTAAGCGTGACATTTCTACTCTGTTATATTGAAAAAAAAAATGGGGGTGGGAGGGTAGAGGATTTGAAATACATTTTTCAAACAGTACACAGTCAGTCAAGTGACTTATATCGGTGTGTGAAGGTCCACCAGGAGCTCGTAAAATATTAACATTATCCAAAAATGTGCCTTGGGATCATCTGGTGACCAGTTCAGGACTGATGATGTCCACCCTGTCAGCAGGTTCAGACTTTTTGTTGTTTTGCAGTTAACATCTACTTAATACAGTGAATATGAATTTCAATTAAGGAGGTGAAATTAGGAAGTCTTAAAGGCACCGTATGGTCAAAGTACATTTTTTCAACTGGTATCGTTAGCTAATTTGTTCTCATTGTTAGCAAAGCTATGGGAGCACATTCTGATCGTATCGAAGTTTAAACCATTGCTACCTAGTTCCTAAGCAATAACTCGGGAGATGTAATGGATGTTTTTCTTTTTTTCCTCAGTATAAGTGCTATGATGACAACATTTATTATTTTTTTTTAAGTGTCGTTACTCTACATCATACTTGAAATAAAAGGGAAGAAACACCTGATGCGACCCAACCTGCAAAGGGACAGCAGGTGGTGGAGAAGAGTGACAGCTATCAACAGAGAAAGAAGTTTTTAAAGTAAAAAAAAAAAAAATCATAACGCTCTTTGGGTATTGAGCACACACAGAGGGGGGTCATGTCACAGCTTTCTGTTTACTTTGCTGCCACACAGATAAGGCTGCCATTTACTCATGACACCTACAAAGGCTTTTTAAAACCCAACAGGAACGTAAAAGACACCTGTTTGAAACGAAGTACAAATGAGGCAATTTCCTTCATTTTCGGTAAACGCAAAGACGCTGGACGGCAACAGGAAACGGCGCCGGTGTGCTGAGATTTGCTTTACCTTCACTCGGAATTGTATTTTCTCCCACTGACTTCCCAGAGAGAAGCGGCGGTTCCCTTTTGACCAATCAACACTGGGTACGTGCGGCAAACCTCACGGACCGAAGCGCATCTAATGGCGATGGGCTACATTTAGGCCAGTTATATCAATTACGATGATGGAAATGCTAATTCAAAAAAACATTAACCACGTACTAAATGGACGTGAACTAAACTGTAGTACTTGTTGGCAATGATGTTATAGACGATTTGGTCACGATCACATCTTTTTAGAATCGATACTCCTATTAATTATTGATATAATCATCAAATAATAACTAACTATTAACATGCATTTTATTCTCATTTCTGAGCCGTGGCCTTCAATACTTAAACTGCATATGTTGCTACTGAGTATATAGTATAAATTATGTGTCGCAATTTATTCAAATGTATAAAATAACGCATTAAATATTAAGGCATTGTTTAAAGTCACATTTAAACAATCCTGTTTTGTAAAAATGTATATTTACAGTAAAATAGTAAAGTTGAAATGAAAAGAATTACATGTGGATTTAGTCAAAATTAAATATTTGCAATGCCCAGTGAATTAAATTAAGAAAAGCTGGTGATGTCTATTTGTTTTTTAAGGTGGAGCAGATAATTGGGATTTCATTAACGGGATCTTCATTTACCCTATTTTCCGCATTATAAGGCGCACCTTCAATGACTGGCCTATTAAAAAAAAAAATCATATACAAGGCGCACCGCATTATAAGGCGCGTAGTACAGACGCTACAGTAGAGGCTGGGGTTAAGTTATGCATCCATTATATGGGCTGTGCTAAAGGCTCAATATTGATCCATATATAAGGCGCACCAGATTACTGTCAGCTTTTGAGAAAATTAAAGGCTCTTGGTTGCGCCTCAGTGCGGAAAATCCGGTAATTGGAAAAGACTCAGGCATTGTCATGGAATTAATTAAACTCGCAAGATCAACATCTCAACAAGTCACTCGCATTCCGAGAACCGTTGCTTGTGCTCCAGATGAGCGGTTCCGTGAAAGTCAAGGTAGCCGTTAATGTTAATGCAAACCAGGCAAGACCAAAGGATTGGATGGCCACTGCGGGAAAGGACTGCTAGCGAAATAAATATCCTCGCACGACAGGAGATGTGCACAGACAATGGCAGCCTGGTCCAATCCAAAGCCTCTAGAGGAGAAGGACAATGCCAGGCTTCCAGGCTTTAGGCTCCGAGGCCCATGGTCAGCCATTCAGTCTCGCTCAATAGAGGCTTTCCCAATTACAGTGGAGACTGTTTATTTCCCAATGTCGCAGTTATTCCAGAGGCTTTTGTTTTGAGAGCTGTGTTCCAGAGTTTCGAGCAAAAGAGGATGCATATGAACGATTTCACGCTGTCGGGGAAGAATGGATGTCCTTCCCAGAGCGGCGACCAGGAGGGAGATAGGGAAGGCTGCTTGTGAGAAGAAGCCAAGAGAGGCAGGACGCAGGATGGACGTGGGCTTCAAACCACTACAGCTGTTTATCTTGCACGTGTACACTCACTTTGGCAAAAAAACAAGTGTTCCTTCTGTATTCTCCTACAGTGGCCATCTCTGGGAAAGGTGGGGGGGGGGAGAGAAGATAAGGAGAATGACAACAAAAAAATTCACAGCAGGTTGGTATCGGGCTGAGACTGTAACAAGAAACTAAGATAAAGAAACCGCCGCAGCCATAAATCACAGCAAGATGGATTGGAATGTGTCCGCTCTTGGAATACCAAAGGAGCGAGACTAAGGGAGTGAATGATGCGACGGTACAAGAAAGTCAAAGTTCCACATAGAAACAAATAATCAGAAAAGGAGAGGGGGGGGGGTGCCACCAAATAGAAAAAGGAGCCAAAAGTCAGAAGAGCTACAGCGCATGATAAGACAGAGCGGTTCATTAATAAGAGCTCCACGAACGCTGAACATAAAAGGATGGAAACTTGTTTTTGTCGCGGAAAGAAGTTCCTGCAGTGTCGTGCAACCAAATAAACCCGCTGAAGCACTTTACTTTTTGTACATTTGCGTTATTAAAAATAAATAGGCATATACTAGAACGGGACAAGCCGAAAGAAATACATACATACAATACTGTATACAGGTGCATCTCAAATTAGAACATTGTGGCATGGAAGATCTCATGTATTTCTTTAGCTTTATACAAAAGGTAAAAGTCAGGTCGAGTCGCTAAACTAAATTTTCATTTTGAAAAATTGTTTTGGCTGTAGTTTACAGTAAAAACAAAAAAACACTCACCATCAAGAAATTTGAATTTTACATACATAATCAAAATGAAGTGTGCCATGGTGGAGCAGCTGGAAAGCGTTGGCTTCACAGTTCTGAGGTCCCAGGTTCAATCCCGGACCCGTCTGTATGGAGTTTGCATGTTCTCCCGTGCCTGTGTGGGTTTCCTCCGGGCACTCCGTTTTCCTCCCACATCTGAAAAACATGCAACATTAATAGGACACTCTAAATTGTCAGTAGGTGTGATTGTGAGTGTGGCTGTTTGTCTCTATGTCCCCTGCGATTGGCTGGCAAACAGTTGAGGGTGTACCTCGCCTCCTGCCCGATGACACATGGGATTGGCTCCAGCAATTCCGGGACCCTCGTGAGGATAAGCGGTTAAGGAAATAAAATGACAAGTATACTGTGAAGGCAAAGCAGGTAAGGTTCACAAAGGCCACACAAAGATAACCAAGGTAATCCTTACCGATCAAGAACGACAATCACCAGACACTAATAATTAACCAAAAAAAAATTTGTAGAACGCTATTTATCAGTGAGGGCACAGACAAGACAGCCAAGAGTCATACTAACAATCACATCCAGGGGCAATAAAAAAATCTCAAATTAATGCATGTTTTTGGGATGTGGGAGGAAACCGGATTGCTTGGAGAAAACCAAACAGCCACTGGGACAACATGCAAACTGCACAAGGCGAGGCTGGGATCTGAACCACGGTCCTCAGAACTGTGAGGGCAATGCTCTAGCCAGTTGCTCCATCATGCTGCATGTATTTGATATTTTATAAGGAACTGACTTTTTCCATTTGAATAATGTGACTATAAGCTACTGTTCTGTACCTCCGTGGTCCTGGACTGATTGTTCTGTAGCCTCCTGCCTGAAGAGAGGACAAAAGAGATGGCTTGCAGGGTGAGTTGAGTTTTTGATGAGGAAGAGAGGCTGCTTTCGCTCATAAAGTAATAAAATGTTAATAAATGAGACACCACTGAAACACAGACACCCCCCACAGGCTAAATCAATTAAAAAAAAAAAAAAGGTGCCAGTATGCACTCAAGATTCTACGAGTGTGCTCAGTAAGCCCTGTTAAAATTCAGGTGCACTTTGGTGAATAATCGGCGAAAACTATAAAATCAGCCGGCAACCAAAAACAAAGTTACCCTGCACCTCTCCCAAAAGAAAGTGACTTTGGTGCATCACGCAAGGACACCCACATTACTAATCCGCACCTCAAGAAGTGACGTCTGCATCCTCGCAGCAGGGAGGAAGAATCCCGCTTTGGTGCCAAATAAAAGCATCGGCGGCATAGTGGATTGCTTCATGCTTCAGGTAAGCAAAGCCGCCAGCTTTCCACCTCCTTTATCTGTAAGGGGCTTTGGGGAAGTGAAAAGCTCTGTGGGAGGGAAGGACGGCAATCATTGCCTCTATGAGGATTCTTTTTCTTTTTTTTTTTACGAGTCCAGAAATCCTCGCTGAGTGGTAATGATGTCACCTCACAGGAGACGCTCCACGGGCCGGCACCTGGGCAGCGACCGCGACTTGGATTTCGCAGCTTGAGCCGTGTTTGCTTATAAGAACCTGAAGGGCCTACGTACGAGTATGTTGGTCGAAAATGGCCTCAGGAAAGTAGTTGGCTCCACAGCAAACAAAAAACACACGGGAATACATTTTTTGTACGGTCTTGTCTTTATTCTTCCTTTTGGAACCTGCAATATAAAAAAAAACCATGAAATATGGGCGATCCAAAGGAGTACAGTACACTCTGCCAGTACCACCAGTTTTCTCCAGCACAATATGCGGACCCCTCATTATTGAAACATGTAATTTTCAAAGTATATTTTAAGTCTGTATTTTTTTAGCTGTGACTGAACATTAAATATATATATATATACATATATATACATATATATATATATATACATACATATACATATATATATATAGATACATAGACACATAGAAGTGGTGAGGGGCACTACTAAGTACATAATTTTAGTCTAAGATGGATTCAAAAAAATCATAAAGAGGGCTCCGAGCACTTCAAAAGGAAGGTAAAAATGCAAGCATGTTAAATCTTAATCACAGAGTTTTTTTCTGATGGCTTTCAAAGGAAAAAAAAAAAAGAACCTTTTGCATTTTAAGGATCCATGCAGTCATATTAATAAATGCCAGTAAATAACAAAGCGGTTTGAAGTTAACTTATGGAGAGCTTGCCAATAGTGGGCTGCCATGACAGCATCGGATGCCTCCGGGCGGGTACTGAGAAGCATCTGTCAAACCCATTTAAATGGTTATTTGGCCGAAGTAAAAGCTGTTCCCGACCCGGTCCTTCCTTTTCAATTCAGCTCTCCAAAAGTCTCATTCTGTCTTCGACATTAACTAGCAACAATGCCTAAGGGGCAACCGATTTTATAAGACCGACACCGCCCGGGATATTGAGCGGCTCAGCGGAGGGACCCGAGGACAACCGTGTCGCCTGGGGGACCACAAGTGTCATTATTTCAGCCGTTGCCAGCAATGTAATATGAGGATATTTGATTTGAATCACACTTTGCTTTGGTCAGAGGAAGCAGGCTAAAAAACAAAACAGTCACATTCTCCTTATTTATCCGGAACACACCCAAAAAAATATTGTTGTTGAGCACGATCTGTGCTAGTCCGAGAGCTGCGTTTGTTGTGTCGAATCGCTGTAATTTGATTTAAATGGGAAAACAAGTACCGCACAATTTGATCATTTGAAACAGATTTCTTTTTTTTTTTAACTAGTCAGTGACAAAATCATGTGTCATTATCCGGGTCATACAGTCAATTTCAACCCAAAAAGGCAGGAGGAGGATGCTGGAGTACTAGGAAAAAACCTTCACATCTAAAATACAAATAAAATTAAAAAAACAATTAAGACAGTGCACAGTTCAAGAACTATTACTTTAAAATGGAAATACTCTTAAAATAATGAGAAAAATATATATTTTTTTTAACCTGGATTTACAAACATTCACAGTTGGGCCTGACGTCAACTTATTTCATTTGTGTGCAGCATAAAAGCTAAATGCTACTTGACATGTTTGCTTTGGCCTCTGTGGTCCATTATTTAACCCACCAAGTCTCTCGATCAATCTTTGCTATGAAATGGAGATTTGAGACTGGTCTATAGCTCGCTGTTTGTTTTGTTTTTTTTTTTTTTTTAGAAGAGGCTTAACGTCAGCTATTTTAAGAGCTTCAGGAAACTGTCCAGATTGGAGCGAGCAATTTATTATTTGGTGCAAATCAGCGAGAAGAACAAAAACTCCACACAGAAATGGCTCAACTGAATTTTGAAGGAAAAACTTCACAATTGCGAGGCAGATGTGCTAATTGATCTACTTGTTCTAAAACGTGTGCAACCCTGCTATGTAACATTTAAGTTACATTTAACCTGGCTTGTATTGCCTCAGTTCCTCACATCAGTTTTATATGATAGATCCAATGTGATGCTACATACGCAACTTAGTTTTGTCTATGTGTTCCTGTTATGACAAAGCACTTTTGTGAACACGTGTTTTTACACGTGCAATATGCCTTTTAAAACAATTACAGGTCAGGAGTTCAGCTGTTAAGTGCTTTAAAGCATGACGTACGACTTAATATGGCTGGCTGCATTTTGATCTTGTTACAAGTGAACTTTACCCTAAGCGCATGGTTGAAGGGACATTCCATCAGCATCACATTCGACTTGGAATTACATAGGAAACTAAAGGACTCCGAGTAAGAGACGACTGGGCAGACAAACCAATAAAACAGATGACCAAGTTTCATCTATCAAGTTTTCTTTCAATAGACATACACCTTAGTATAGAATTGATTTTGCTAACGATTGTGGAAACTGGGCACTCCACCCCCCCACCCAAGATGAAATGGCCTGCAATCTTCCTGTGGACTGTCGTGAAAAGGTCAAACATGCGCTGAATGTTGAAGCCAGTGTTTTCATAAAGATTACCTGCTGCTGAAGCCCAAACAAGACACTGAGCTTGCTAAAAAGCAAAAAAACTGGAACGCTTTACACACATCATGGTAGCCCATGAAAATTGTCCAAGCATGACTTGCAGCACAATTATGTATCGGTGAGCGTTTTGATGTCATTGACCGCGCTAAGGATGCTGCACAATCTACATGAACACAAGCGACTTACTGTCAGTTTTATCATTTTAAGATGGCAAAAACCTTGGCAACGACTCCCAGCTGGGGACATTTCCAGCCGACCGATGAGTCAGACAAGTGAGCTGTAAGAGTTGACACGTTTAACAATAGCTGCTAAATCCACATCCCCAACGGAGCCAAGATTAGATGTAAGGGTTTGAGACACAAGTCATCTTAAGGTAATAAATACTTTACAATCCAGTGATGAAAGCCCTCCAAATCCCTGACTCAAAGATAAGAATGAGGACTTGGCACACATTGTATTTTGCTGACTATTTTCAGACTTCCGTCCAAATAAGATCGGTTTGACCCAAGGGATTGTCACACTGCTGAGACGATTAAAATATATACCATACATGTCATCAAAACTCAGGCTTTTAAAGCACAATTTCCATTGAATTCTTCATGCTGATTTTCTCTAGCATACCGCCAAGCCCTGGACATAACTCAGATCTGCGTTTCAAATGTCGAAATTGCCTAACATGAGATGTATGACAGTGAGGTCATGAATGAGAGGATAAAGTATGCAAATAGCTGATATTGCCTGAGTCTGCGGTAGCCATGAAGCGCAAGCATCACGCCCGGGTGAAAGAAAGCAACTATTGGAGGACGATGGCGCTCAGACATTGACGGAGTGCAGCAATCAAAAGCAGCGCTTTCATGACAAAAGATGAATGTTTGCTCGTTTTGTGGTGAGATGACCAAGGATTAACAGTCCGAACCCAAATTGGTTTAGTTCGCGCTGAGGTGTTTGGTTGAAGACGACTGGTCAGCGAGGTTTGGTTGCCGTGCTGCATGGGTGGTCAGAGTAAAAGCCACTCTATACTCCCGCGGTCGAAAACGCCCGCATTGCATCACGTGACCTGCGCTTTGTCCCACGGAGTCACATGTTGTGATGCCGCACTGATCGTTCCTCCTGGCTTCCCATACTACTTAAGTCGACGATGTCGCTCTCACGTCGTATGCTGACGACATCTCGATCTACGCATCCGACAGCAACATTAAGGCGTCTGTGAGCGTGTGGACAACTAACTTGACATCGTACATCAATTCCTGGTCGAACGTGAACTCCGTCTGTCAGTCGAAAAAAGTACGGCCACTCCGTTCACCACGTTTTCAGGCAAATTTCGGACGAATCTACCAATCAAAATCAATAACCTGCCAACTGTCAACCGCCCAAAATCCTAAGCATTGTACTGGACACCATGTTCACCTTTGGTCCTCACGCTGAGTACACAGCCCAACGGATCAACCAACGAATCATCGTGCTCAAACTGGGGCCCGAGTGGTGAGACGCTCACCATGACGTACGAAGCCATCGGAAGGTCCGTCCTCAACTACGGAACACCAGTGTGGTCTCGCTCGCTCAAGCCATGGACTAAGTGGACAAAACCGAAACCGATCTCCGCGAGCCACAAGATCCAAACTGTCGCAACTCCACTCCGGACGAAGCCGCATGCTCGATGACTATACGGCTCGTATCGGCAATACAATCGTCAACATCTACCTGAAATGCGGAAATGGCCATCACGATGCACAACACATCAACTGCGCAGCGGCTCCCACTACACGGACCGTAATGGACCTGTGGAAACGCCCGAAGAAACTGGCTACGTTCCTGGAAATAGAAATCGACTGATCAATGCGATTGTCTGGCTACAACAACAACAACTAGCGCTGCATTGATCAATTTTGCGGCATAATTAAACATATCCTCCAGTCATTTACGGGCATCTTTTTCAAGCAGACCCTGTTCTACGGTCGTCATTGTCATTCCTTTGTTCCTTGTTACGGAAAGGAAAGTAAAAACTGCCACGCGTGGGGGAGTCGCGGTGACGTCAGTGTGGTCACTGCACGCATGTATAAAGAGGCCTTAAGCGTCCTTCACCGTGAGCTGAGTCACTTCCCTTTGCACGACCAATTCATCCACCCCAACTCCAATGACTTACTTGCACATGATCTCTCTCTGTACGCTTGTGCAAGTTAATGAAGTTGCAAATGTCAGGCACAATTGCATCGTGAGGCCCTTAGTGCAGATGCGATGGGATTGCTTTCATTACAAATAAAAATGTGAATGAATACTTGGCCCGCGCTTTCAGTCAATGAGCAGTATTAACAGGCAAGGTAGACAGTGACTATATCCAGGGTTTATTACTGAGGGATTATAACGTTGTAAAACGTCAGACATGCAGTAAACACACTACAGTACTGTGCCCCTGAAGTTTCTTGAAAAGGGTTGCAATTGCAAGGAAGTTTTCATTTATATATTTCAAAGAATGCAGCCCTATGGGGGGCACAAACCAGTGCAATCTGTAGGCCGGTCCCAAGCCCGGATAAATGCAGAGGGTTGCGTCAGGAAGGGCATCCGGCGTAAAAACTGTGCCAAACAAATATGAGCGTTCATCTAAAGAATCCCACACCGGATCGGTCGTGGCCCGGGTTAACAACGCCCGCCCCCGGCACTGCTAACCTGCAGGGCGTCGGTGGAAATTCAGCTACTGTGGGTCGAAGACAAAGAAGAGGAGGAAACCGGATCCAGCGTCAGAAGAAAAAGAGGAATGCACAGAGCCTACAACTGAGTGTAGGGACTTTGAATGTTGGGACTAAGACAGGAAAAGCACAGGAGTTGGTTGACATGATGATTAGGAGAAAGGTTGATATTCTGTGCATCCAAGAGAGCAGGTGGAAAGGTAGTAAGGCTAGAAGTTTGGGAGCAGGGTTTAAATTATTCTACCACGGAGTAGATGGGAAGAGAAATGGAGTAGGTTATTTTAAAGGAAGAGCTGGCTAAGAATGTCTTGGAGGTGAAAAGAGTATCAGATCGAGTGATGAGACTAAATTTGAAATTGAGGGTGTTTGTATAATGTGGTTAGCCGCTATGCCCCACAGGTAGGATGTGACCTAGAGTTGAAAGAGAAATTCTGGAAGGAACTAGATGAAGTAGTTCTGAGCATCCCAGACAGGAGAGTTGTGATTGGTGCAGATTGTAATGGACATATTGGTAAAGGAAACAGGGGCGATGAAGAAGTGATGGGTAGTACGGCATCCAGGAAAGGAACTTTGAAGGGCAGATGGTGGTGGACTTTGCAAAAAGGATGGAGATGGCTGTAGTGAACACTTATTTCCAGAAGAGGGAGGAACATATAGTGACCTACAAGAGCGAAGGTAGAACCACGCAGGTAGATTATATTTTGTGCAGACGATGTAATCTGAAGGAGGTTACTGACTGTAAAGTAGTGGTAGGGGAGAGTGTAGCTCGACAGCATAGGATGGTAGTATGTAGGATGATTCTGGTGGTGGGTAGGAAGATTAAGAAGACAAAGGTAGAGCAGAGAACCATGTGGTGGAAGCTGAGAAAGGAAGAATGTTGTGCGGCCTTCCGGAAAGAGGTGAGAAAGGCTCTCGATGGACAACCGAAGCTCCCGGAAGACTGGACGACGACAGCCAAGGTGATCAGAGAGAGAGGCAGGAGGGTACTTGGTGTGTCATCTGGTAGGAAAGGGGAGAAGGAGACTTGGTGGTGGAACCCCAAAATACAGGGAGTCATACAAGGAAAGAGATTAGCGAAGAAGAAGTGGGATACTGAGAGGACTGAGGAGAGGCGAAAGGAGTACATCGAGATGCGACGTAGGGCAAAGGTAGAGGTGGCAAAGGCTAAACAAGAGGCATATGAAGACATGTACACCAGGTTGGACACGAAAGAAGGAGAAAAGGATCTCTACAGGTTGGCCAGACAGAGGGATAGAGATGGGAAGGATGTGCAGCAGGTTAGGGTGATTAAGGATAGAGATGGAAATGTGTTGACTGGTGCCGGTAGTGTGCTAAATAGATGGAAAGAATACTTTGGGAAGTTGATGAAGAAAATGAGAGAGAAGGAAGAGTTGAAGAGGCAAGAGTGAAGGATCAGGAAGTGGAAATGATTACTAAGGGGGAAGTCAGAAAGGCACTACAAAGGACGAAAACTGGAAAGGCAGTTGGTCCTGATGACATACCGGTAGAGGTATGGAAGCAATTTGGAGAGATGGCTGTGGAGTTTTTGACCAACTTATTCAACAGAATACTAGCGGGCGAAAAGATGCCTGAAGAATGGAGGAAAAGTGTTCTAGTTCCCATTTTTAAGAACAAAGGGGATGTTCAGAGCTGTGGGAACTATAGAGGAATAAGTTGATGAGCCACACAATGAAGTTATGGGAAAGAGTAGTGGAGGCTAGACTCAGGACAGAAGTAAGTATCTGCGAGCAACAGTATGGTTTCATGCCTAGAAAGAGTACCACAGATGCATTATTTGCCTTGAGGATGCTCGTGGAAAAGTACAGAGAAGGTCAGAAGGAGCTACATTGGTGTCTTGTGGATCTAGAGAAAGCCTATGACAGAGTACCAGAGAGGAACTGTGGTACTGCATGCGTAAGTCTGGTGTGGCAGAGAAGTATGTTAAAATAGTACAGGACATGTATGATGGCAGCAGAACAATGGTGAGGTGTGCCTTAGGTGTGACAGAGGAATTTAAGGTGGAGGTGGGACTGCATCAGGGATCAGCTCTGAGCCCCTTCCAGTTTGCAGTGGTAATGGATAGCTGACAGATGAGGTTAGACTGGAATCCCCTTGGACCATGATGTTCGCAGATGATATTGTGATACGCAGTGAAAGCAGGGAGCACGCAGAGGAACAATTAGAAAGATGGAGACATGCACTGGAAAGGAGAGGAATGAAGATTAGCCGAAGTAAAACAGAATATATGTGTGTGAATGAGAAAAGTGGAGGGGGAAGAGTGAGGCTACAGGGAAGAGATAGCGAGGGTGGAGGACGACTTCAAATACTTGGGGTCAACAATACAGTGCAATGGAGAGTGTGGTCAGGAAGTGAAGAAACGGGTCCAAGCAGGTTGGAACAGCTGGCGAAAGGTGTCTGGTGTGTTATGTGACAGAAGAGTGTCTGCTAGGATGAAGGGCAAAGTTTACAAAACAGTGGTGAGGCCGGCCATGATGTACGGATTAGAGACGGTGGCACTGAAGAAACAACAGGAAGCTGAACTGGAGGTGGCAGAAATGAAGATGTTGAGGTTCTCGCTCGGAGTGACCAGGTTGGATAGGATTAGAAATGAGCTCATTAGAGGGACAGCCAAAGTTGGATGTTTTGGAGACAAGATTCGAGAGAGCAGACTTCGATGGTTTGGACATGTTCAGAGGCGAGAGTGAGTATATTGGTAGAAGGATGCTGAGGATGGAGCTCCCAGGCAAAAGAGCGAGAGGAAGACCAAAGAGAAGGTTTATGGATGTGGTGAGGGAATACATGAGGGCAGTTGGGGTTAGAGAGGAAGATGCAGGAGATAGGCTAAGATGGCAAAAGATGACACGCTGTGGCGACCCCTAACGGGACAAGCCGAAAGGAAAAGAAGAAGAATTCAAAGAATTCAGAACCATTCCCCGTGGAACCCCCAGGAGTTTCAAGCATGAACTGCCCATCTGTTGGAGTCCCAAAGTCACGTTCATGGTTTTCTAAGTTTTGAGAAAGCCATGGATTTCAATTCCTAGGAACTGCTAGTCAACCCGGCAAGCCTAGTCAGACTACAGTATATCATTACGGCTACAGACGAGATGCAACGCTTTCATCGGCGGCAAAAATGCAGTCGGCTCGTTTTCGAATCTACGAATCCTTGAGAAGATCGAACTGAAGAGGTGAACAAGTGAAAAATGGACGAGGCTCAATGTGAGCCTAATATTTTAGTTGATAGATCCTTTGCTGGCTGGTCACTGTGCAAAATCAACTCAATCTACTCTGCAGAGTTAAACAGTCAACCTTGGAGGCGTCAATGAGGATCTCTGTTGCTTACGCGCAATCATAAAGTCTGAAAATTGAGTTAAAATCTGAAAGATAACTCGGTATGTTTTTAAAATGGCTCAAGTCTTCACCTTGCCGACAAAACATGACCATGTGTAGGTCATTGCGGCTTTTACAACCGTATATAGAGAACATTTTGTCTGCACATTCATTGTTCCTAGAATGACACGAGAAGACAAGTCCAAGCATTCCCAACTTAGGTAACATTGAAAAGTACGCTTGCCTTAAATGATTCAGTTTCCAAATGTGTAATCTAGTCTTAAAAAAAATAGTAGCCATGTATTATTGAAAATGAAGCCTTTCACTGCTACTGAAGAAAAGGTTTTAATGCTGAAGACCTCTCTTACAATATAGTTGATTACTCCCCCCATACCTGTCTTTTTTTTTTTTTTTTTTTAAAGCTGACCATACTGAACCGATATGAGCTGCGGCTTTTCATTTCTCACAACAGCAATGCTTGTAATTAGGTCAAGAACGCAAACATCTCTGAAGCTTTCTGAGAAACAGCTATAAAATACAACAGGAGTATAAGTTGGCCATTACTCTAACCAAGGTGTATAAAAAAATATCTGAAAATGTTTTTGCTTCATTGTTACAGGATATTTTTCGTAGATTTTGAGATTTGTGTATGTATATTTTTAACCAAACATTCCTTTTACAATCATGACTACATTGCCGACCTTCGCGTCATTTTACCATAAAATATTTCCCGACATGCCTTTGGGAGACTTCATAATGTGGTTTGCAATGTTTAAAATTTTTTTGCTGAAGAACAGTCAATGTGAAGTTTGAGTGCAAGATTGGTCAAAGTTAATCTCATGGTTATCATTTCATTGAATGTCTATTTTAGGAGTAAAAAACAGAAAACGGCAATGTTGTTGTTGGTGGTGGAGGGACAACGTTTGTGTTCGGGTCCCTTTATGACTTGTCTGTAAAAAACATTGCTGATCATCTTATGGCTCTGTGGGGTCTTAAACAAGCTACGTTTTGGGACATTTAGTCTTTTATGAGCTTGTAGGCTGCCTGTGGTTTTCGAGGAAAGTCAAAGATTTCTGCACCCCGCTGTCACAAGTGGCATCTTAAACCAAAATGCCCCGAGGACATCAGACAATATTTGGATTGGCATATGGTGTTTTATCATCATCATAACAGTACAGTTAATTTAAATTTGGAAGGGAAAAAAAAAAAGATCTTCTATCTGATTAGCTTACATACAAATGAAGGTCAGTTCCATCCAGCCATCCATTTTCTGAGGCGCTTATCCTCACAGGAGTCGGGGGTGTGCCGGAGCCGATCCCAGCTATCATCGGGCAGGAGGCGGGGTACACCCTAAACTGGTTGCCATAAATCGCAGTGAAGTTAGTTGTCTGGACTTATTCTAGTTAAGTTAGTTGAAATAAGAACAGGAGTCAACTATTAAAGTGAGTCTGCATTTCAAACACAAGTCACAACATCATCCCAACATTTAGTTTGGGAGCAATAATGAAAACTTAGTTTGGGACAGGACAGTGAAAGATAAGCCACAGCTAGATCATTTATTAAACTTTACCAACAGTTTGGATCAGGAACAAAAATACAAGGCCACACTAGCGCTAAAGGGAAGTACAAAATTAAAATGGATGCAGAAAGGTGCATTCTGGAGGTGAACATTACAGGTGACAGATGTGAATATTGAAAATCCTTCATAGAAGGTGCATCAAAACTTTTGACAAGTTCCAACATTTGGGACTTGTATGAGCAAAAGAGCAAATGTATAAATGCATTTGTGAAAAAAATAACCATCACTTGCTAAGGGGGTAGGCAGTCAAACCAGATATTTCGAGTTTTGTGGGTGATTTAAGTTCATCTGCTGACTCAAATCAAGATGAATCAATGATCAAATATTGGCTAGCAGAAGGTCAAGATGACATCAGGAAGTGGGAGGCTGGAAAGCCTTTGATGAGGCGAGCATGGCACGTACTTTAGCCATCAGATCCTAAAGAGAATGACAGAAAGAAAACAATGTTCAATAAGGGAAAATCTTGAATAGCCATTAGCATCATTTACCATTGCAAAGTACCTGGCGTACTTAAAACACCTTAAAACTGCTCGCACCTATTGATAGTGTACGAATGTTTCAACTAACTGGGCAAGCGGGTGTCCAAGAGTGGCAAAACATTACCATTTCTCATTCAGAAATTTGTTTGCTGACAACATTGTAACATTTCAGGATACACGGCACGAAGTAACAAATATAAACTCATTATGTATACATTATCTTACCCAGTTGGCGTGACACGGTACTATTGTCTTTCACTGCTTTCATTCTGCTACTGCAAACCATTTTCTTTCCATACGTCTTTTTCACCTTGAAAAGGTCTACATCAAGAAGTAAACAAAAATGGTGTGTCTCCCTAATTTGTTAGTTTCTTTTGTACCAGTAAAGTCAATGCAATATACTTTTTTGCATTTTCAAAGGTTCCTTTTTTTAAAGAGAGAAACTATCTTCTGGACGAATGGGAAATAAGGTCAAACAACAGGTGTTATTTTAACAATAAAGGGTCCTGTAGGTACAGTATACATGACATATATAATAGCATGACCCACCCTCCCCGCCAGAAATTAACACCTTTCACAAGGCCCTCATAATTAGCGCCGCAAAGCCGACTAATAATTTATGTATGTGTTCCCCAAAGGAATCTATTTTACGATTATTCCAAACCCAACTCTAACTATTGTGGTGAGCTGCACATACAGTATGTCAACTGCTTTCTCAACAGCATAGCTTGAGTAGACCGGAAGAGATTATTACATTTTTTATAAAGTGTGAAATTGAAAACTTAATTAAAAAGACTTTTTTTTGGCACTACCTGGTAAAACTGCAACAATCAAAGACATCAAAATTATTATTGTTATTGGGATTATCCCGCTAATGCTTGGAGCTATTCCACTTTAATTCATTTAGTTCTATCCAACTCTAGTCAGTATCTCAGGGTTACCTTTTTATTTCTGGCTAATAATTTCAAAACGCTCATTAGTCATGCATGACACCAAGCAAGGTAGCCAGGAAAAGAAAATGTTGGATTTGACTTCAGACATCCTTATAACCAAATTAATAAATAATACACTACTTTTTCCTTTTGCCAGTGATCCTGACTGACCTGAGACACACCCACATGATATCTGAGTTTATACAGTTTCAACTGACCACCTGAGGCCAAGCAAAACTCTCTGGCCCATAATGAAACACTCATGTCCACACCGCTTTGGATGTTCTTGGCTGTTGTTTTCAGACATCCTTCTAGCTCTGCACAGACTCCATCAACAAAAAGCTGAGAGATGTACTTCAGCACAGAGCTTTGCGGAAGCAAACTGGGTTTTAAACAGCATGGATGGAAAGGCCAGAAGCACTCAAATTACAACCGCGTGAGGCACTTTGCACACCGAGGACAGACATGTTTTTACAGCTGCTCCATCGAAAGGCACCCTCGTCTCTTCTTTTGGAATGCTCTTCCTGCCTTGTTAGTCACACTCAAACATACAATATATCTCTGAACCCTTCTACAGATGGGTACCACATCCCCACCAGTCAAAAGAATGCCTTTCGTTTGCACTTTCATTTTCCTTCCTCCAGGGATGTGCTAGCTCACATCCTGGGAGTGATTCATTGACACATGGACAAATATCCACCCCTGAGCTCTGCTGAGAGAAAAGACAAATTAAGAGCTGTAATCACAGAGGGAGTGAAATTGTCATATCACATCACTCAAAAGGCCATTTGATTTCATTTTTGCCCCCCAGTGACTGGAAAGGCACACTAAACACTCACTTGTCAGTGATGGCTCGCATTGACACGGTGCATGCGCAGCGCCTGTAGCCACATTTTCTTCCTCCCAGTGTGAGAACGTAATGTCAAGGTGTGCAAGAGTCAAGCCACCAGGCACCGTTGATCTGGCATACAGAGCCGCTTGCAGGATTTTATATACTACATTTATTATTCTACCTTTGATTATTGTTTTACATGTGCCTGCAACTACTGCCATCCTGGCAGTCATCTTGGGACCTCCATCAAGCTACTTAGTCAGTTTCCGGAAGGTTCGATTTACCTTTCCTTGAAGGAATTGCTTAAAACCAATTGCTGTTTACTCACTTTGAGACAATAAGTGAGACCGATCAAGACTTTATTAGCATATAAGGGAACCAAAACCATTTAGAGACCAAGGAAATTGGTTCCTTAAACTTCAGCGACTCCGATGCAGAAGCATTCAATTTCTAATAAGCCAATTGCCAACAGACGATAAACACAATCAAAAAATAAGAATAAATAAAATGAAGATGTATTTTGCTGGTACTGTAATTATAAAAATTACATTTAAAAACGGCTGATATTCTAATTGTCTCTCTTTTTACTTCATCCTTAAATAAATGTGGAAAAACACCATCATCGTGATTACAACAATTCATTAACGTAAAATGTCCATTAAGTCAGTCCAGCTTTGGTGACTTCTGTCTTCTTCTTCAGTGGAACAGGCGACTGTGATGTTCCAATGCAGTGCAAAGGCAGTGTGTGACAGGCTTTATAGAAGTGAGCTTCTTTTGCCGTATCTTTGCAATATAACAACCCACTCTTACTTTGTGATAGCGATACAAAGTCGGGACACCAGCCAGTTTCATTCTCAACTCATTAAAAACCCCGCACTGCCTCAATAAACCATTTGCCTGTTTTTTCTGGGGTTAACCAGGCGAGCCCTTAAACCTAGCTATGTCAAAATAATAGTCTAAAAAGGACAAAACAAATAAAACTGATGAAGTGCAGGTTATGTATGCAATATAAAATTCTGCATGATGGATGCATAACAATGTATGTGAAAAAAACCAACAACAGCGGATGAGCAGAGAAAGCAACGACAAACATGACGGCGATGAGGCGGGATGAGTTGAATAGCAACAAGGCTATTTATTAGAAGGTGTTGAATTATTCAGGGTGTGTTTGTAAAACGTCACAGGTGGGGGCTTAAGTTTTAACAAGTACATGTGACTAGTCACTCGGCAGAGAACAGCAGGAATTGGGGAGACATGGTGTGATACAAGAAAAAGGAACGGTGAGTTGGCGAAACAAATGTGATTTGCCGCAATCAATGAGCTCCAGATGTGTGGTTTCGGAACGGTGATGAACCTGGACTGTCATCATTGGAAACTCGATTGGAGAAACACGAGTAGTGACATAAAAGTCCTACTATCGGCTTTCCCTTTTGTTCACCAAGAATTCCAATTTAAAGTTTTCTACAAATAATACAACTATTTTTTTCACCTATGAATGATTTGTGCGTGCGCATCAGATTATAGAAAGCAGCGTGATGACTGCCATATATTTGACACAGTAAAGTTAAACAGGGCAGAGCGGAGAGTGTTGACCAAGGTCACAGCATATTTAGGTGAGTGAGAGCACACGTACACTGACTAATGTGTTGGGTTTACAAAGAAGGACTACGGCGCATATTACATGCACTACACCACCAATTGAGTCGACAGTTGTAGTATTTAAAAGATGCCCAGTCTTTTGCTTTTCGTTTGGACTTCTTTGTTCAAGTGATCAAAACTGACACGTCTATCCAAGCTTTCTCCTGATGTTTTCCTGCCATGGCATTCTGTCAATTTAGCGAGTGTCATTCGTGTCACTCTTCCAAATGAGGTTCCGATAAAAGCGATGCACTGGCTTAACACATTCTATAGGTCAGTGATTCCCGACCTTTATTGAGTGAAGGAACATATCTTACGATTGAAAAATCTATCACAAACAAGTGTGGATCCTCTACAAACTATTTCACTCTCTTTCTCAACTCTCACCACACAGAAAAAATACTTAAAAAAATTTACTGAGTCGAACATGTACATTTACACAATATTCAAATTTGGTAAACTGATAATTTTACAATTTTTGAGAAGGAATGAAAATGATGTCAAGCTTTGGTTGTTTTACATCAGTGGAAGTAATTACTTGTTTAGGTTGTGTAGTTCAACAGAAGGCATGAGGATAGAAGAAAGGAGCACAATACCTGAGTAATTTTGGACTGAACAGCAGACACTATGGAAGAGGAGACAGGCTCTTCTTTCTCCTGAGAAGGTCCCCTGCAAACAGATGAGAGGACGTGCAATTCGAAAGCAAAAGCAGAGTAGGGAGGAAGAGAAAGAAAGCGATCTGGCAAACCGAAGGAGTCATACAATATGCATGATCCAAAATGTTCAAAACAAAAAGGGAATCTCAAATAGACGAAGAGAGAGTAGAAAGGTCATCAAGGAATTCATAAACCAGCATCTATATGAGCTATCACATCAAAAAAGGTCAACATTGGTCAGGATACAAAAAAATTCTTGGAATGCAAATGCGTAGTGATACATATGAGTTTGGTGGTTTTATTGTCAGTGCACATTCGCACCACTTACGTGCCCTACTGATGAAATGATTTTACATGAGTAGAATGTACACGTTAACAAGGTAGTTGGAGCAGTTTATTCAACTGCCTATAGTATGAGTATTTATTTGAAGGAAGTGTCCATTTAACAGGATGCTTTAATTTCAAATCGTTGTGAATGTCCAGTGGGGTGAACAAGAGTTTGCACTCTTCCTGATTCACATTATTGCATATGTCACTCTAGCCACACCTGGGGCATCACTTAAATAGGACCTGCCTGACAACGTGAAATAGACTAGAAGATCCTCAAAAGCTAGACATCACACAGACATCCAATTCAGAAAACAAATGAGAAATAAAGTAATTGAGATCTTATCTAAACTTATAAAAACCATTTCTAAAGGTTTGGGACTCCAGCAAACCATAATGCATGGCATTCTGCACAAACGTCGAAAAAAATAGGAGTGAACTTTCCCCAGGAGTAACCGACGAACCAAATATTTCCAAGACCGCATCAATGACTCATCCAACAGGTCACAAAAGGCCCCCAAACAACATTCAATGAACTGCAGGCCTCATTCGCCTCTGTTAAGGTCTGTGAATTGAGAAATTACTCTGTCTGATGAAACAAAAAAACTTTATGGAATGTGTGTGTCCCATTACTTTTGGTATAAAAGTAAAACGAGAACTCCAAAATACAATCATTATACCAACAGTATAATATAGTGGCAGTAGTGTAATGGTCTGGAGCTTTATTTTTTTTTGCTACTTCAGAAACTAAAACACTTGCTTTGATAATGATTGGAACCATGAATTCTGCTGTCCACTGAAAAAAAAAATCCTGAAGCAGAACGTCCGACCCTTTGTTCATGAACTCAAGCTGCAACAAACTTCGGTTCTGCAGCAGGATGATGATGATCTAAAACACACCAGCAAACAAACCTCTGAATGGCTGAAGAAAAACAAAATTAAGATTTTGGAGTGGGATAGTAAAAGTCTTGATCCGAATCCTCTTGCAGTGCTGTGGCTTAACCTTAAAAAATGTAGTTCATGCTTGAAAATGTGGCTTTGATTTTTTTCCCTCACTTAAAAAATTCAATTCGCTTAAAAATTACCTTTTGTTTACTTGTGGTGTCTATGATTAAGATTTAAATTTGTTTGGTGATGCGTATCTAAGTGTAACAAGTATGCAAAAAAACAAAACACGCAGGGTCAAACTTATTGACACTACTGTATTTGCAACTTCGTCTTTCTATTGTTACTTGTTATAACACGTCTTACTTCTTATTAAAAGCAGACAAGAGATAGCACTCCGGCAAAGTTGTCTATTTAATTTTGCTCCTCCTACCACAGTTTGAGAATAAAGGTTAAATTTACTTGAACAAAATCAAAAGATGCAGCTTACTACTTTTAGCACCGATAGTCCACTCCCTGAGAATGGTTGCCTCAGGAAGGGCACCAGGCGTAAAAATTGTGCCAAACTTATATGTGCGTTCATCTGAGATGACACGCTGTGGCGACCCCGAAAGGGACAAGCCGAAAGAAAATTACTGACTAGTCTTGTAATTGAATGTGTTCCTTGTTTTCAACAAGAATCACCAAATGGTATTATGGATGCTAATCCAATTATGTGTTGAATGATAATTGGTTAACTGGATTAGTAAAATAAAAGACTTTTTTAGGATAGTTTAAAGAGGGAAAGCAAACTAACGGCTCACCTGGACTGGGCCAAGCTGGAGGTGGGGCTTGAAGATCGGGACAAAGCTCTGTTGGGTGATTGGTAAGGGGAAACCGAGGAACCTGCCACTTTCTTGGTTCCTAAGGACATGGAGCTCTTCTTTTTTACAAGCGGGGACCTAGGTGAAATAATTGTGACAAATAGAGGGCTCTTGAACATTTTGAATATACACAGCAGTAATTCATCTGGGATGGGAGATGGGTTTTTACGTTCAGCAAAGTGCCACTGTGTAAATTAATGTCTTGTGAGGATGTCTACTAAAACACGTTGCACACTAAAATGTATAATGCACATGCACTAATAACGTTTTTTTTCTTCCCCAAATACTCCCATTGTCTCAATATAACCTTGAGAAAAACCAATATTTAACATCCGCTCCCACTCTCCAGAAAACAGGAAGATGTCTGTCACTGTGCCAAGGGGCATGTGATTTATTAATCATAAAAAGCCCGGTTATTGATTTGATATTTGTAAATACTTAAGATGTTGACATAAGCCAACTGTTCCATTTCCTGGCGCAACAGCGCTGAAGGGGTTTTACAAGTGATTTAATTCAGCCACAATTGTGATTGACAACTGTTTGAATTCACAACCTGAGCATAAAACCATTCCTTCATGAGCACAGAAGGGAACAATAATTAAAAATGAGCAGCGCATCCATCAATAACAGACTAATGGACCCCCCCGAAGACCTTACAAGATGAACTGACTTGTGAAAATGAAGGTTCAGATCTAACATATTCATCTTGTTAAGCTTTAGAGAGAGACTGACCAGAAACTATTTAAAGCAATCACTAACCCTTCCTTTTTGTACAGCACAATTTCAACTGCACAGGCAAAGTAGAATCGCACCAGTCTGATCGGAACTGGCCGTTACTTCATTAGACGATCAGAAGAGGGTTTTCTTGGTGATAAGTATTGAACTCCCGATTTGTCTCTGTTGCTACAATCTGACAACAAACCAACTAGTAGGGAGACACACACACACATAAAACGACATGACTATGCCCTCATAGTCACAGTCATAAATGATAAATATGACAGAGAAGTAGACACTAAAATTGCCTAAAAGAGGTGTGCCATGGTCATTGTTAGCGGGCCAAAACCTATGCTAATTGTGTATGTGACATCAAAAGTGTCACAGTTTTGGTATCCTAAATTGGCCATGTTTTGTCTTTCAATAAACAAGCATTTTTAATTTCCTCATTTTACTATTGTTTAAATTGACATAAACACCACTATGGCAAGTGCTAAATTTCCACTCAGCTATGCAATGTGAACAACTTGGTGTTGAACATAGCACAAAAATGTGCACACTCGTAAAGTAACGTCTGAATAAGACCATTAAAATCACTCAGTTGTAGCCAAGATTCAATGAAGGTTCCACTAAGTGGAAACAGTAATTAATGAATAGGTCATATCATAAACTACAATGATAATTCTGGGAGGTAGACAGGTCTATTGAGACCATAGTGACTCAAATACCACATTTCTTTTGCACAGTTCTGGCTCAGCTTGACTCAGCTTTAATGAGCTCTGTTTGGGGTGGTCGTTTTTCCACTTAAAAAAAAACATGCAACACGAAAGAACTAGTCTATAAAGGCATGCTAACAAAACAAGTACATCACATTCTTATTTTATAAACGGCAGGCAAGGTTACAGCCATACCTATTGTTTTCATTTGTTCCAGACATACAGTCTGGCCTAAATGTGTTTTCTATACAAATAATAAATAGACAAGGACACATTTCGATTCAGAAAATAATTGCTCACTTAGGGAAATTAAATTTCTCTATTTCTCGTTAATAATCTATGTCCCATCTACTGGTGGAAAAAGGCCTTTGCATGCGTTTGCACTCTTTTGTGGTTGTGTTGCACAGTAGTTTGTTGATCTGATTGGCCTGTAATCGGTGTGACAAATAATCTTTGTACTTTCCAAGATTCAATTGCAATTGCTTGCCTTTTACAAGGATTTTTTTTTTTTTTTTTACTGTCCCCGGCTTGGAAAGGAAAAGAACGAAAGGAAACTTAAATGCAGCTTGTCAGATGTCAGTTTAAAATACCCTTTATAAGGGCAAGATGTCTTAAGCAAGAAATTATACACCAGAGCGTCGCTCCACTGATGAAAGCCACAACACAAACTAAAGCTAATTATCAAGCTACCAGGCAGTGACAGAAGTGTATCCATGTTTGTAAATGGGACAGTACCATCACTTGAATATCATAGCAATACAGAAGACACACAGATGGAGTGCCTCCAGGTGACTATAGTTCAATTGAGGTGTTGTGCCACTGCCTAAAGCAGATACCTGGATGAGCCAAATTTTTCTTCAATCAAACCACATCAAAACAGATAATTGTTTTTGGCCATGAAGAAAAAAAATGACTGCTGTTCGTAAATACCTGGACTCACTATCTTTAAAAAGCAGAGACCAAGTTCGAAACCTTGGTGTCGTGACCTGACCTTCAACAGTCATATCAAATCAATAATTACTTATTGCATTTTACCATCTGAAGAACATATCTAGAATGAAGGCTTGCATGAGTCAAGCAGACCAAGGGAAGCCCATGTGTGTTTTTGTATCAAGTAGACTTGACTATTGCTAATAAATAAATAATAAATTGTTGTTGTTGGCTATTGAGGCTACAGGGAGAAGAGATAGCGAGGGTGGAAGACTTCAAATATTTAGGGTCAACAATCCAGAGCAATGGCGAGTGTGGTAAGGAAGTGAAGAAACGGGTTCAAGCAGGTTGGAACAGCTGGCGGAAGGTGTCTGGTGTGTTATATGACAGAAGAGTCTCTACTAGGATGAAGGGCAAAGTTTACAAAACAGTGGTGAGGCTGGCCATGATGTACGGATTAGAGACGGTGGCACTGAAGAAACAACAGGAAGCAGAACTGGAGGTGGCAGAAATGAAGATGTTGAGGTTCTCGCTCGGAGTGAGCAGGTTGGATAGGATTAGAAAGGAGCTCATTAGAGAGATACCCAAAGTTGGATGTTTTGGAGACAAGATTCGAGAGAGCAGACTTCGGTGGTTTGGACATGTTCAGAGGCGAGAGTGTGAGTATATTGGTAGAAGGATGCTGAGGATGGAGCTGCCAGGGAAAAGAGCGAGAGGAAGACCAAAGAGAAGATTTATGGATGTGGTGAGGGAAGACATGAGGGCAGTTGGGGTTAGAGAGGAAGATGCAGAAGATAGGCTAAGACGGAAAAAGATGACACGCTGTGGCGACCCCTAACGGGACAAGCCGAAAGGAAAAGAAGAAGACCTGACTATTGTAATAGTCTTCTGACTGGCCTCCCCAAAAAGAGTATTAAACAGCTGCAGCTTGGGTTCTGACCAAAACAAAGAGGTCAGTACATATAAATCCAATTCAAGTCTTTACACTGGGTTCCAGTCATTTTAAGAATAGATTTTAAAGTTCTGCTCCTCGTTTATAGATCACTAAATGGCTTAGGTAATCAATACAGGATATACATGAAAACAATGAAATACAAACCCAGGAGGGCTCTGAGACGGACTGACTCAGGTCAAACAGTGGAGTGCAGAGTCCAAAGCAAACATAGTGAAGCAGCATGAAGCTATTATGGTGCAAAAACATTGAATACTTTTCCAACAGCGGTGATGTGTGTTTTTAACTTCAGATTAAAAACCTGACATGCGTTTTAGAGTACATCCATTTTTCAGTGTTATTTCTTGCAGTAAAACCCGTTTATTGTACTTTTAATTTCAAATGTGTTTGTTTATTTTTGTATTTGAATGCTTTTAATCATGTTAAAGGCATTGTTATCTTGTGTATGAAATATCCTATACAAATAAATTTCCTTAGCTTACCTAAGGGTACAATTGTTTTGATTGATTATTTCTATCGATTCATTGTTGATTTTAGCATAAAGTTAAATTCCCCTTTCAATAAATTTATGTGACTGTTGCAAAGGTAAGGGATACATCAGGGCAGACCATGACGTGTAACTTACTCTTTAGGTGTCGAACAAATTCAGTTTCTCAAACCAAGGCCCCCTTGAGAATACATGAAGTGAAGTTGCTAAAAGCGTTTCTATCATCCACAATGTAAATACATATTACATAACTGAATCATCTAAAATGAAAAATGAATAAAAATATACAAAATGGAAATTGTGAACAACCATTTCCTTACTGAAGAAAAACTTCAAAATCAATATTAAGGTTTTCCTCCATCTTACAGCAGTGGCAAAATATGTTCGCATACTAATTTATAGTACCTACAGACTGAGTCTGAGACTTATCACATTAAAAGAGACGGTGTTATGAAACAAAGCTGTTTTGCGAAAGAGGGAGAAAAACCAAGGTATGTTTTAATCTAGTGTTTGATGACCATATGTTTGCTCCTTCTAGCAAATTAGTCTTACAGACTTTTGCTCTGAAAAAGAATCAGCACTTTTCAAACCATTAAAGCACAACTTTAAAATTCCAGAACTGGGTATAGTATAAAGGGCCGTATGTAATTGCGAAGGAAGTGCAATGCAGGTGTGAACTTGAGCTAGTAGCTTCACCTGGATGTAGAAAGTTCCCTGGGCAGGCTAGAGCTACTGCTCTGATGATGGTACTCACGATCCTTGACATCATGCCTTCGTGCTGATGACGGGCCCTGGCGGCCCCTTCTACTTGGAGAGCGTGAGCGGGATCTAGTCAAACAGACAAAGACAGATTAAAATAGAGCTCAAGAGACGCACCCAGGACTGACCTCTTTCCCCAGAAGCTGTGATTAGGTAGTAAGAAAGAGTTTACCACCCAGAAGGAAACCAAATAACAGATTTACAAAAAGTTAGTCATTTGTTTTGAGAATCTTATGGCAAATAAAGAGAACATTCCGACAGTGAAAATGAACTATGTAATAAAATATACCATTATCCCTTAAATTGTGGCCATCCCTCTAATAGATACTGTGCCCATATTAGCTGCTATGTGTGTCATTAATACAAATTATTCACTCGGCCCCGGCCCCCCAAAGAGAGTGGTAACAATTACCTCAGTTTGACCTCAGTTCGAAGTAGCTATTTTTCACACACAACAGAATTCAAGCGTCAACTGCAGAGGCCATTTGAACTTTTTTTTTTTTTAACAAATTAAAACCACAGCACCTGCCAATGTAAGATGACTTCACATTATGTCTCAATGGCATCTTCTCCAATAATTAGCATTCCTCTTGATGTGAGCAGTCTGCATTGTTTAGGGCATGTATATTGAAGTTCTGCAGTCAGCTATTCTTGCAGTTTTTCTGCATTTCCACAAAAATGGCATTCTAATTTGTTGTAAAGGGGACACCATGAAAAAAATTAATTGCTTGTATACAAATAGTTGGGTCCCTAGGGTGCCTAACCACCCATCAATTATGAAATTACAGAGTCAAGTACTGTAATGGTCTTCTGACTGGACTCCCCCAAAAGAGCATAAAACAGCTGCAGCTCATTCCGAATGGTGCAGCTTGGATTCTGACCAGAAAAAAGAGGTCAGAACAGATAACTCCAATTCTAAAGTCCTTACAATGGCTTCCAGTCAGCTTTAGAATATATTTTAAAGTTCTGCTATTGGTCTATAAATCACTAAATGGTCTAGGTCCTTGAATATATGAAAGAAATGCTTACGGAAAACAAACCCAATAGGGCTCTGAAATCGACAGACTCAGGTCAAAGTGGTTCGCAGAGTCCAAGGCAAACATGGTGAAGCAGCATTTAGCGATTATGCTACACACAAATGGAATAAGTTTTGCGGTTCACTTTAGTGATTTGAGTCAACGGGAGGATGATGAATAAAAACGAATTTTTCTGTTATGTAACACCGCAGTTTTACTGCGGTGTTACAGTCTCTGTTTGGAAACAAGGTACGTAAATAAAGATACAAAGTCTCTCTGTATGATTAATTTCACAACGTATTGTATATACCTGCGGCGTATGGTCAGGCACGCTTAGTGAAAGAAAAAAAAAGTAGACGTGGCATATCCGGTGTGCACCGTCGTCTGGAAAATATGTAACTTTTAATATGATATGGCTCAGAAGCACCCAACAAAATGTGATCCTGCCTAGCAAGCTGGTGCTACCACAAACTGTTGTATGTAAACATCCCGCCGTTATGTCAAATAATGCTCTTAAGTTTTGGTAGATGTGAAGTAATTTAATTACTTTAAATTAGTAGCTATTTCTGTCATGATTGTTATAACCTGCGTGCTCAGAATACATGATCTGACAATATTTTTGAAGAGGTGGGGGGCAGCAAATGCAGTATCCTTTACTTTCCATGAACTATGGTTGATAAATAAAATACAAACATGACTGAATTTATGACTCTTACCGTGACCTGTGCGACCTCCTATAAGAACTGGAAAGGGAGTGTTTGCTCCTTTGCTTCGATGTGGACCTTGACCGTGACCTCCTCTTGTGTTTTTTCTTCTTTTTGTCTTTTTCTCTTTCCTTGTCTCTATTTCTGTCTTCTCGATCTCGCCGTCTCTCCCGATCACTGTCTCTGTATCTGGCTTTTTTTGAGTTTCTGTCTGTGCCTCGAGATGTAGAGTAGTGCGATGAGGACGGCGCCTCCCTGCTGCGACGGCTTCCTCGGCTCGCCGTGTGAGACCTTTCATTCTGAAGATACGCAGGTGTTGCAGAGGACGTTTGCGACAGCGGTAGATCAGACAGAACAGAGAGCGCCTCTTGCATCTATAAGCAGAATGAGAGCATAGAATATCAGTCAGGGAATCATCTTTTTTGAGTCACAATTATATTGAGGTCTTTCAGTATTTATACCAAAAGACAAAAGAAATATTAATTAATTGAATTCGACAATCGCTTTGTAAATTTGATGTGAAGGAGATCAATGAAATTCCCAAATGCCTTATTTCTCAGAATACAATCAATAACAGGGCCATGAGCAAGGTAAAAGAGACTAAACGGCAGGCTGGGTAGAAAACGTGTATGTGCCATGTACATCGTCCCTTGGCATGATGGTACACTTGTTTTTCTTGTTCAGTGTAACATACACCAGCAGTAAAGTCTGTATAAGTGGGATAGTCAGGATAACAGGGCAGCTCAGTGTAGTGCTATTAGTGGATTATTTGAAGTCAGATGCATGTCTTGGTTATGGCTTTACAAATCCTATTCAAATAAAACACATGCCACACAGACTTTTAATGGGGATGCCATTTTGGGACTTTTAATTATTTACATCATTCTTTATACAGACTGGAATGACTATAGAACACAAATAAGAACTGGGTCAAAGGTTTGAATGTATTTTGTTTTTTTTTTCCCCCCAACAGGGTCTACATTATACACACAGGCTTTAATATATACATGGAGTCACCTAAATATTTTAATAAGGAGACCTGGAAGTGTCTCGAATCTCTTAACTTGGCAGGGCAAAGCCCTTTAAACTTTAGTGATCATGCTTGACTGGAGAACAATTTTAAACTCATTTCAAGTCATTTGGAGCCATTTGCAAACAACGGCACATTCTGAATTTATCGGTTATTATAACGCTCATGCCCATTACGAGTGTACGTCAACTTTTCACCACAACTGTATCAGCACACTGGAAGAATGGCTATTGTTTTCATTTCATCTGTGACAACCAAAGACTGAGCACTTTGAGAAAATAAGCGGTCTTAATAGAGCGTGGACATCAAATGACCTAGTTAAACCAGGAAAAACCCCTCTCTCGGTAATTTCCCACTCAAGGTATTGTCTTCTGTAAAGATTTTATTCTTCTGAATGACAGGCACACCCATGTCCACGGGGAGCCGTGGCCCAGTGGTTAAGATCATCGCCTGCCACCGAGGGGGACCAAGCCCCTGACGAGACCATCCACAGGACTCAAGGCTTTTGAGTCCTTGAACAAAACATTGGTACCATGAAATGCTCCCTGGGCGCTTCATCTGGTCTATGCCCCAGTGGATCATGCTCCCAGGGCGCTTCATCTGGTCTATGCCCCAGTGTGATCCACTAACAAGTGTGTGTGTAGTCACTGTGATGGGTAAATGCTGAGAACAAATTTTATGTGGATGCATGCATGTTCATGAAAATAATGATGATTCCTCGTAAAAAACAACATTGTTTTCAAAACAATATAATGTAGTTTCCTGGCAAGTCTGCAGAGTGCCTCTGTTCGAGTGCCGCTCCATCTGTGAACAACAGTGTGGAGTGCTGGAGGTGGATGCTGAAAAGATGGTTGCCATCCATCAGTGGATTAAACGTGACCCTAAATCTTCCAAGGTCAAATTTGAGCTTTCAGAATTAAAGCTGGAGTTGCTATTGGGGCTATCCCATTTCAGAAGTGCAAGCCGTGGGGCACTAATAGTTTACAAGTTCAATTAAATTTCATGATGACGTTAACATTTGCACATATTAAGTACATTGATGCTTAAGAGTGTACGAGAATTTGTGGAAACTAAATATCTGGGCAAAAAGCTCAATCTTTGCTCGGATTCTTGTGCAGGCCATAACCGCCATTTCATCAACTGAAAAGCAAAGTTCCATGCACACACAGTTGGTTTTACTACTTTGAAAAAGCCAGCAGAGGATCAACTATTTTTCTGCTTTGACATGCTGCTATACAAAATGAAAAATGGAAAGAGACCAGGTGAAAATTAATGAGTCTATAACTTCAAATATGTATGGGTTATTACTGGGTATAGTTTCACAAACATTGTCCTCTCTTTAACCCTTCCTTACACCATTTCCAATCTGGTAAAATATTGTGGGCATGGGCTCAACGTTAAGCAATGGCAAGGGAGGTATGTAGAAAAAAAAAAGAAAGGATAAAGAAAGCAGACAAAACCAGGAGGCAAATGAGATAAAGTGGCTACGTCCGCAAAGTGGAGTGCTGGGTGCATAGGACAATCAATAGCTATTTAAAAACAGACAAGAAAGTCGGGAGAGAAATATTTATCACACCTTATTGTTGCCACGCTATCGGGAGTCGGTGCTCAGGCAGAGATAATGAAATGACATGAAACAAGGTTTGTTTAAAATTAGCTCTGACTTATGCGGAGCTCATCCAAACACCAGGTTGGAAAAATGTCATGTCTCACCTGCTGGATATCGTTTAGTCAAAATACTAGCAACAGGAGTAATAAATGTTGATGGTAGGTACATTATTAAAGATTACAAGTTGAAGAGTGATTCTCATCTAAAATGCCCATTAGTTAGTTATATATAAGATACTGGTATAAATAAGAGATAAGATCATAGCCTAACTATAAAGTGTTGGCATACTGAAGATACTCAGACAAGAACATGTCACATTTATGTAAAATGTGACGTCAAAATACAAATGGATTCACAAAGCCTCAATGGCAGTCTTAACATTTTTTTTTTTTTTTAGATTCAAGTTTAACTGTTATTGGTGGAATTTAATTCATTTATTCGATTTCATTGCAGGTGGCATTTAGCTCACTTTCAAGTGTCCTTTGAGAATAAATCACATTCAAATGTTTGCTTAAAGGGCAAAACAGGCTAGAGTTCACCAAAAAAAATGACAACCACATGGTCTTGAAATAAAAACTAGTTTGCAGATTCCCAAAACGAGCAGGTCACTATCATTAAAATTTTATAATGCACGGTATGCCACTGGGGAAACTAGAGACTCAAAATAAATCTAAAGCCAAAAAATATGACAGAGATATTGGGTTCAAACCTAACTGCTGCTCTTTCAAAAGTAGCGAGCTAAGTAGTCATAGGAAAGCCGAAAGTAAGATGAAAATACTTTAGGACATCACAGTCAACCAAAATCGCGAGAACTTGTTCGGTGTGCTTTGAAGAATGTTTCCCGTTGGTAACATGATATTTTCTTTCAAGATGAATAGCACCAAGCTTTCAATAGATGTATTTCTGGAGGGTTTGGCAGGGACAGACCACAATAACTATTGTACTCATTGAAAAGTATGTCTAACAATATCTAGTAGTTAACATCTTGTTAAGCCTACGACCTTACCGTAGGAACCAAACAAATTTCAGGATGATAGGATGAATGATTTTCTAAATAGATTAATGAGTCTAGGCTCTGTCTGTGATGGTTACAAGCAAACTTAGGCGTTGACAAGTTGTGGTTAAAATAAAGGATGTCAAATTACTGTGTGGTCTGGATTGTAATCTCTTGCATATTGCACTCCAAAGTCATCAAATGAGATTTTCTTTGTGCAACAAAAAGCCTTCCTCAAACCGATCTCACCAATTTGGAAACATTGGGACTACTCCAACACGTCGCTATGCAGACAAAATATGGTTCGAATGGTGGCTACTCTGGCAGATTTTTTACATTGATTTTTAAAATACTGTACCATTAATGGTAGCTAAGAACTCATACATAAATAAAATTGCAGACAGAGATTGTTTCTACACTCTTTGATGGCCGCAGCAGAAATCACTGAATGAACATTTACAGAGGTGAAGAAAATGTCACCATAGTGACAGGTGTCCACATGCGCACGCACACGCGAGCACACGGACTCACACGCATATGCACACGCCTGTTTTACAAGGCACCAAGCCAGTATTACACAAATCAATGTGCCCGCACCAGGATTTGTCATCCATCAAATAATAATCTGCACATCAAAAGACTCCCACAAAGTTGTATTTACAGGGGAGGATTTTCAAATTAAAAATTCTTTTAAATTTCATAACCACTGACGTAGTCCTATGAAATTTACTATCAAGAACAGATCAGTCAATTAACTCCTCACACATCATGTTTTGACCAAAACATTAAAAAAAAAAAAGAAAAAAATGTGGGATAGTTAATTGACACGGGGTTAGGAGACTCCAACAAAATCTTGAGCAAGGTATTATTAACACAGAGCCCCAAACTGTCACCCCGGCTGTTTGCTTCAAGTCAAAAGTAGTAGCATGTACTACGTATGCCTGTCACCATTATATGATTGGTGAAGTTTGCAGATCCAAACGTTCTGATTGAAGCAAACCATCACACCCTAGCTGAAGTTTTTATAATGTGACTAAAACCCAGTACTGCCTCAACTCTTGAACAGGCAGAGCTTTCGATCTTAAATCTGTCATTAATGGAAAACTCTTTGGGAAACCACATCACTTGGACCACAAACCGGGGTTATGTGCGGAGTCAGTTTCCAGATACACGAATGCCTGTACCAGCCTCTCAACAACTTCTGTTGATCTCACTAATCTCAAATATGGCTGACACTTTAACCATATATATAAAAAAAAAAAGATTGCAATAAGACCAAAATATTAATTAATATTGTTTAACTCATTTTTCTCCACTTGCTTGGGGGCACAAACGCACAAAAATTAATATCGCAGGAAATCACATACCCAATAAATGGGCACCTCATATTATTATCCTCTGCGCGCAGGTGGAGCCATAAACACGAGGACTAAGTGACTTCTCGTCTTCCTGCTGTTTGGCCTGCTGTTGTACAGTGCTGTTTGGCATTTAGGTCTATCACCATTGTGTGATGAGTGCCAACTTCTAATGTCCAGTCCAGATGTGTCTCAAATCAAAGACAAGTGAACCACTTTCCATGCAATCACATCAGACCATTAAAATTTGGTTTGCCTTATGTGAATATTTCTTCAGAAATGGGCTTTGTCAGCACCATATATAAATGATTCATGTGTGTCAATGCCTGATGAAATAATTTTTCTGTGATGTTTGACTATCGACAATGATCTATTCAGTCTCTTACTGTTCTTTGTGCACATTCTGTAGGGTACAGTCTTGTGAATGTTTTTGAGAAAACCTGCATGTCTTTGCAGGTTGACTCAAAGAAAAACTTTCAACAGTTAAAAAGAGTACAAGTCTACAGTTTGAACTAAGATTTTTTGCTTTGATGTGTGAGCAAAAATCTGAGATGGGAGTACTGCATTGTTGTTTGGCAGACAGTGTACAATTCTTCAAGGGGAGTTGAGGTTTATTGCCACTCCCATTTAATTTTAACTGTCAAACTTCACACAATAAAACAGTTCTGAGGACCGGGGTTCAAATCCTGGCTCCGCCAGTGTGGAGTTTGTTTTCCTGTACTTGCGTGGGTTTTCTCTGGGCACTCTGGTTTCCTACCACATCCCAAAAACATGCATTAATCGGATACTCTAAATAGCCCTAGGGTGTGATTGTGAGTGTGAATAGTCATTTTTTTTTCTATGTGCCCTGCAATTGGCTGAAGATAGCTGGGATAGGTTTTAGTATTCCTCTGACCCTTGTGAGGAAAAGAGTCTGAGCTAATGGATGGATAAGTCATTTTCATAAAGTAAAAAAATATATATAATACTATTTTGCTTAAGAAAAATCTTTTGTTGGTAATTTTTTTAGGGAAGCTAGAACAGATTAATTGCATTCCCATTCGTTTCAATGAGGAACTGTGATTTGTGTTTATAATCACACGCAATGTCATGGAACACCTCAAACCACCACTATTTGATTTGCAGTTTTCACACAAAGAGGGAGAGATCTTCTAATCTGTAAATTCAGCATTTTTGGGGGCATTCTTTACATTTTATTAAAATTAAGCCCGCAAATTTGCGGATTCCTTAAACTCCCCATCCTGTATTGGTACCTGAAGCAGAGGACAGTGAGATCGGGAAGAAACTGTGGCACTGACAAATTTCACATGGTAAAGAAATGTATGGTGGCACGATGTGCAACAGTATTTTGTTTTCCATGTGCTCATCTCTGTGAGAAGATAGAGGCCTTATGTGAGAAGATAGACAAGCACAGGCTCATTCAGGTGCCAACAATCTGTTATTAAAAAAAAATTCTTAGCTATGATTTCAGCAAAGGTGAATGGGTTAATGGTTAAAGGTCCAATTAATGTATGTATGAACATGAACCCAATGACAATTACAAGAAGTCCTTTATCAAACATTTAGGTACCTCAAGCTGTGTGGATAAGTCTAGTTCAGCTTTCTTGGCCTCTGGCTCCCCTGTTAATGGGTTGCGGAGAGTTTGGAGGAATAGTGCTGCCTTCCTCTTCCTCTCCGCCTGGAGCTGTTTTTCTTTGGACTCTTTGGATGCCTGCGCCAGCTTCTCTCTCGCTGCAGCTGCGAGACGATCCTCAAGTTTCTGTTTGGCTAAGATGAAAAGGGGAACACAACAAAACGTCACATTTTCACTTTTTTTTTTTCTTTACACACAAATACATTTCTGTAAGATGTTGGTGAGGGAGCAAAAAAATAATTGAAATTATTTAATTCTACCTTTCACAACGAAGGATGAATAATGGGCAATGCGAGGATTGTTAGTTGCTTTGACTAAGTAGGTAGCCAGTAGGACCACAATTAAATTGAAAGCAAAAAAAACACCAAGATGTATTTTCCAGACCCAAATAAAGGTAGTTCAGTCTGATCTTTCTTACTCTTATTTATTGAAACTCCATGTTGGTGGCAGATAATCTGAACCAGTTTGCAATGGCATAAAAAATAAATAAATAAAAAATGAAAAAAAAAAAAACACCGGAGGTAGGCATGTGAGAAGAGGCAGAGAAATCTGCATGAGAAAGGGGGGGGGGGATAAATTCACAGCCGGGAGAGATGAAAAAAGGAGACATAGTGACAGAAACGGGTGCAAAAGTATGTGAACAAGCTCACAGAACAGTGAAAATGAGACAAGACAGCAAGGGACAAACTAAGCCTGCGTGGAAAAACAAGCTCGAGTTATAACATTTAGGTAAACTTGAAAAAAGAAGCAAATGGGGAAGTGCATTCAAAACTTGGAAAGACATACAGTTGACATACAGTTGATCTTGGCTATTTGTAATAATGGCTATATGACATCACTGTCAGCCAAATGGAAATTGAAGAAAAAAATGTCTGTTTCAAAGGTCCAGCTTGTTGTTTTACATAAGAAATGAGACAATGTAGATTTAATCCCATCCAGGCATCAAGCTATCATTAAATATCAAATAACTCAGGTCAGATTATAAATTGTTCTACTCTCAATGCATTTGATATCCAAAGGTAGACAGACTATTGACAGACGGAACCAATACAGAGCTATTAACAACACTTAATCATTTAACAGGAAAATATATCCGCATGTACAGAATGTTAAAATGTGCCGTTATTGTAATTTCTGTTGTACCGTCAAACAGCAAAACATGGTACTCTCTGGGAAATATTTGAAGCCTAAGGAATTGAAGTACTTATCACTAGAAAACAATTTAGGGATGTGGCTGTTTTCCAGCACATCGATACAGATGAGCATTCAGCTGTTTGCCACTGATTCTCCTGTTATCTGATCAAATTGGGCCCGCTGATTGACGGCCATTTTGCCATATAGCCATGCAAATGACAATCAGCAATTTATGACGCTTTTTGAGCCCCTTTCTCTGGTTTGGTAAACCAGGGGTTGTGGGTTCGTATCCCACTGGCGCCTCCACTCCCTGGGAAGGGTTGCGTCAGGAAGGGCATCCGACGTAAAAAATTGTGCCAAACATATGTGCGTTCATCTGAGATGACACGCTGTGGCGACCCCGAAAGGGACAAGCCGAAAGAAACTCTCTCTCTGGATGTATGTCAGCTCAAAAAAGTAACATTGAGTCTCATCCACAGAACCTTAAGCGAACCTGTCAGCTGCTGAAAAATAGCACATTTGTCTGAACGTCCTGTCTTTCTCTTTCCAGGCTACAGTTATCAAGTTTTTTGCTCTAGGGCAAGTTGTTATTCTCTTGTCCTGGCCCTTGTTATCTAATAAATCCTAAAAACAGCCTGTTTAAATATGTACACGCTCTTTATCGACACTCAAATCATTCTATTATGGCAAGCAATGTATTCCAAGAAATAATTTTATAGCGCACTGCTGGTAAAAGCATAGCAACATGCATTAAAACCAAGACTTTAAAGGCCAATGTACTGTACATGTCTGTACTTCCATTCTATGTAACTTTTGCTAGTCAGAGCCATTACAAGTATAAAAACTGCTATGGCTATTAGAAATGACAACAGCTACGCAAGCAATCTATAACCTGAGAAGAGAGTTGTGAAATAAAAAACAAATAGTTTTATATAGGTAGATTATATAGGAACATATGACTGATGGCTGTTTCTAGTTGTTCAGGAATTGCCCGTTAAGATACGTTCCTGAAACATAATACTTGATTTTGGCTTTCACCTGTGAAAACCGCATTTGGTGTATAACAAACAAGCAGACTGAAGCGCTGTCTATAGGAGAAAACCAAACCATTTTGAAGCTGAGAGCACAGCAAGAATCGATCAGAGCTTTTTTTTTTTTAAAAAACATTGCACATAACCACCACAACAATTGAGAATGTCGTGGAAAAAAAAATACTGCTGTACTAAGCAATGTACAAAGAGGTCAGCCTAGGGTACAGTGGGGCCAAAAACTAATTTAGTGAATTTTGCTCAAATTGTTCTCCAACATAAAAAGATGAGAGAAGACTGTCATTTGCAAAATAGGTATACCTCACCTAGGAGAGACAAAATTCAGTAAATCACATTGTCTGACTTTGAAAGAATTTTATATGTATTAGCTGCCGTAATTTTTCAGACTCATGGGAATAAGCGGTAAAGAAATTGGAAAGATGGTGAGATGTGACCCCTTAATCTCACAGTGCTGAATAATGATGAAAGTAGCATGACAAAAAAAAAAACCTGGACGTTTATATTTTAGGCACAAGGTGACAATCACTTCTTTCCACCAGTTCTTCTTACCCTGATGTATGATGGGCCTGACTGCAAAATACAACAGCAAATAACTAAATACAAACTCAAATTAAAAACCACAGTAAATAACCACACTGAATAGAAAACTAATCACAACAAAATATAACAAAACCTGCAAATAAAAAAAAAAGAAAAATTAAAAAGAACAGCATGTCAAAAAACAGCAAACAGGTAACGTCGGTATTGGTCAGGAATAAGACCACTGATTGGACCAACCTCCTGGAAGAGGTACGGAAGAGTAGGAGATAAAACTCATCACTGATTGGATGACAAGGACTATTTGATTGAATGATGCATTTTATGCATCTGCAAAAATTCCAACAATTCAAATTTTCTGTCAATATGGGGTGCTGTGTGTAGATAAATAAGGAAAAACTTGAACTTATATGATTTTATGAGTTGATTTCATACCAGTGCCGCACCGACTGCTAAAGAAAAACTGTTTTTACATACTTGGCCAATAAAGCTGATTCTGATTTTAAGCAAAAGGCTGCAATATAACAGTGAAAACTGTAATGGGGTCTGAATACTTTCTGTACCTGCTGTATTTAAATTTCACACGAGAAAAACATTTTTCTCCACATAAGAAATTTAATTTTTCCCATTGGAGCGAGAAATTAATTTCATTCTTTACTTCATTGAGAATTAAAGAGTACAAAAAATAAATATATTTGAAATGATCTATTTTACCTTGTTTTGCCTCCAGTTCTTGCAAACTGAGACACGGTCTCTTTTCCTCTGGTGCACTCACTGGCAGAGGCTCATTTTCAACCAGTTCAGGACCATCAGGTACCATTGCTTGCAGCCTCTCACCTTCAAGCAACTGTAAACACAATAATTTGTTAAATTACATTACAGTATTTCACAACACACGGGATGAAGAGTCCGACTTCTATCCAATGTAGAACAAAAACCTTGTCCTCGTCCGAGTCATCATCCAACCTAACTCTGTTTTTCTCCAGTGGCAGCATTTCATTTTCCTTTGGCTTGATGGCAAAACAAATTGGTGCAAAAGAAGCTGTAAAAGCAAAGCATACGACAAAAAAAGATGAACATAATTCACAAAAAACATGTCCTGCGTGGCTGTGCCAACCAAATGTGAGGCATTCAAATGTTAGATGGTAAACAAACTTTTGCAGCTGATGATTAGTGGTTTTGTTAAATGTTTGGCCAGGTCAGACAATTTATAAATGCACACAGATGCGCACACGCACGCACACATGCACACACACACACACACACACCACACACACACACACACAGTCCCTAAAATTTGAATAATGAAGAAACGTAGCTCATTTTGAGTTTTACAATTTATGAATACATTTAACAAAAAATAAATAAAATTACCAAAATTGTATATTATTCTACAGTATTAAATACCTCCGACACAACATCTAATATGACAAATGAAAACACTTTTTGTTTTACCTAACCAATTTCAGGAAAAGCAGATGCTCCCCCCCAAAAAAAGTTTAGTGAATTTTAATTTAATAAATGATTCCAGCTCATTTTAAATAAAATTATTCAAATTCCTTGAGCATTTTTGACAAATGTTAAATGTAGACTTCAATGAACCAGTGTTGGGAAAATTCATTCATGCATGCATCACATTCTACAGGGCTGAAGATCATGTAAATGCTTGGTCGAAGATGATATTGCTCGAACATGGTCCTGTGTGTTCTGTGGGCTTTAGTTTACTAACTCCTGGGTTAAGTGCTGTGACTGTCGGGAAAACAAGGAGAAGAATAATGCCAAAATGCAGTCATATTGATTTTGGTTTTCAAGAGAGGATGCAAAGCAGCATATATGACTGACAAACGATGGAAACTTCGAAAAAAAAAACACCGAGGGTTCCTGTGGAGAGTTGGCCATTGTCTTTGTATTATTACCTCTCTATGTATTATTACCAGCACTCGTGCAATTCATTTTTGCAGGCCTAGTGCGTGGCCTGTTGCTTGTTGATAGCCTTTGTGAAACACTGTTTTCATTTGGAAACGTGCTGAATTTTGGGCGACTCCAGAAATTTTCAGCTTGATACTACTAACAGAATTAACGTCTATACACAGACTAAATTACAGAAATACAAAACCAGTCGGCACAATCTTATTGACCCAAGAAGACAAGCTGAAAGGGAAATGAGAAATACCTTTATTTGATTTAGAGTCACTGCCTGAGTCATCCAAATGGACTTTTCCACCTTCACCCATCTAAATGAGGGACATTAGACATAAGGCACAGTTACATATTTGTTTAAAAAAAAATACATTCAATTGTTAGAGGAGCTCAAAGGTTTAATCTGCACTGCGTCATCTTTAGTAGTGGCTTGGGTAAAAATGACCCCCCGCAAAAAAGTGACATATGGTCCTGATCAAAGTGGATACAGTGTTCCATTCCAACCAAATGATCAAACCAGAGGCACAATCTAAATGGAATGAGATTATATTATAATCTTTAAAAAGGGTCATTTAACAGCTGCCTGGTAAATCAGATGTTATTTATTTTTTATTTTTAACTGATATAAATCTCTCTTACAAGGTTTCCACCCGCATTTTAGGTTCTAGATATGGACCTACACAGGACCTGATATCCTTAAGTATAAATGCTAGATGAACTACTGTACTACACACACGCACAAGCACACAACTTTTTGAAAAGTTAGTTTTCCCTAAAGTAGGGCAAGATGTTTTTTAGGTTTACTGCCAAATCAGAACAGATTTTAAGGTATTCCGTATCGTATCGTCATAAGAACATGGACTACACACTTGAATAAGCAGGAGTGCAACATACATTTCAAGCAAATTCTATATTTTTTCCTTAAATCAGCAGGAGTGGAAGATACATTTTAAGCTAATTCTATATTTGTTCCTATAAATGTACTTAAAAGCGGCTGCCCGGGTGTAGTGATATCTGCAGCCAATTACTCAAAATGCACACCACTCAATCTTGTTTCCTGACAGAATAACAAAGCAGCTGAATCCTGAATTTGTTATAATGGGTCACACTTCTTTCCACTCTTGACAAGCTAATGAATGAGGTTCACCAAAACCAAATGGCTCCATAGAAAACTGATTCATAATTCTCTCTCTTCACTACCGGAAGATTACCGTACCAAGTGCATAATTAACACTGCAATATATGTGCTCTCAACGAGAAATATAAAATAAACAGCAGGGGTTGGAGGATGTGTAGGTCGTTTAGCTTGAAGGGATGAACTCATCTTGATTGAGGGGTGAAACTTTTGTCTCCAACCAACTACTTGTAAATGTTAAGTGGAAGTCTGTTCCAGTAATTTCCAACAGTCCTAGTTGGAATTAAATATTTTAAGTTATTCTCAAGAATGTAATACAGTTTGGTATGATTCTGCTACATGGTTGAATTAGTACATTTCATTTTGCTCATCTCATGGAAATCTCAAAATTTTAAGTCAATTGATGGATCATTGCGGGTTCAAGAACTAGGAAATACCTTCCTTAGTTCTAAAATATATTCTTTGAAAGCAATCTTACTTACCTAATATCTTAATATTCTTTTACAGTGGCTATTGTCTTTATTAGAGTGGCTCAAACTACGAGAGCGTGATTTCCATTTAAATACAATCCACACCACAAAGCCGTGAGGTACTGTTTTTGATTGTTGGTTGGCTTTTGCTGGAATGGAACAACAAATTTGTTTGGGTTTTGAGATACTATGGTATGAATGGAACTATCCACAGGCAAAAGAAAAATAGAATACCTCCCCTCCTTCAATGTTCTCATTTGCAAACAAAAAGATGGACAAATACATTGTTCTGTACTGGTTTTTTTTTTTTTTAAATACTTGTGAATAGTCAGAACTTGGAGGCCTTCACTTTTGTGCCACTGTTCTTTTCTTTGGATACAATTTTAGTTATTTTAGCAATATTGGGCCTGTGCTTGTTTGATTGAACGGCAATAACCCATTTCCCCCTATACTTCATTTTAACTTTAACCAGTAGTTACCACAACAATATCAATAATGACTTGAGACAGCAATGAGAATTAGAGGGGGAACTTTTGTGACACACAATGAGTTGTGTGTCACGTGGTTAGCTGTGAGGGCAGGATTGTTCAGTCGTTTGACAAAAGGATAAAGGTGAAAAGGGGCTTCCTTGTGCTTAAACACCCAAATGATAAGCAGTCATTCCCATAAAGCTTGTAATACCTGTGGCAAGCCTTTTCCTTCTTTCTGGATGAAGTAATTTTTCTTATAGACATAGTAAGTGTTGTACTGATGCCAAGGCTGTAGAAAGTCAAACCTGCAGTAGACAAAAGGAAGAACCCACACTTGTAGGACAATCAAACAGTCTTGAAAATGAGCCAGAGCCAGATCAAGTGGTTTTATATTATCAAAAGGTAAAAAAGGCAAAACAATAATGCTTACTTGTGGTAAGCACACTCACCGTGGATCATTCTTGGCACGGACACTGGCTTCGAATTTGAGCCCGTTCCTGACGACGTACTCAGCCAGCTTGTCTATGACTGCCTGGATGTCCACTGGTGGGGGGATTATAGCTGTTGCTGCTGCTGCCGTTCCGACTGGCACTTCAGCTTTGAAATTGCTTTTAGTACAAGTGAAAGATAAACCCGTTACCGACATACCTCTCTTGCTGGTTGTCCATGTCCATAAACAAAATTTTGTCATTTATTTATTTATTGCACCATACCGATTGTTACGTTCTAAATGCAATGTAACATGTTCTACCTGATTCCTGCAATGGTGACAGGAGCAACAGAGGCGGTGACCTGAGAAGGGTCAGCACCCGGTGATGCCATAACAATGTTTTCAGACACTGCGGATGTTGCTGAATGTAGAAATGCTCCAGAAGCAGTTGTGGGAGTCATCACAGATGGGGTTACATTGCTGTAGTAGGAGCTGGCATCCACACCCGGTGGTGGTGGGGCTACACAGTACGTTCCATCCGGAAGCATGTAATAGCCATAGTACATGGCAGATGCATTTTCTGTAAGGAAATGTAAACAAAGGAAGAAATGTGGGGAAAAAATACTTAATGCACAGGACTTTGTGCAAGTGTTGGAATGTGCTGTAAACCCACAGAAATTAATTCCCAAAACAATTTGGCTGAATTTCCATATTTTTAAAATTGTTGACAATATTACCGCTCGACACATTGCAGTATAACATTACATTCAACTTTAATTTCTCTATAATCACAATCACTAAAATTGTAGTTTCAAAATATGTGTGTATATATGGGGTGTCCCAAAAAATGTATACACACTTTAAATAATATTTGTAAGTTCTTTGACATGTTAAAAATTACTTGAATTATAAAAAGTTTACATTATTTCAAGTGTGAATATATTTCTTGGGACAACCTATACATACATACACCCCCCCACCCACACAAGTTTGCTCTGATTAGATCGTCTGGGAAAGAACAGAAAAAGAAATGTGTATATGCAGTGGAATCTGGTCCGAGACCGGCACAACCGATGAACTTTTCAAATTTTCTAAATAGTTTCACTTAAAAAAAATAATATACACAATCTATTCCACAGTCAAAGAAACATTACTTTTTACAGGAGCCAAGAACTTGAATCAAACTGCAACATGATCTTAAGATTTTACAGTGTTTGGTAGACAGCAGAGAGCATGTAAACGGTGCCGAGCGTAAACGAGTCGAGGCAATCGTGTGAGCAGCTGCATTGAAATTGGTCTCCTAAGAAAAACACATCAGTACGCAGCTTCTTCACCCCTCAAGAGTAAAGCAAAGGAGAGGTGTTCATAATGAGGGTGTGATATTTTCATTGTTGCAGAAGCTTCCTTTGTGGGCTGCACTTTATTGCAGTCATGTTTTTCAGCGGTTAGTCAATAACATGTCAGTTGCAAGAATTAATTTATATATATAAAAACGTACGGTACTAACTGAAGAAAATGTGCCTCATCACACTTTTTACTGAAGGAAGCGGCAAGGAGGATTACAGAAACAAATGAACAGTCAGTGTCAATGAGGGCATGGTGATAAAACCTTGGTCATTGAACTAGTTAACTTTAACAACAAATCGAATTTTCTCCAATCAAAATTGGGAAAAGCAACACGACAAGACATTAAGAAAGCGTGTGTTATTGGTAAGATGGAGTTTTGCATTTTGTGGAGAACAAAATGGCCAAGAAGAACTGATGATTACCTGGTCAATAGATATGGTACACCAGAACAAACATTTAGCTCCCAGCGTGGTGAATTAATACACAACTCGAAATCGCATATGAATGCTTATCAATGCTGTCACCACAGCAATCAGTGGCAGAAGGAGTAACCCGGTTAATAATGCAAGCAGCTTCTACCCGAAAGGAATTCTGTCATCGTCATTTGGACAAACATTGGCTACAATAAGGATGATGTTGATCAAAAAGTAGTTAAGTGTAAACACGGCAGAGAATGTTTTTTGTGTCCAATGAAAACAGTGAACAGTTCTCTTGTGTGCCATGCACTATTTGCATGGCACACAAGAGAGACTACTTACAAGGACTCTGACAACAAGTGCTACCATTACCAGTGAGCAGTAAGCAGATGGACACCAATAAATAAAAAAATGATTATAAATAATTTTAAAAAAATCATGAATGTCATTTAATTTTAAGGCCATATTAGCCAGGCCTAAAGTGGAGTTGTATTAGGAAGACTAATTTAATTTCACAGTAACAAAATGTAATTCAAACATGGTAATCCAAGAAAAGTCACATGCAACTACACAATTAACGCAAACAAAAACAATGCGAGGGATCTGTTGTTGTTGAAAGTCGGCATACTTTGAAACCTGGATGGCAAATGCACATCAGTGGCATTAAGTCGCCATTCTATTACATCAACAGCTCTAAGTGGAGCAAAGAGCAGGTCACGGATTGCTTCCATAACCGTGTTATGGATGAGTAAATGGCATTAATGTACAAATTCACACACTATAGAGTCAGGCTGGGTCAGTGGTCATATGAGAAGCACTCACATAACCCAATTTTGACATATTCTTTAAATTAAACGCTGTAATCTAATGGATGAGCATGAAAAGATTTGAGTCATGATTTGTGAGGATAAGCGGCTAAGAAAATGGATGGATGGATGGATGGATGGATGGATGATAGGATATGGTTGCCCTATTATTTTCATCCATTATTCTAAATATTAAAACTGTCATGAGTGTGACGAATGTTTTCAAATCATAAAAAAATAACGGATTTCAAATATGATTAAATTTTGAATGAATGGCATCTATCAGAAGCAAATAATGCAAGTACGGTAGCTCAATACAGCAGCTAGTAGTTGTTACATTAACGACAAATGTGTAGTTGTATAGCTTCAGAAGATTCAAGTTAATAAAACTCACGGTCAGCTGTGTACTGTGTCATTGTAGTGGAAACTGCAGGATTTGTCACTTCTTCAGCACCAGTTTCTACTGGAGCCAAACCATTTCTTTCCTCCTTGGCTTTCCGTACCAATGCTGCAAGGGGATGGTCTGGGTCCATGACTTGAAGTGGCTGTTGGAAGAGTTAAATAGTCAAACAAGACAAACATTTGAATCTTCCATCAATACCATAACAAAAGCTTTGCGTATGCGTATATCTCATTGATCCAGGTCACTATTCTTGACATTGACTCGTGCATAATTGGGCTTGATATCAAACATCTTTTGAAGACCACTACAACAGTCTAGTTGCAATTGATTCAATGCCCTTACATGACAGTTGTTATGCAGCATGCAATTCAGCTTGTGTACTCTGTCTGCCAGTGAAAAAGTTTTTTTGTCAGTTCACTTTTGATAATTGGTAGTGGATACATATACAAAATTGTTAAGACCTTCTGTCAGTGACAAAAACCACACAATGATTACTAAAACAACTTAAAAGTGACTATACACGAGGATCCTGCTTGTGGACTTCAGAGATCAGCATTCAACACCATCATCCCCGAACTCCTCTCCACCAAGCTTCTCCACCTCAGAATCTCACCTGCTGTCTGACAGTGGATTTAGAACTTTCTAACAGGCAGGACACTGCAGGTGAGCCTGGGGACACCACCACATCCCGATGCACCGTCAGCACTGGGGCACCTTAAGGTTGCATTTTCTCCTAGCTGCTCTTCTCTCTCTACACAAACGACTGCACCTCAAACTGTCAAATTCCTGAAGTTGGCAGATGACAACAGACATTGGCCTTGTAAAAGACTATAGCATCAACTCCATCCTCAAGAGAGGAGAGGACTTACTTCCTGTGGCTGCTAGGGAAGCACGGCCTGCCACGAGAGGTGCTGAGACAATTTTACATAGCAGTAATCATATTAATTCTGTGGACCTCCATCACAATCTGGTTGGGTGAAGCCACTAAAAACGACAAACTCTAACCGCAACAGACAATCAAAGTCGCAGAAAGGACTGTCTGTACTCCTCTTCCCACCCGAGGGGACTTGCATGCTACTCGACGAAGGACAAGTCCAAACAAAATCCTCCCAGACCCTCCACAAACTGAACACGAACTCCTTCCCTCAGGTAGGCACTACCAAGCAACAGAAACGAAAACTAGCAGGCATTCCAAGAGCTTCTTCCCCCTCGCAATTAACTTCTTAAACAGTCACCTTAAAATTCAACTGCAGCAGCCTTCCAATTTTTTTGTCTTGAGTTTGTTGTCACATTTTACCAGGACAATTACTATTATATATCATACGTTATTCGTCCACCAACTGTGTCTCACCACGCTGTACCATCTGCAAATCTGTTGTTGACCAATAGTAACTTCTCGTACCTTCTGTTCCACTTCCACAATTAATTGAGGAATATCTGCAACACTTGCATCATGGACATTATTCCAGATCACTGCACAACTAGCCACTTTAAAATGCATACAATTGACATTTTGACGCCCTTTGCACAATGGTTATTGCACTGGACTCTTGCTCTATTAGGGACTCTAACTGCTCTAAAAGCTAGAGGACTCTGCATCCTTTGCATAATTGTCAAAGAGTTCCATCATTGCCAGATTATTAGCAGTCCTTATTGCCCCATATCTGTTACTGCCATGTCTTTCTGTCTCAAGTGACTGTTGTCGTCATGTATGTTGTACGAGAGCGGCCCGACTACTGGAGAAAAATTCCTTGTATAATTCTGGCATATTTGGCCAATAAAGATGATTCTGATTCATTCTTCAATCACCTTGGTGTCCATCTACTGTAGAAGAGGGTCTTAAAGGTACTAAGAAACTACTTCAGTCAAATAAAACATTGCACTTGGTTACCAAATTATTTACCTTCATCAGTTCCTCCAGGCGAGAGGATCTTTTAGGTGCAAACAAACTGGGATGGAGGTAGTTGCCATCCCCATCATCATCTGAATCATCAGAATTGGATTCTGCAGCAAAACAGTGATGAGAAGAAAATTCACATCAGTTTGCTCAAAAGTTAAGCTCACAGTGGGTGTTCTAATAAAACAGAGTACGTCTCACCTTCTGGCTGCTCCTGTTTGCTGGCGGAGGCCACATTGTACCGACCTTCTTTCATAGCCCTCAGGATGTGTTTGTAGTAAGGGTTCAAGTAATGGTCAAAACGGAGAAAGTCAAACTGGGAGTTACCAGCCTGCTTTGCTTTCAGCACAATCTCAAACTGAGCGCCCTGCTGAGATACAAAGGTGGCTGTCCTCTCTATTATGTTATGAGTCTTGATGGTTGCCGGCTAAAACAAAATGTGAAAAACAAAGTTCTATGAAGTTTTGAAGAGAACAACACATTTTGAAATTTCTGCAAACCTTGATAGACAATTATAATTATCCCTAGTTGTTGTCTAATCAAAACCATGTACCACCACATTGAAAGACAATTTAGACTAAAATGACTTCTCTGGGTCTGTGGCATTTAGAGTTAAATATTTTAGATTTAATTTCATAACGTATTACAATGCCATATTTTGAGTACTTACATACAGCAACAGATCGCTCCTTCAAAAGGTACATTGTGTGCATGTTTTTGATTCCAACCATAACAACATTCATTTGTATTGTATGTTTTTTTTTTAATAATGTCACTTTAAATGTTTTTGTTCTTCCTTTTGTTGTATGTTGATTGAATCAAAAAGCAACACTATATCAGAGTACACAGGACCTCCTTAGATACATTCAATCTACTAAATCACCTGAGATAGTTGGTGAGCTTTATTTTTGATGAGAAATGTCTTGGTTGTAATTTATCACAACACCAAGGGCAATGTAATTACGGGATTTTCTTCTCTTGGCTCAATAAAGAATTGGATTGGCCTTTTGAATTTGTCATTATTTGACTAATTTGACATACCATCTCCTGCATAAATCTGCTGCGAATAACTTATCTAAACAATGGCAACTGATACCAGGGCTGGTTCATAGTAGGGTCTTCTCAAAATGGACAAAACATTGGACAGATGATTGATCGATTGAGCTTAAAAGGTGCACTTAAAAGTCTTCAATTTTCCCCAAAATCGGTGGGGCGCCTTATATGTGCACCAATGTCCAAAATCTGCAAGTGACTGGGTGCATTATTTCTTTGCTCATCGTTTATGTCACTTTGTCGTCTGCTGGTTGAGCTGTTTACTGTAGTGCAATGATCTTGGTTTGGTGTGACACCATGGGTGAGGATGGCATGTTGACTGGTGACTTGCTTACACTAGTCGTCATAAAAAACAAAACAATAAGCTTGTTCTACTTACAAAAATAAAGGTACAATTGTGCCTTACTGTACTGAAATTGCACCCACAGCTAGGACTGCGCCTTAGGGTCGCAAGAATAGGATAATTGGAGGAGTAAGTCCAAGACCACTAAACAGTAAAAGATTTATGTGCATTTTGGGGCTGTACATGTGGGTTTAGTGATATCAAATATTGGTCATGTGAAAATAGAACGTCATAAAATTACATATGCAACATAACTGAATTATGCATTTAGATTTACAGTGATAATTCCAGCCTTCGTTGAGGTCACCATGTGAATCAAACACGTCAAGGACACAAGCCACTTTATTTATCTCAGGCATTTCCATGGAAAGTACTCCAATGTTCATTTTGATCACATAAATTCTCAACACATGGGGTGGAAATCAGTGGAACAAGAAATGGTCTATCATTAATTCATTATTGTTCCCCTAGTGTGCTTTCAATGATTAATCTTTGTCATTGCTTAGAGAGCACGTAGACGTGAAGAAATCACCAACCAGACATATCTCATTGTGAGGAAAGTCATAATACAGTCTTGTGAGCAAAAATTGGGCACCCTTCTCAAAGGTGTGCGCGTGTGCGGGGGGGCACGCTGACACACAACCAGGGAACGGCAAGACTATGCCCTCTCTCACATTCATAACAACTTGGGACATTTTCTACCGCTACAGCATGCAGGCGGCCATCGACCTATAACAACCACCCCCAAAAAAATCTTCCCAACGTGATGTGTCATTTGGGATACCGTGCATCTACTCTGGGTCACCACACACTGTTCTAGGATCAACACTGGCACGAACCCAATGGTTTGCAGACACATGCCAGCATATAAGCAGATGGTTAGTCGCAGCTTACAGTCTTTTGTTTATATTGCATGGCATTCTACATGACAAAATGGTGTTAGAAATGTCAGCCATTGATTGTGAAGTACATTAGGCAATGCACTTATATATTGTGGAAAAAAATTGACACCAATGAGTGACTAGCAAAGTTACATTTTAGATAGAAAACTATAATTCATAATAATTTAACCTTGAGGTGAGTTTAATCATCAAATCTTAAACATTGTGCAAGTACTCACTGACAAACTGATAAAAACATTACTTTTCAAAGTGGGTGTACTCATTTAGCTTGAGCACTGAGACAAATTCCATGTGTGTTCTGCACATATCTGGCAAATAAAGATAATTCTGATTAATTTACATTCTAGTACAGTCTATGGTAGGACAGTATACACATTGTTTTGATGCTTTCTCAATGATCATCTAATAATTACTGATATGCTAAAGAACATTTAGCCAACTGGTCTCAGTGCACTTTCAGGTCAATGAATAGTTTGGTATTTTACAGGTTTTTGAACTTGTAATTACTTTGAAGTGCACATTTTAAAAAAGGTAGCAATACCTCTACACCACTGCTCATTGTAAATGCAGAAATATAAGCGTAAAGCATGAGTTACTTAAAACTCACCAGCTCTACATCTGGGGGGATCTCAAGTCCTGGTGGGGCAACAAATGGTTCTTCACTCTCTTCAGGCTCTTGCTGTTCTATTTAGTTGAAAAATGTACAAAATTTGATTAGTTCTTGAACATGTCACACAGCTCATCTGAGGAAATGTATCCCCTAGAATGGCCACCATCTGTTTTGGTGGCCAAGAATCTAACAGCCCTTCATAGTAACAAAGACAGGCAGTCCCAGTGCAGTGACTAATGTGGAGCATAAATGGCAGAGAATTGGGAAGGCAAACAACCAACATATGACAAGCATACTGATGATTTTAATGATACTGTGATTAACCTTCATTCTCCAATTTACCTTTAATTACTGGTGATAAAAATTTAATGTATGTCATTATTAAAAGTGTATGCGAAAAACAACATCCCCCAAGTTGTGTCAGTTTCTACTTTTTTTTGGCAAACATTTGCTGAGAGGTCAGAACACACTTCAAACAGCTTGGGTGACTGTGACACTTCTCACCCGCGCGCTTGTTAGCATCCTCTTCCTCTGTGGGTTGGGAGGGGTCATAGTAGTCCGCGGTGTACTTAAAGGCCACCGCATTGTAGGTGCCTTCATCTGCGAGTGCCTCACTCAGACGTTTGTACTCCTCCTCTGCGGAACACAATTTCCATGTCTCACTTTATGTTAAATTATACTACACAATTTAGTTGTTTTCACAAAACCCTTAGAGGTCAAAATGGTCCAGAATAGAAAGTCCAAAACTCCTACAAAAAGAAAAAGTCAAAGCATCTTACATAAATCACCTCACCTTCAAGTCTATCTTTTTCCCCCCACTATCGTATGTAGGGGTAACCAATTCATGAGATAAAATCAAAAGAAAACAGTAGAATAGACAAAGCTAGAGCAGGTGTGTCCAAAGTCCATCCTACTTACTGTTAATGTCTGCACCATATTCGAATGATTAAAAAAAAAAGAAACAAGGTCCACATCACAAACTTGTGTAGGAGGATTAAGGCTTCACGCTAATACTACTATTTCCCATAGCACAGTGGTTAGAGCATTGATTTGGTAAACCAGGGGTCGAGAGTTCGTTTCTCACTGGGGCCCCCACTCCCCAAGAGGGGTTGTGCTACAGGTCTTGCGTCAGGAAGAGCATCCGGCGTAAAAACTATACCAAACAAATATGAGCGTTCATCTGAGATGGCACGCTGTGGCGACCCCAATGGGACAAGCTGAAAGAAATTTCCAAATTTGCCATTTCCTTTGGCATCTATAATAGAAAACTGAGATATCAAAGGTGGCAGACCCCACCTCTTTATAGTAAAAAAATGTATGGGTGTAAACGTGTGACTTAATTTAGCTATTTCTTAGTTAAGAAAAATGAGTAAGTCACAAAGTGAACTATTATGGCTAGTTTCACGAGAATATTTCCTCTTGAAATTCATACCTATAACGTCATTAAAGACAAGGACAAAATTCCCACTAAAACCATCAATATTACTAATGGTCCCACATGGTCTCTTTAGTGGCCAGATGAGTAATATCTTCAATGAATGGGAGTCAGACTCCCAAATTCAAGGGCGATCCAGTCTTATGGGATGAACTATCTATAGGAATGTGTGACATAAATCATTGGCAAAGTCATTCTGTCCTGTCAGTTTGGGCATAAGAACACACATTGCGCTCAAAATGGTGGCTTATTAATTTAATTAAGCGACTCAGTGTGTCTTTCAGCAGGGTGTTCTGTCATCAAAATTCTCCCTTTCATTAGAATATCAAATGAATCAGGTGCAAGAATTCCAGCCCAGTCAAAAGTGATTCCCGTAGTAAAGGCTCAGGAGAGAAGTGACAAAGGCGATCACTTATTTTGGAGAAGCAAACCAAAGAATTTGGTAAATTCTTAAGAAAAAAAAGTCCTTCTAAAACTAATGTTTTGAAAGACTTTGTGTAGCCCTGGCATTGTTGCCAATTTAGCAATGTCGTGACATTTAATTTTTTCAACTGCTTGAGCGAGTATTTTCTTTTTTGAAGTAACTAGTGAGTTTCAATCTTGCGAAGAAACAGATGAGCATCATTTTCACACTGCTGTCTACATGTCACATCAGGAGCCCAGTGGAACGCAATCATGGAATCAAAGAAGCAACGTGTTTTCAGTATTGGAACCAAAACTCAGGTCCAAAAATAAAAATATAAATGTGATTCCCTTATCACTAATATTACTACAGTTACCGTATTGCATATGTGGTTTCCATGCCTACCCTGTCTCGCCTCTTCTTGTAGAAGGTCTGTGTGAAAGGCCAGATATCTTTCTTCGTCGCAGAGTGCCTCGATTCTGGCCTCTTCCTCAGACAGCTGGTAGGATGTGTTCCACGACCCACTGTCATACTCTGAAAGGTCGTGTAAGTGACCACGCCCGTCATATCTGTAGAATGAAAGTAAGCATTAGCGAGATGGAAGTCGACAAAAACTTTTATCTACATAAAAGGCCTACTTACCAGGGGCGGGTGGTCTACAACACCCCTAGCGGTTATATAAAATATTCTGGTAGGCTGCTTAAAGTGTGTGGGGTTGTAAAAAGCTATAATGTTCTCCGACAGTTAACAATAGAATTAAAACCAAGAAACCTAGATTGAAATAAAAGCAATTAAAGCAACTCCCCTTACCTTACAGGGTTCACCCTGTAACACTCATCAATACTTTTACATCTGCAAAGAGAATTACATTCACACAAACCCGGGTACATAAATACCTATCCATAAGAACGCAAACGGAGGACATTTTCCTGGATTCATCCCTCTACTCCATCTCTCAGTTGCAGTCTCTTCAGGAAGACAAAGAAATGGGGTGCTGAAGCTGGCATTCAGGGGTTGCCAGGACCCTTTTAGCCTACCTTGCTGGGGAAAGAACTGGGTTATGTGATAAAGACACACATTCAAAGGCTGTACAGATGAAACAACATGAGCCACTGGAGGTCAAGGTGGTTCAAAAGAAATGTTAGTTTGTGTTGTGCAAGCCTTGTATGCACGACGTGCTCAGTGACAGGTATTTTAGGGAGAATTTAATTCGGTAAAAAGGCAAACAAAAAGAAACATTTACAGTTTTTACTCCAACATACTCAGCTGAAAAATATGCCAGAAGTAAACATTTCCAGAGGAATTCCAACATGGCAAATGTGAGGCCCAAATAACAGTCAAACATTAGGAATTGGTCATCAAAAGTGTCTTCGTTTGAGTGACAGAAAGAAAATAACATGTAGTAGGTACTAACATTTGAAAACAATGAAATATTTATTGTCTAGCATCATGGGGGGGGGGCAGCAAATTATGTGTGGGACTTTCGTTACTCTGGAAATGTCGTTTTACTTATTTGTAACGAGCTGTAGAACGTCCAAAAAACAACAAAAAAAAAAAAAAGATGACTACACATGGAGTAAACATTCTCGACAGTTTCAAGCATCCCTCGGACTTCTGAAAAACGAACTCCAATCAGTTCCCTCAACTTTGAAACAGGCTAACAGACAAAAGAGAAGGTTAGCATAGTGTTTCGGTTAAAGTGTTCAACCGACCTATCAATCATGATGCTCTTGTCCCCCATCCATGGGATAAGATGCTTTCCACGTTCGTGGTAAAGAGCCCTTTCGTCGTCTCGGAACAGTTTACAGGCGTAGCCGAACACCAAAAGGTCGGCGTATTTGTCACTGTCACTCGCATCCGTCGCCGGTTTGTTGTTTGGGTCCTTCTTTGCCGTCCCGCGTCCATACATCTCCAAATAAATGATACAAATACTTCAATGTGTGTAAAGAAATAACGCTTAACGGTGAACCAAAAAGTCTTGCGAGGGGACTAATTCTCAAGCTAATTAGCGTTTCAAAACGCAGCCACAAACTGCTAACTGCCGTCTGTCGCCATGTTGAAAATAAGTAAATGTGGCTTTGTGCCGCGATATTTACTTTCGTCATATTGGTGAATGTCAAGAAACGCTACATTAATTACAATATTTTTATACAATTAGATGACTTATATAGTATAACTTGTAAGAAATCATGATTAAACGTGTCATTTTTCAAATTTTTGTTTTCACGTGTAGCGAAACTGTTACACAGAAATAGATGTCGGAACAGTCCGTCGCCTTTGAGAGAGTGCAGTCCCGTTTATTTAACTAACTTAATTTATCAAATTGATGTAGAGTTCATCATTGCATTGACGGAGATATTTTGCATTTATTGAACAAACAGTTCCCATTGCAATTGTCAATCATTCCCCGCATAGTTTTACTGTATATCTTTTTCCATGTCGAGCATGGCCGCTGTTCCTGATTGGATGGCTTTTTCAATTTCTTAGGTTAGTGGGGCCCAACCAACGGTTGACGATTTTTTTTTAGTGGCTCACGACATGTACCAAAAAATATATATGTTTGACACATCCCGCAACATTACTGTGGCATATTAAAAATTGGGGGGGGGGGGGGATATAAGGCGTGGGTATATACCTGACAACCCCCCCACCCCCCACCCCCCCAAAAAAAAACCCTTACAGGTTTTTATGCCTGCTTCCAATTGCTATTTCCATCATTCCATTGACCTCTTAAACAGTTGCCCAACAGTTCCATTGTGACATGTTGCAAGTCTTATCTCTGTTTGGGACATTATTAAATTATTACTGTATCAATTATTGCAGTAATATTTCTCAATATAAAAATTAAAAGGCAATTAGGGAGTCACAATCCGTAATATTGTCAAATCAGTCAAATAATCTGGACAAATCTCTTCAAGGGGCAAAGCCAAAACCCAACATTGGAACGCCCGTGACCTTCGATCACCTCAGGTGGCACTGCATTCAAAACCAGCATCATTTTGTGACCATTGTCAGCAAACACAGTTCTTTGCTACAGCTACAGATGCACATTAAAACTCTACCATGCAAAGTGAAAGCCAACGCTACAGGCTTCTCTGAGCCCTTCTTCTTCTTTTCCTTTCGGCTTGTCCCATTAGGGGTCGCCACAGCGTGTCATCTTTTTCCATCTAAGCCTATCTCGTGCATCTTCCTCTCTAACACCCAGTGTCCTCATGTCCACCTCACAACATCCATCAACCTTTTCTTTGGTCTTCCTCTCACTCTTTTGCCTGGCAGCTCCATCCTCAGCACCCTTCTACCAATATACTCACTCTCTCGCCTCTGGACATGTCTTCTTCATTCCTCTCCTTGCCAGTGTGTGCCTCCATCTTTCTAATTGTTACTCCACCTGCTTTTACTGCAGATTACAATATCATCTGCGAACATCGTAGTCCGAGGGGATTCCAATCTAACCTCATCTGTCAGGCTATCCATTACTACCGCAAACAAGAAGGGGCTCAGCGTGGATCCCTGGTGCAGTCCCACCTCCACCTTAAATTCTTCTGACACATCTTCGGCACATCTCACCGCTATTCTGCTGCCCTCATACATGTCCTGTACTATTCTAACATATTTCTCCGCCACACCAGATTGTGCATGCAGTACCACAGTTCCTCTCTTGGTACTCTGTCATAGGCTTTCTCTAGGTCTACAAAGACACAATGTACCTCATTGTAGCTCTCCAATCCCGAACTCATTTAAAATAAATTGAAGCAAAGTGAAAAACTGTGATGGGGTCTGACGAGAATCTACATTTCAAATTTGTCATCTCTGTGTCCAAAAGTTTAATCCTTTCTCCAGTTGTTTAGGACACAGTTCATTACGTATAAAGTAAACAAACTCTAGGCTACTACATCAAAGTTGTTGTCAGCGAAAATAAAATACATTAAATCTATAAGGATAAAAATGCCAGAACTTCATCAACACTGAAGAAACACACATTTAGACTCTGATCTCAATGATTTTACAAACACAAATTTTGAACATGGCAAAAAAGCACATTGTGCCTCATCGAAGTTATAGAACGCTGCTGGTATACGCCATCGTCAAAAATGGAGCAGCGCTTTGTGAAGCTTTTATCTTCCCTTCTATTATTCACTAGTACTGCTAGCGCTTTGTTAAAAAACATCCATAGGCACATACTCACACCCTCATGAAAGCTGTGTTAAAACAAGGTGCAGAGAGACTTGGAATTGTTCAAAGGCTGCTTTACTCAGGCGCACAGTGGTTGTGTCCATAGTTACAGTAGCTAATGCTCGCGGCTATAAGTAGGACAAATGACATACTGTATCATAATATACTCGGCTAAGTGCTGCCCTGGTGTTGCACACTTGCATTTGCTCATCAATGAAGAAACAAGAAGGGTTTAAAGAATGGAATAGACTTTAATCAGAATAATATAGTACATTTGAGGCAGTGGGGCCTTATATGATTAAGGTAGATGAAACAAAACACAAAATGTTTGTGGCATTCTTCATTTTTAACTGGTCACATGAGTGATGCAACATCCATCCATCCATTTTCTTAGCCGCTTATCCTCTCAGGGGTCGCAGGGAGTGCTCGAGCCTATCCCAGCCGTCAACGGGCAGGAGGCGGGTTACACCCTGAACTGGTCGCCAGTCAACCGCAGGGCACATGGAGACAGAAAACAGCCGCACTCACAACCACACTTTTGGGCAATTTAGAGTGTCCAATTAATGTTGCATGTTTTTGGGATGTGGGAGGAAACCGGAGTGCCCGGAGAAAATCCACACAGCCACAGGGAGAACATGCAAACTCCACACAGGCGGGTCAGGATTGAACCCGGGTCCTCAGAACTGTGAGGCCAACACTTTACAGCTGCTCCACCGTGCCGTAAGCGGTGAAACAAAAGTGAATATTTTTTAAAGTCGGCTTTAGAATAGATTTTTAAGTTCTGCTTCTGGTCTATAAATCACTAAATGCTTTTCCAGGTTGAAAACTCTATTTTATCCTCATGCTTTTTAGAGTATTTTCAAATTTAAAGATATTTCTTGCACTGTACCCTGTTTATAATTGTACTTTTATGTTTCATTTTATATATATATATATATATATATTATATATATATATATTTTTTTTTTCTCCTTTCGGGTTGTCCTGTTAGGGGTCACCACACAGCGTGTCATCTTTTTCCATCTAAGCCTATCCATCTATCTATCTATATCTATCTATCTATCTATCTATCTATCTATCTATCTATCTATCTATCTATCTATCTATCTATCTATCTATCTATCTATCTATCTATCTATCTATCTATCTATCTATCTATCTATCTATCTATCTATCTATCTATCTATCTATCTATATATATATATATATATATATATATATATTTTTTTTTTTTTTTTTCTCCTTTCGGGTTGTCCTGTTAGGGGTCACCACACAGCGTGTCATCTTTTTCCATCTAAGCCTATCTATCTATCTATCTATCTATCTATATATCTATCTATCTATCTATCTATCTATCTATCTATCTATCTATCTATCTATCTATCTATCTACTATCTATCTATCTATCTATCTATCTATCTATCTATCTATCTATCTATCTATCTATCTATCTATCTATCTATCTATCTATCTATCTATCTATCTATCTATATCTATCTATCTATCTATCTATATATATATAGTCATAATTTTTACTTTTTTCCCCCATTTTAAATGTTTTATTTCTTTTGTATTCAAATCCTTTTCCTCATGTAAAGCACTTTGAGTCACCTTGCGTCTGAAATGCGTTATACACATACATTTGCTTTGGTTTCATGTGACCACAAAACACATTCCAGGGTACTCTACACTTAATTCTTCTACTTTTGGTACTTGGTTCTCTTCAATGAGTAGGCCTCTTTTATTCCTTTCCAAACAATTCGAAAAGTTGTATTTTATTATGCCAAAGCAGTTTTGAGGGCTTTATTGTCTCATTTGTGAGCTTGCTGTGACATCTTATGCAGAGCAAGCTTGCTGCATGAGAGTCTACTAACAATACACGTTTACCTTGAGGAATCTTAAGATACAGCTTTCATTCTCTCTCTAAGTTGTGAGCTCTTCTTCTGTCTCAATACTCTCCTTTTTGAAGTGGCTCCTCGTTTATCTTTTTATTCATTTTTGCTAGGTTGGAAGCTTATTCACCCCCCATATCACATGAGCAATGACTGATGGTCCCAGTACCAAATACTCGGTGGTCTACAGCCCAGTTTCGGAAGTTTGAAATCCCACAGACAAAAATACAAAAGCAAGAAGCCAAAGAAAAAGAAATACCCTTGTGTGAATTTATTTTTTTACATGTCGACTTGAGCTTATTAGAGGTCAAGTGTCATGCCTATAAACATTCAAAAATAGATATTCTAATGAAATACACATATAACATTATTCACTTCAAAGTCCATACGAAAAAATAAATATGAGCAGAGTGCGTTATCCATGCCCAAAGTTGCGGAAGTCTCATTCGACATCCAAGTGGTAGCCATATTGCCTGCATCATCTGTTCATTACATCACACTGGGACATTCGCCATTGAAAGCCCGCTGTGCCACCTAGTATTGGACTGGAATCGATTGAAATGACTGGAAATTTTACCCTGTTGTTTTGAGTCATATTTAGATGAAATGCGGATCACTTCCTACTAACAACAGACTCCCAGAAAGTATGTATGAGCCAGCCTGGCCGAAGCCATCTGCCGTAGACACAATCGATTGAAGTGACCGAGGCAATATTATCCCATTGTTTCGTTTCGAGCCAAATTTAGATGATATGCGGATCACTTCTAACTAACAACAGACTCCCAGACAGTATGTATGAGCCAGCCTGGGCAAAGCCGTGCCTCGTCCATGGCGGACGAGGTGCTGCTGAAGCCGTGCCCCTTGTCCCAGGCAGTGCTTGGAGCCGACGGGGACATCCACACATTTAGCACCCCTGACTTATGCGCGCAGATAATTGTTACATTCTGAGATGATTACGTCCTCCCCCCTCTTAACTATTATTTTTTTTTGTAGCTGTTTACACCTACCTGTCATTTGGAACCCACGAACCTCTCGTCCTGTGCACCTGTGCAATCCATTTTTCACAACGAACCCAGTGTTTTTGAAAAGTATGAAGAATGAGTCCAGCCTCCCGAGTGTTTGAACAATATCCAGCAATACAACGAGCCGGCATTTTGGCTAACACGAAGGAAGAACGAGCTACCTTCCAGCAGGTAAAACTAGTAGAAACATACGAGACCGCCTGAGTGGGCGTCTGCTAGTAGCGTCACTTCCTGCTTCTTCTCGAAAACAAATCCCTCGAGAGGAGTTTCATGGCAGGAGTGACAAAAAGACATATACATCCAAATCATATTTGTGTGGTGAAAAAACAGACGGGTCCATTCCAGCTGACTTTTTTTTCCATTAATAACATACTAAAAATCATGCATTTCATGACAATGGCACTTTAAGTAACACACAATATGATGAATTATGAAAAGGTTTTGTGAAATTTCCGAGGCGCACATCTCCTGAAAATGTGGCTCCGATTTTGACTTGTGCCGAGCGGTTCAACTTTAGAGCCTCTGCTGTCGACACATCATGGCCAGTATCTTACAAGCACCAGACAATATACATTTAGCACAGTTGCACTTCACTTTGCCCTCAAAATTGTCAGATGAGAAAGAAAGGGGCCCTTCTTACAGCTTTGGTAATAACGGATCATTTCACCTTTACGGGCTCTCATGGACTGGTAGCGATATTGAGTTTCCCTCAAAGGCATCGTAATACATCAGGAGTTACTAGGAGACAACCGCCAGACTGAAAGCTACACAGCACAGCCCTTTATGCCCAAGGCGTTTATGAGTATAATTTATGTCTCTCCTGCTGACTGCCATTTTTAATGTGTACATGTTGGTGACAAATAGGTCTGGCCTGCACGATTATAATCATTGGAATGTGATTATTTTAGACATGCATATTTCTGACGTTTTTTTGCCATCGCGCTCATTTCTATCCATTTTACAAGAGGTGAAAATATGATGTCTCCCTGCTGGATTGCCTGAAAACATGAACATTTTGTAGTTGTATTTCATAACGTCTTCTCAAATGTTTCTACGACCAATGTGTGTTTTTCTCAGCCCTCGATAACATTCATATTCATGATGTATTTGCATGAATATATACGTGTGCTCAGAGTAAGGATGAGTCAAACTAGATTATGACATCACTATTATATCTCGAGGTCCTGGGTTCAATCCCGGATCCGCTTGTGTGGAGTTTGCAAGTTCTCCCCGTGCTTGCGTGGGTTTCCTCCGGGCACTCCGGTTTCTTCCCACATCCCCAAAACATGCAACATTAAACATTTCAAATTGCCCTATACTGAAATTGTGAGTGCAGCTGTTTCTCTCGATGTGCCCATTTCAGGGTGTACCCCGCCTCCTGCCCAAAGACAGCTGGGATAGGCTCCAGCACTCCCCGTGACCCTTGTGAGGATAAGCGGCTAAGAAAATGATTGTTGTGGTCCCAATCTGCAATCATTCACAAACTTAATAAAAAATATAGTTTCCTCACTGGAAACCAACATGAACTTTCTGCCAACCACACCCGTCACCACTGCCGGGGTGTAGGGGGCCGTGCCCTCCAGCATTATGCTTTTGCCATCTTTCACTCGAGGCAAAGATCTTTAAAAACAAACATTTTTTAAACATTTATATTTCATTTTTATCATAGTAGCTACTTTTGTGCTGTCCTACTAATGTTGAGTTTTTTCTCACTCAGTCATTAAAAATACAGTGTCAGAAAGAATGTTATGGCTATTTTGATTGAGTGGAACCATCCATCCATCCATTTCCTTAGCCACTTATCGTCACGAGGGTCACGGGGAGTGCTGGAGCCTATCCCAGCTGTCAACGGGCAGGAGGCCGGGTACACCCTGAACTGGTTGATTGCCAGCCAATCGCAGGGCACATGGAGACAAACAACCGCACTCACAATGACACCTAGGGGCAATTTAGAGTGTCCAATTAACGTTTCGTGTTTTTGGGATGTGGGAGGAAACTGCAGTGCCCGGAGAAAACCCACCGGAGAAAACCCACGTGGGCACGGGGAGAACATGCAAACTCCACACTGGTGGGTCTGGGATTGAACCCAGGAGCTCATATTTGTGAGGCCAACGCTTTACCAGCTGAACCACCATGCTCCCTGAGTGGAACCTAATCAGCAAAAACGCCTGATGGAGAGAAAATGTGGTCCAGTGTGTATTGCGTATGTATTTGTATGTATCATACTAGATGTACGCAATCTTGCCGCACATTTTCCAACTGATTTTGCCAGTATTTCTAATAATTATGGATACATTCAAGAGTTTCTAGTTGAAATAATTCAGACTGATGTGGTTAGATCGGAAATTACTGTGGTTTATGAGATCTCGGTGAAGAAAACTGCTGCACCAACGCTCCCTCTCAAGATGGAAAATGGGCAATAACTAAAGTACAGTACTATTCCAAGCGATACTGTATCCAGAGTGTTGTCGCAGCCTACACGCTTGACCTAAATTTCAGTGAAAAAAAAAAAAAATCTGTGAAAACTTTCCTCGGTGCAGTATTATGCCCAGATGCAAGTGGCCACATGTGATTCATCTTGCTTTTGAAAAGGACTTCAATCACTCATACATTTCAACCTGAGTGGAGGCTGATAAGGAGGTTCAACGCAGCGAGACACCGTATCGCACCATAGACATAATTAGGTTTGACGTAGATGTTTGAGCTCTTGTACGTGTGTCAGCGAAGTACGTCACTCTGTTGAGTCCTTTCTCAGTTTGAGATATGCTTCTGGTGTTACGTGTCATAAGTTGAATACGTTTTTTTTTTGTGGAGATTGATAACTTACACCACAGGTGTTAAAGTCAAGGCCCGGGGGCCAGATCCGGTCCGCCACATGATTTCATGTGGCCCGCAAAGGCAAATCATTGGTCAAAATCCGGGATTCTTGTGAAAATATGTCAAAACATTTTGAACTGTCATATACCACAAATGATAATGTTGAGATATCAGCATTTTTGTCTTACCAAACATTAACAATGGTTCAAAAACCCATTACGCTTAATTTAAAAAATGCTTCATAAATTTCATGTGTAAATATGATGAGGCGATTCAGTAGTCACTCACGTTTGAAAAATGTACAGGTGTGGTCAGTCATGCTCGCAAATATAGTTCCGGGTGTGGTCCACCAGTCAAGCCTGTGGATAAAGTTGCGGATGTGATTAGGGATAGAATATCAAGACGTTAAAATAACTGACTGGATTAATATAACATAACTGTAAATTAAAATTAAAACAAATACATAACTAAAATAGAAAACTAAAATTTCAAACTCATTTCCAATTTCAACTGATATTAGTAGAACATGATATAAAACAGTATTTAAAATTTCATACATGCTCAGTACGGTTAACTTGCATTTTCTGTTTCCGGGTGAATACTAGTTGTTTTGGAGCAGGCTTGTTCAGTTAACAATGTTTATGAAATAAACACGTAAATTGAAACAAAATAAACGACGACTTTCAATCTTTATTTTTTCTACTCGTAAAATTTTACGCGCGTGATTTTTCGTGCTCGACTTGACTTTGACACTCTTGACTTACAGGATGAGTGAGGACTGGATGGTGTTGCAGCTGGTTATACTTGCCATTAGTGGTTTAACATGGTGACTCCGTATGTTAGTGTTATGTGTATAGGAGTAGGCTATAGTATTATCAAAAACATTTTACTGTGTAGAGAGAGTAATTTTTTGTGCATCTTTTAAGAATGAGGTCTGGTGACGTGCATGGTAATGTGTGTATCCAAGAGAGAACTGAACACATGCTATTCCATGTTTTTGATATTCAAGGAGACCATGGTCACTATCCACAATGCTGCAATTCTTCTGATCTTTGATCACGTGCCAAATAACATCGTTACAAATAACCTCTTTGCCACCTTAACACAGCCAGTGGACAAATGACGCACCCGAAGCTTTTTTTTCGAGATGAGTGCAAAATGGGGAGTCAGTTTTTGCGAGCTAGCTCATGATTGGCAGTTCAGATAGCTTGAAGCCAAGAAGGACTAATTACCAGCTGCTGCAACTGTCACCATTATTTAGAAGAATTTACACATCAACTTTGACTGTCTTGCTGAAAAAAAGTCCATTTGTTGTGATTCGTCATCATCTTAACAGGACCAAAATTTCTATGAGCAAATCAAAGTTTTAGAGCACTGTATAGGCAATGGGGCATTTTTTTAGTTTGTTGACTTTAGGACTGTTTATTTACCATGGTCTTTAAGGGGTCCAAGGCGTGGATTTAGGTCATCACATCTGTGTATATGTAAGTTTACAGTGAATCCAATCCTCCACTCTGGCTTACATTTACCTCAGTTCTTTATAGACATCATTTACATGAGTTCAATGCAGAGGCCTGCAGCTCAACTACAGCTATAAAACTGTAATCAAGGTGGACTGCAGAAAATACCGAGCCAAACCGGTCTCATGTTTATGTAACCCCGTGTCTCGAGAAAGTCTGTCCCGTGCTCTGCCACTCGGCTCCCTTTCCCAAAAATCACATCTATCTTGGAATAAATTGGGATAAAACCTCTTTGAAGACCCTTACCCCAACTGAGTTCTGAACATTTTGAAATTTTGAAATCCATTCCTTTGTTTATTTATGTACTACTTATTCTGCTCAGGGTCATCAAACCGCTCATTCAGCTCATTCCGAATGCTTCAGCTTGGGTTCTGACCAAAAGCAAAGAGCATATTACTCACGATCATAGTATATAACTCCAATTCTAAATTCTTTACACTGGCTCCCGGTCGGCTTTAGAATAGATTTCAAAGTTCTGCGACTGGTCTATAAATCAATAAATGGTTTTGGTCCTGAATACATGAAAGAAATGCTAAAGGAATACAAACCCATTAAGGCTCCGAGAGCGACAGACTCAGTTCAAATCGTGGAGTGCAGAGTCCAAAACATACACGGTGAAGCAGCTTTTAGCTATTATGCTGTAAATAAATGGAGTTAGTTTCGAACAGAAGTGATGTCAGCCCCGAATGTGAATGTTTACTATTATTTTTTTACGTTTTAAAACGGTTTATAATTATTTTTAAAGTCTTTTAATGACTCAAAGCACATTAAGTTACCTTATGTATGAAATAATTAATTTTTCTTTGCTTTCCTTAGACTTGGTCTCTAATCTTCAAGCTTTGCTGTTGTCTTAAGTCTTAGTTTATAGTCTCTTCACAGCAACAGTATGAGTTGTGTAATATGTAACTATGATAATGTCATAAACTCGATAGGTCTGGCAATTCTCAGAATGTCACGAGAAGACAAAGTATAACAGGAGAAGTTTGAGTTGTTCCCATTGTTGAGCTCTTTTACCAGGGCTTCACAATTAAAACGTAAAGAGATCCATTATTGGAAAAAGTCTTCATGCTGAGTTCCAGAACGTCGTAATGTATAACATATTGTATTTCTGTCTGAAATATTGACGCACCGACTGACTTTACTGAAGTGGAAGGGCTAAACAAACATTTCTGCAAGTAATAAAGTCAGTGTTTATAAATAATGTACTTTCCAATAGGGTACCCAAATGCGCCTGGTAATTGAAAAAATTTGATTACCATAAAATCCTCCAAAACGTGTGCTGGTCAGATTACATATTCAGCTAAATGATGTACAGTAATCTAATTGGTCTGGGTCTTACATGTCTTTCTCCTCACTCGGTCCCAAAACGGGTGCTTTTGAATTGAGGGAACATAACAATATAGTGCTGTTATGCTATGTGCTTTGTTTTCATGCCAAAAAGTCTTCTCATTAGATACCCTCAACCACACTGCTCGTAACAGAGACAGACGCAACCCTTTTGGACATATTGTATGGTCTCTGTTTTCCATCAACTTTGGCATTTTATACCTCGACCGCAAACATAACAACTCATTATTGTATCAAAATATATGTCCTCTACAGACTGTAGATTCTGTTGATTGTTCTATTTGTTTTGATCCAAAGATCTTTCCTTCTGAGGATACTGACATCCAACGGTACTTCTTACAGAAGAAACTACCTTATAAATCCATTGACTGGCTTTTAACAAAATAAGAATACACACCACATCTTAAATCTAAAATTTGGTTTTGGGAAGAATTTGTAATTAGTTTAGCAACCCTTCACATTGATTCAATCAATAGATGCTTGCTTTCAGTAAATTGACCTTTTCCAATGGATCCTTCCCATGAATAAAGGCTACCCGGAGTGACAGCAGTTCCTGGCAGAATTTAATTAGTGTGGCACGGAGCCCATTTTATTCTGACCACTGCCTCAGCGTGTACATGCTTTCATGAAGACTCAGATTTGGCATTTTACTTGCTGGGCCGCAGGTTCCAGCTATTCAATCACAGGAAGTACCTGTGACGCCTCTGCTGAAATCTCTGAAGGAAGCCTCTAGAAGACTGCACTGTAATGTATTCTCCCTCTCAGAAACTCAAGTTAGACATGGACTTCATGTCTATAAATAATTTCATGCTGGATTTGTTTTTGATAACATTTGGTGTCAAAACAAGAAATAAGATAGACCATTTGTATTTCCAGGAGAAAATGTGACAGCCTTACAAAACTGATTAATATTTAAAGTTATTCTAGAAATGTTTAATTCACTGAAGAATCCCAATTGCTCAAAGAATGAATCCATTTTTTTAGTACCCGGCTACCAGTCTGGGTTTACCCTACCAACTGACAAATCACCCTAATTAGGATGAGCATAATAGATGAATGGGAATGTACAATTTAATGTACATTGTGAAGGTTTAAAATAGTAATTACTTCATATTGTGTCCAACTTTCTCTGCTGGACAAATTGTTTGGTGTACCTCATTTTATATATTGCCAATTCTGTAATGCTAGTTTTTTTTCTTGCTGCAGTTCCCATGCTGAAAAATCTCCCCTCAAGGGACAATAAAGTTGAGTTGAATTTAATTACTTTATTACAGAATTGGATTGATGTGAATATCTGAATCCCAGCATTTATGAGATTAATTTACGTTGCTGTAGTGTTGGCAATATTCAAAGTGAAACGATGGATTACTGTCAAATTAATGTAACAAACGCTTGTAAAACTTATTTTCGCTTTTTTCCCCCCACAATTTTCTATTGAATTTATATATCTATATACCTTTTTTTTTTCAATTTCAGAAACACAAAACATAAACAGAAGGAAAAATAAACCTTTATTTCTAAAATTTAAAAAAAAAAGAAGAATGGTGACCGCTAAGAAATAAAAAGAGAGAAATAGCAAGAGACAGGAGGGGAGATGCCAAAAGCTGATCACCAGTCTGAGACAATCCAATAAATTGGTAGACAAACAGTCAGTGGACAGATCCAAGGGAATTTTTTTTTTTGTCCTCCCTGTGGGGAAATCTGAAACGTGTGAACCTTTCCTTGAGCGAATGATGTATAGCACCATTTAGTGGCCGTGACTGTGGCTGTGGTCAGTGCAAAGCAACGGCCTTATTCATCTTGAGAGTCTGTAATGGAAAAGCAAGCTCACAGACTTCCGACGGACAAAATACACGAGGGTAGGCCCGTTAGAAAAAGGTGGCGGCGCACATCAGCGCGAATAATTAACATTCTGTTTATGGCTTCGTCGACTTTTACGTGTGCAAGAAGATATCACGGCCAAATACCTCAGTTGAATCAACCTGTTGCTTTGCTTGGTTGAAACGGGCACGGTTTGAATACTGTTGCACTCGGCCTAAATCAGGGGTGTCAAACTCATTTTTGTCGCAGGCCACATTGTCGTTACAGTTTCCACTCAGAAGGCTATGACTGTGAAACCATAAAAAATTTTAATCGCCGCATCATATTTACACATGAAATTTATGAACTAGCTTGGGAATCAGAAATCAAGGTTAATGAGGGTTATTTTTTTCAGCCATTACTCATGTTTGGCAACACGAAAAGGCTTATATCTCAATATTGTCATTTATATGACAATTTGAAATTTTGGTCCAGATTTTCTCAGGAATCATGGAAGCTGACAGATGATTTGCCTCCGCGGCCACACAAAATCATGTGGCGGGCCGCATCTGGCCCCTGGTCCTTGAGTTTGACACCAGTGTTCTAAATAATGGATTTCTGCATGTCGTGTCACAAACAGACAACATTTTGCCCCAATTCTAACCATTTGAGATCAGTTTCACAACTTCTAATGAGATGTGAGCACTGAATAAGTAATAAGTTAAAGAAAATGTCACCCTGTAAAATATTATCCTTGCTTCCTCTGAGGATTCATAAATGAAGCAGCATCTTCCACGACTGTAAACCAGACTAGCGTTATATTTATAAAAACAGTTAATTTTCTCAAAACTGTAGCTTCTATAACACCTCCTAAAACTTTTGAGTATTCATTAAATAATCTTTTGGCAAAGTCCAATATCTTGTGATAGATCCCAGAACTTGTTTGCGGTATTCAGTTGCGTCGTAAAATTTGTTGTCCTACAATTTTAGGTCCCAATCATGGAGTACATGTCTCAGCTGAACTTACCATAGACCACACAAGTAAGGATAGGAAGGAAATATTGAACAGGAGGAGACAAAAAAAAAAAAAAAAAAAAAAAAAAAGGAAAATCACCCTTAAACATGCCCCACAAAACAGGATAATTGTTCCGGACAGTTTTGCAGAGACATTCAGTATTTAGGCCTTTGCTGACCAATAGACCTTTCCAACCTGTCAATCACTCATACAATAATAGCTAATCAGATAGCCGCATTGTCTTAACCCCTGGCTTGACACGCCACCTCTCGCCATATTGTCCAACAGGCAATGCTGGTTGTCAGTAGTGTGTGCTTGGAAAAGTTAATATTTTGAAAAAAATGGTCCTCACATGCACTTGGGGAATGTGCAATTCTGATGAAAGATATCCTGAGGAATTACAAGGAGCCCGGTTGATTCATTTTCCAAAGCCTAAAACACAGTTGAAGAAGTCTCTACGATGGGTTAAGGCTTGCGGAAGAGCGCACGTACAACTAAATGTGGACAATATCGACAAATACATGGCTGTATGTTCGAAGGTAAATGAGGGAGAAGATTTAACTATTATCAGTGCTTTATACATTGTAGGAGAACTACTTTCACTTTGTTAGTGTATCACTGACCTGCTGAATGAAGTGTGTCATGTTTTATGCCGAAGAGTCGGGTTAGGGATACGTAATTGCGCCATGTCATGCAAGAAAAATGTCTATTTCCCTATTTGTATCACATCACACTTTTAAGACAGAGCACTGGGTTCGATTACAAGCCAAGTCAAACTTTTTCATCTGGTGACTGCGGTACTGACTGAGTTAATCACAATTGTTTAAATGTAGAAAATCAAACCTCACGCACTTATAAAGACTACAATGACATTCCTCATGATCTTTCCAAGTAAAAAGTACTCACCCTGCTTTACATGTGCAGTACAATTCCGCTATTCTATCCTGTTTAATCTCAATATGAAGTTTGTGAGGCGTCAAACTATTTTGCGTCGATCACCAACGTTTTCGTCCTGCTCTGTCCAAAATCTTAATTCCGTGTGCATACCCTTGGGTGAAATAGTTGACACCTCTCTGTAGAACTCTCTTGGACAAGTCTGATGCATTTGGCAAAAAAAAACCCCGTACCGTAATATTATCTGGAATACGCGTTAGATGATCAACTTCAAACCTGTTCTGTTTAGTCGCCATTTTGGAAGCTTGTGGGACATGGCAAATGTAGCTAAGGGAGGGCGGAGCTTAAGATCACCATTCGGAAAGGTCCATTATCAGTACATGCGTGTAACCTGGTTTAAGCAACTCATTTTAAGGCGAGTGGTGAAAAAAACGTGCTGAATTTTTCTATATTTTGTTTGGCTGCTAAGTAATCACGTACCCATAAATCTATCAAAAGCCTTTAACGTCTTATACTTGAAGTCAAAGAAAAGTTGCCAATTCATTACTGTAGAGTGCAGTTGTAGATTGGCAGGGGGGGGGGGGGATTGTTCCTGTCAGGTTCTTAATTAAGTGACAATATATTCTCCCTGCTGCATCCTCAAAGATCTTCTCTACACTTACAGTATACTTATAGCTCTCCTGATGTTAAAAAAAAAAAAGTTCCCAGAGAGTTCCTATAATTAAATATGAGCTTGACAGCATAGAATGACGTTTGAAACAACTTTGACACATGGTTTAAAATTAGTCAGAGTAAACTTTCTCCGACTTTCAGCGGAAATGAGGCAAGGCCTTGAAGCGTGACTTGTAATGTCACAAATACTTTGGGTGTCAATCCTGGTCAAATATTCAACATTCACATATGAGATGTGGAAATTTTGACGCCTGCAGCTCAAGCACATCCTGATTATTATCCTGCAATTTTAACAAGTGAGCGCAGGCTGGGGAAATCATACAGATTCTGTGCATGACTTTAGATGACTAAATATTCACTTTTTAATTAAGTTTCCGACTCCTAACGATCCCAAACTTTTATTTGCACACATGCAACCTTAAGACAGCATTCAAGGACAGGCATTTATCGTTTTTACAATCATATAAATTAATTTTATTGAACATTGATTTTTTTTCATCATTCTTTTACTTGGAGTCTGTAGGATTCTTTCATAATTTAAGATTTTTTTTTTTAGTCTTAGGTACTTTCTTAATGAATACTTGGTTTGGAGCCACAACATGCCACAAGACCGGGAGGGTCGAACGTAACAAATGTCAAGCTGTCACAAGATCCAACCAGGAAAATCTTCATAGACCCATATTGACTTTGAGCTGTCTCCATTGTGGCACATAATTTATTTACCTGCTTCTCTTATTTTTTTCCTGCCTTTGTGGCCTGCAATATTTATCTGTGTGTGTGTGTCTGCATTGTTAATGAGATAAAATCATCCAGCCCCCTCGTTCGTATCCTCTTTGCAGTGTGTTTTATGTCTATTCTCCTTGCGGTATAATGCTGAATAATTCAACACAATGTACTGTAGTATATCACTCGTGATGGTACGTATCCCACAGGAGAGGCCCATCAACCCCAAAGGATTTTTTTTTTTTTGCTGCAGTAGCGTAAAGAATGTGAGCACTGTACCATTACCTTTGAGTCTCATTTAATTTAAATTTCAAAAATTATTCCCAAATTAAGTGTTGTCATTCTTTGATTGATAAGGAATTAGGTCTTTTTATTCCCAATAAAAGAAAAAAAAAACAACAACCCAGAGCCAAACAGTACTAAACCTGGGTGGCTTTATGCGTCATATTTATTCACTTTTCTAGCTCCAAGGTAGTAGCGCTGAGTACAAGCGAGACATGGTGAGTGAGACATGGTTTACAGAACCCCCGCCTCCCTCCCCCAAGTTCTCATCAGACTCATTTAGCTGATCTGTATGCTCTCTGAGGCTGTTTGGGATTCACACAGTGTGGGTTTTGCAGTAGATGACAGCCTTGGCTCCTGACAACAACCCACACTGGGGTGGATAACAAGGGAAGGTGTGAATGTGCTGGTGCATGCTTTCATGCAGAGAAAAAAAAAATGTTGAACAATGCGCAAGTTGATGGACTCTGTTCTTTTTCTTTTTTGGATGGGAGCATGACTAGGCAATCATTATTAACACAAGAAAACCTCTTCAACAATTCATGGAGTATGTTACCAGACAGTGTTTTATTGTTGCCGAGGTAACAGCTTCATTTAAGTTTGTGATGTCTCACTACTGTGAGTCCAAATTCTGCATTTCAGGTGTGGGTTTACATGTATATGCATTGATACTGCATCAAGAAATGTACATATACTATAAACTAATTGATGCAATATACCGTATACTGATTTGATGTAACAGGGAAGACAATCAGCACCTCAATGTGGACACTACAGACTGTTTTCGACTGACGTCACACACCTACCGATTTAGAATGCGGGCGCAATCTTGGTTTGGTGAATTCGCGTAAACACACATAACTAAGCATGAATCATTTCAGAAAGGCGCACTGTTATGTTATCGGTTACTCAAACGGGGGTTGTAAAGCGTCTTTCTTTCGACCGCCAGCTGTGATCAAGAACCAGTGCCAGAAAATGGAGCAGTTAGCAACCAAACGCCGACAACTGTGGCTGTCTCGTATTAGCAGAGCCGATCGAGCAGCCAACCACACTGCTCGTGTGTGAATGCAATGCATGTCTCCAAAATCTGTCTTTTCTGTTTTATCATAAGTTTGCAAAAATTTGTTAACGCACCACTAGCTGTGAGTTGAGTTAAAAATGTTGCCATGGAAGTGCAGAAAAAGGTGCGGGCTCCACTTGGGACTCGTCCTGGTAGAACCTCTCTCTCTGTCCCTCTCGGTAACAAAAACAAAAATAATAATCTACACCTCCTTCGTTGGTATAATCAACATAATTCAACACAACACTGACTGTTATCACGTGGTACATATTTAAATTGCATTGTGCGCTAAACTAACTTTAGCAGTGTGGAGACACAGGTTGCTGTCGCATGATGAACTCAGCCATTGATGAATTGGTTGTAGGCCTCCAGACGTTTGTAATTCTTTAGTTGGACCACGGTATAAGCGCTTGTCGAGAAGAGGAGATAGTTGACGATGTCTGGATGGTTACCGACGTCCACCGTTGTGTGCTCCATTTGTGTTTCTCCAAGGCAAATGGCTCGATATTGCCGATCAAAGCACACTTATTTTCGTAACGGTTTCTTGAAACAACATCAAATGAGCACCGATAACTTTCCAAAATCTTTTTAGCCATCATGCGTCACTTTTAACAGTCGTACAAACATTTGTGTAAATCCAAAAGCATTAGAGTGAACCCATCCAACATGGCCAGGTCCCCCAGATGTAGTCACGTTGTCAAACAGTCTCTAGACTCTAGTCCTGTAGTTCTTCAAAAAAAATAAAATAAAATGCTTGGCTGCCAACAATAACTCGCAGCTCCCTACATATGAGAAAGGAAATTGCTCAAGGTTGGACAAGAAAAATGACGGCTATTAGTTAGGTAAAGAAGCGTGCAAACTTTGAGCCACAGGGCAACACAACAGAAGAATTTGCCATGCAGTAATCAGGGAACTGTCCAGAATGACTGAGGCTCTTCTGTCCTCAATGTCATCCATCAGCAGAGCATCCGGTACAAAAAGTCTGTCATGAAATTAACAACAATACATCACTCACATTGCACTCTTTCTTGGTGATATCTGATTTATACTCAATACGGGGTAATTCCTCAATTGTGCATTGAAAAAGGCAAATCTCCCATTTCTTATAGTGACATTTTTGTAGTTATTTATTTGGTTTATCTGACTGTGTGTTTTCCTCTTATCTCTCTGTCCAGGGACACAACTCTACTGTATAATGCAAGTAATTGTGTCACCCAAGTGGATGCGACTGGCATATGCCATTGAGCTTTGCAGCAAACATGTACTGTACATGCTCCACAAATGCTTCCTAGAAATTTCAAAGTAAGATGGTTAAAATGTAATTTCAGTTGTGAAACTGTCACTGGAATTATCAGTTCGTACGGAACACTGCAATAGGAAGAAAAATGGAACGCAAACAAAATAACGGAATACTTAATTTTTCCTAGTCTTAAGCCCATCTATGTGAAAGGTGTCTGGAAATGTCTTTCCTTAGTCAAATGCCACAACTTGAAAAATAAGGAGAACATTACTGTCATGCTCAGCACTTTTAAATTGTTGTCTTTATTTTCTAAGAATGAAACAGCTGGGGGGAGGGGAGGGTCGCTGATGTGTACATAGAAGACCAGAGGAACAAAGTCAGGATTGCGGACAATAAAATAATAATACATGACATCCACAACTCACCATACACTAATAAAATGAAGAAATTCAGAAATTCCATAAAAACAAAAGTGTAAGATGTGAAAACGTCCTTTGGTGTACGCTGCTCGAAAAAGGTTAGATTTCAAAATGGGGCATAATATTGTGAAAGTGGATGTCACGAACATGGGGAGCAGGACTCCAAGGCAGTGACATGTTTTTCGAGGGGAACTTTAATCCAGTCAGAGGTTATACACAGGTAAGCAGTTCAACGAAGGCAAAGGCACAAAAACCCGTTGGAAAAGGAAAGGCCCAAAAGCATGAAAAATGAGGTCGGACAACTAGTAGGCAAAGACAAGACTTACAGTGAGGAAAATAAGTATTTGAACATAACCAAAATGTACTAAATATTAACATTGGTTTTCTCAGGTGTTCAAATACTTATTTGCAGCTGTATCAAATAACAAATAAATCGTTAAAAAAAATCATACATTGTGATTTCTGGATTTTTGTTTTTAGATTATCTCTCACAGTGGACATGCACGTGCACTGAAAATTTGACACCTCTGTAGTTTCTAAGTGGAAGAACTTAGCAGGGTGTTCAAATACCTTTTTCTTCGCTGTAATTAGACTTCCTGGGGTGGCACAGAAACGCTGGGCTGTGGCAACGAGGTATATACACTGCAAGAAGCTCGTATACTCACGCAAAATCTTGCAGTCTCGTACAACGAACTGGCAACTGATAGCACAACACATGAGGATTAAATACCCGGCATGGTAGGTTTTTGAGTATGGGGGTGATGTGTTCAAAGGAGGGAGTTCTGATAATTATGTGGCAAGTGGACCAGTTTAAGTCGATGCAAAATGATTTAATGGTAGCTCAGCAAGGAGAGAAAAAAATGTGAAAAATGTGATTTGTAAAAAAAAAAATGTCCTAACTTTGATGAAACCAAAAAATGCTGTATATATTATATTTGGACTATTTAGACAAAAACCATTTCAAAGCCATGCTGCTAAACCAGGGGTGCACAGACATTTTTACCCCAAGATCTACTTTTCAAGCAGCCAGCCTCTCGCGAGCTACTGATGACAGGGTTGGGGGTGGGGTGGGGGGTGGAAATGATAATGATGCTTCCAAACCCTTTTAAGGTTGATGTTATGTTCCCTTCTATATTTAAAATACAGAATTAGCTTTTTGTGCACTGTATTTTCTGTGCTTTCATCCTGGATCAGCCTGTGCCAAAGTGGAATTTTAAAATTACACACCATCTCATCCTGCACTTTCTACTATGGCTTCAGACCAGACCTTTCCCAATCGGAAAAGAGAAAATCTCGTCCAGTTTAACACATTGATGGGCTGCTTAAATACTGTAACATTTGTAATTATGAGTGTACGTCTTTAAGAGGGGGATCGGGTGGGTGTAAGGTAAACTAGGAAAAAGAAAGTGTGGCGGAGGAGCAGTCATTGTTAGAGAAAGTTCCGCGTGCTGCCTAAAAGAAACCAGTGGCTTCTTTTCATTTTTTTACAGTACGTATGTGAATTGTGCCATTGGATGTAGCAACCAGTCATCCCTCACTCATTGAATCACATTGCAAAATACCACAAAATGAATAGCTGTATCTTATACTTCAATTTGCATTGGATTTGTGTTTTTTTTTTTGCGCGCAACGCAAAATATCTGCGAGACTGCATCAGTGATGCACAGTTGCGCACGCGAGCAGTTGACAGGGACCATTGGCTGACGTTTTTTTTTTTTTTTTTTGCTACCCCGTCCCGCGATCGACCAAGACTGCCTTACGACGCATTGAGCACCTGTTTTAAACTATAGCATCATCATGTTATGGATTGAACCAGACAGTACTACTTGGTGGGAACCAGGCTCATAAGAAGCTGTTTTTCCTTCAATACTTAAGCCCCTTCTGTTGAAATAAATGGAAAATTTATGGCCATCTGGACAACCTAACACAATTTTATAATACCACTTTGTCCCTTTCGAGGACTATGGAAGTGGTTGTGCATGATTCATGTGCCTGGAAAAAATACCATTATGGAGAAAATCAAGGAACAGTCCCTCTCTGCAACATGTTCCTCCTTCCATTTTCAATTAAAGCAGTGATCAAGGCCAAGCACCAACATCAAATAAGATGCAAGCACTTCTACGTTTCAAATCCGTTGTTTGGCCCGCAGCTGAATTGATTTTATAAGAGCCCTTGCGAGTGGCATAGCAATGCGGCAAGTAAAGACATTTAAAAAGAACCAAACCTGTCACATTTGATATGCGGGTGATTCTCAGTACTGGGACCAATCGATAGTGGAATGAGGGCAGGTAAAGGTTAAAAAAACACGTCAAGCTACTCGCATGAATTCCACACGTCTGCTTCATGTAAGAGTGTTACATCCTAAATGAACAGAAAACATGAATCAAAGGTGGGGATAAAACTAAAGATATGATACATGACGTTGAATATAATCTGTTACTTGTGATCAGATGCCGTTTATAACACTTTCCAATAGTGTTTCCACCTGTCTACCTTTATTCACGTCTAGATTTCAATGTTTGAAAAACCTTAAAAGGGGAGAAAGAACAAAAACACGTATACATGTATTGAAAGGAAAAAAAGCCTCTGAGAGCCACAGTAACAGATCTTGCAAGTGATTAGACATTCACCAATTACTATTCTTCTTCTGCACCTCCACAGCAACATAATGACATCTAATTAGATAATTAGCACCGCTTGCATTACATGAATAGTTGCAAGACCAGATGAAACAATCCTGATGGCTGATTCACACGTTAAATTCTAACAATCATGAAACTAGTGTACACTTTCCCCCCCATTACCCTTTCACCCACCGTATAAACAATTTTCAGTGTCATCTTTTTCCATCCATGCCAATCTCGTCCATCCTCCTCTCTAACACCCACAGTCCTCATGTCCTCCCTCACAACATCCATCTACCTTTTCTTTTGTCTTCTTCTCGCTCTTTTTCCCTGGCAGCTCCATCCTCAGCACCCTTCTACCAACATACTCACTCTCTCGCCTCTGAACATGTCCCTCACCTTGTTTCCAAAACATCCAACTTTGGCTGTCCCTCAAATGAGCTCATTTCTAATCCTATCCAACCTCTTCACACCAAGCGAGAACCTCACCATCTTCATCTCTGCTCCCTGTTGTTTCTTCAGTGCCACCGTCTTTAATCCGTGCATCACGGCCGGCCTCACCATTGTTTTATAAACTTTGCCCTAAATCTTAGCGGCTACACTTCTGTCACATAGAACACCAGACACCTTCCGCCAACTGTTCCACCCCGCTTGGACCCGTTTCTTCGCTTCCTTACCACACTCTCCATTGCTGTTGTTGTTGATACCAAGTATTTGAAGTCGTCCACCCTCGCTATCTCTTCTCCCTGGAGCTTCACTCTTCCTCCTCCGCCCCTCTCATTCACGCACATATATTCTGTTTTACTACGGCTAATCTTCATTCCTCTCCTTTCCAGTGTGTGCCTCCATCTTTTTAACTGTTCCTCCACCTGCTCACTGCTTTCACTGCAGATCACAATATCATCTGCGAACATCATGGTCCAAGGGGAATCCAGTCTAACCTCATCTGTCAGCCCATCCATTACTACCGCAAACAGAAAGGGGCTCAGAGCAGATCCCTGATACAGTCCCAACTCTACCTTAAATTCTTCTGACACACCAATGGCACATCGCTCTTCTGCTACCCTCATACACGTCCTGTACTATTCTAACATATCTCTCCGCCACACCAGACTTGCGCATGCAGTACCATAGTTCCTCTCTTGGTACTCTGTCATAAGCTTTCTCTAGGTCTACAAAGATACAATGTCTCTTACTAATTCTGTCATGATTTAATATAAACATTAACACCTGTCACCTGGACATCTGTTCAGTTAATAGAATACAATAGAACTTTGTGATTGTATAAAAAAAAAATATATATATATATATATATATATATATATAAAACATTGTTTGATTGCACTTCTCGTCTGGAAGCTAAAAATCACATTAAAAGGATGGTTCAATAAATAGTTGGGGGGGGGGGCTGTTGCAGTTGCAGGAACTCCATTTCTGCATCCATCTTTTCATCGCCATTGGCAAGAAGCTATTCTTCACCGGTCATTAACGGTTTTAATGGTTCTCTTCCCTCGTTTCCATCCAGGTAGCGTGGGTTCAGCTCCCTCAGAGAAAAGGTGTGAATGAGTATGTGAACGTTTGTCTGTTATTGACTGCTAACAGTATTCAGGTTATAGGCTCCCTTTCATCTATATTCAGCTGAGATTAGGCTCCAGCTACCCGTGACTCCCCCTAACATGAAAAGTGATGTCGGAAAAGGATGAACAGACCCAGACATCTGTAGGACATTCCAGTTGTAAGGCATACAAGGTTGTTGACTCTCACATGTAACGGAAACAGATGATTTGGGATTTTATGATAACTAATTAAGGTAAGAAAAATATGGGCGCAACCCTCAGTCTGATACAGTTCATGTCATGAGCAAGGCGACAACTGTCGCTGGTCACAGCTGTTTCACATTTGGACTGTAATTAGACAGGCATTAAAGTTGGAGTTTTTATCACTGGCAATTGCCAGTTCGTTCCTTTGCGTTAGTGAGTTGGATTCACCGCTTCTACGCGTAAGTTAGAATAACACTCGTCACAGCGATTGTGTGCCTTTTAGTTTGATCCTGTTCTGTTGAGTTAGTTGGTTTTCTTCAGAGTCATCAAACCCTTGCTGTATGTCTTTTGGATCCCACCTAGCCCAGCGTTTCTGTGCCTCTGCCTTGTCGGACTGCTACACCGTGTATGACCCAGTTTTCGGAATAAACTACATTGAACATTAAAGGCCAAGTGTCAATCCTATAACCATTCTAAAATAGATATTGTCATGAAAAATACATATGACATTATTCACTTGAATGTCTATACGAAAAAATAAATGTGAGCGGAGACCACGTCATCCATGCGCAAAGTTGCAGAAGTGTCATTCTACGACATCCAAGTGGTCGCCATATTGTATCCTCTGTCCGTGACGTCACCCGGACATTCACCAATGGAAACACGCGGTGCACCCCAACAATGGGAGACGAACACGCCACTTCTGACACGGAAGCTCTTTTCGAAAAGGAGAACACCACACAACCGGAGTACGCGATGAACAACACCGTCGAGCCGGGGCGCTTTACTGCATTGTCGCGAACATGGCTGCGTGAGGCAGAGCCGAGCCGTCCTGGTTTCGGGGGTTGTTCATAGACGCCGCAGTACGCGATGAACAACACCGTCGAGCCGGGACGGTTTACTGCGTTGTCATCGCACATGGCTGAGTGCTGCATTGCGGCAGCGTTCTTCAGAGCCGCCACTGTCCGGGAGCCCGTGCGTTTCGCTGGCGAAGCGACGCAGCAGCCCGATGTCATTCGACACGCATATCGACACATTTCGTACGCGGATCTTTTGTCACGTTATGAGAGACGGATTACGTGGTCCGCCCCAAACGATTATTTGTATACACACCTACCTGTCATTTAGAACCCACGAAGCTCTTGTCCTCTGCATCCGTGCGATCCATTTTTCACGATGAACTGGTTCGCTTGCAAACTTATGAAGGGTAAATCCATCCTCCCGAGTGTTCAACCAATGTCCAGCAATGCAAACGAGCCGGCATTTTGGCTAACACGAAGGAACAACAAGCTACCTTCCCGGAGGTAAAACTTATAGAAACAAACGAGTCCACTTGAGGGTCCATGTTGGCTGCCGTTTTTTCATTAATAACATACTAAAAATCGTGCATTTCATGACAGCGGTACTTTAAGCCTCTGCCTCGAAGCCCTGCATTTGAGTCCTTCCCTCCACAGGATGTTCTTGACAGAACGAAGTGGCCTGCACGGCCAGACGCCTCGCTTTGGGTGGCCTGGACACCAGACAGGCTGGGGTTGGTGGGTTTGTGATTGGCACGTAATCATGATGCACGGGTGGTGCGGGTGACCAGGCAGGAGAGGATGATATAACGGAGCTCACCCGAATAGGAGATGCTTGGTCCCGGCGATGCCACTGTGCCTTCTTTCGTCATTGTGGACCACGTCTGATGCCTTGGGTCGTCTTGAAACATTTGACTTTTAGTCCCTTCCAATCACATATATTATTTTGATGTTTTCAGTGTTTATTGTGGAACACCCGTCCCAATCATGTCAATATTGTTTAGTAAAGGTTCTGGCTTGATTTCCTTAGCCGAGGTGGAAAACTCAAAGGTGGCAAACTTTTTATCCATATCAGCTGTGTCAGCTAATCAGCAAGATTAAGCACAGCATACATCAAACAGAATTCCCTGACAAGTTGGGGATCAGTGCCAAATGTGCATAACAAGATTGCAATTTTTGGGGGTGCACATCGGGATGACAAATGCATAATGAGTACTGTATTTTCTCTAAAGAAGAGGTCCCTTCCTAGTCCCCGAATGCAAACTGATCGTATTCACATTGTATCCCACTGCCCAACTGCATTTTTTTAATCCATCATAAAAAGAAATACATCATTATTATTATGACATTACATTCTAGTTTGAAAAGGTACACTTTTTAGGATTTTACATAAAGCCATCCACCTCTGGCTGAAGTTGTCACGGTCAGATATACTGTCAATTCCACATTGCCTTTGCCAATGCAGACAAGTTTCCACTTTAGTGGGGGTCGTTGCCCTTTGTTGGATAGCTTTCTACTTTAATTGGTCTCAATTTTGTATTCACTCGACATCAACGTTGTTATGGGAACACTACGGTAAAATACAGGTACCTCTTGTTCCAACTGAGTGACTCCAAAACATCTTTCAGGCATCGTTTGGCAATAGGCTGCATGTTTGTTGTGGCCGAGATCCAGTATCGATCTCTCAGACCCCGGTGGGTTATTAGGGCATGTTAGCATAGAAATTGCAACAGTATCATCATTCCACCGCAGCATTTTCGTTTTTTTTAAACTTTTCAGGCATGCACAAATGGACACTGAGAGCGCCGAAAGTCGATACTTATACAAAACGGAGTAGAAAAAGCTTTCACACTGAGGCAGGATGCGTCTCATTAAAAATACAGACCCCAATCAGTTGGTCTCACTGAAGATTTGTATTTGTTCATGTCCAACAGCGTCGTGTGATACATGCAAAGTGGTGTATACATATTAGGAAAAAAAGCACTTCTCTTGTTTTTGCTAAACTTTATTGGGTAATGTGTAAGCCATTGTAATGAACATCTAAATTATTCACCAGGCTTATCACACATTCTCTGGCAACGCAACTTCTGACTGATTGAAATTCTGCTAAAATGTTACGTTAAAAATGATTGCAAATGTTCCGCATGAAATGACTAAGCGCATATATAGAAGGAAACAAATCTCCATGGGCAGCTCGTCTACTGGATGTCCTTCACACATTGCTGAGTGAGACAAATGGGAGCATCGATGGCAAAGTCATAAATCAAACTGGATGATAGTATAATACTTACAGTGCAGACCATCTTTTTAAAAGTAATCCGTCCCTACAAGTGACAATGTCAATCTGTAATTTCTATTTATTGAACAATTATACAGAAATCTTGACACATATCCATAACATCAAATATACTGTATAACTAAAGAAATGAAAGGAAAATAAGAACACAAGTACGAGTACCGTTCCAGGGTCAAACTTTTGCCAACATTCTTCTCTTTCTTTTGGCTGGTCCCGCTAGGGGTCGCCACAGTGTGTCATCTTTTTCCATCTAAGCCGATCTCGTGCATCTTCCCCTCTAACACCCACTGTCCTCACGTCCTCTCTCACAACATCCATCAATCTTTTCTTTGGTCTTCCTCTCCGCTCTATTCCCTGGCAGCTCCATCCTCAGCACCTTTCCACCAATCTACTCACTCTCTCGCCTCCAAACCATCGAAGTCTGCTCTATCGAACCTCGTCCCCAAAATATCCAACTTTGGCTGTCTCTCTAATGAGCTCATTTCTAATCCTATCCAACCTGTTCACCCCAAGCGAGAACCTCAACATCTTCATTTCTGCCACCTCCAGTTCTGATTCCTGTTGTTTCTTCATTGCCACCGTCTCGAATCAGTACATGATGGCCGGGCTCACCAATGTTTTATAAACTTTGCCCTTCATCCGAGCAGACACTCTTCTGTCACATAACACACGAGAAACCTTCCGCCACCTGTTCCAACCTGCTTGGACCCGTTTCTTAATTTCTTTACCACACTCACCATTGCTCTGGATTGTTGACCCCAAGTATTTGAAGTCGTCCACCCTCGCTTCTCTCTCCAGCCTCACTCTTCCTATTCCACCCTTCTCATTCACACACATATACTCTGTTTTACTTTGGATAATCTTCATTCCTCTGCTTTCCAGTGCTTGCCTCCATCTTTCTAATTGTTGGCACTTGCTCCCTGCTTTCACTGCATAACATCGTGGTCCATGGTGTAGGCGAGTATAATGTGATGAAAGTTGAGTCAAAGTCGATGAATCGATAATGCCCCCCCCCCAAAAAAAAATTTCCTATGCCATGGATCAGTATTTCACATTCACATTCGTCAAAGCCATGCACGCATTTTTCTTCTACCGTATTCTAAATGAGCAATCAGTCTCATCTTGTTTTCCATAGTATAACGTACTTTAAAATGGAACATTTGTCATAAGGCTCCACCAAATTTAAGCATGTCACGTGCCATTATGTTTGTGCATGCTGTGAGACAAAGTAACTTATTAGCATGTGGTTAGCCGGCGCATTAACGAAGAACCTTTTTGTGCCCAAGATGGAGATTCACTTCGCCGGCAGTTCGGTGGTCTCGCTAGTATGAACATTTTCAAATGACTGAGATCGCAATAGCCTATAATGACATATTTCGTACTCTATCATCCCTGAAAATGTATGACGACTGTGTCACCTAATTGGCCGGACGCTCAACGGCAAGCTGAGAGTTTTCAGTACATTTGCCGACTGGAAATTGAGATGGCAAAAACGTCATTAGTGGTTAGTTGATTTCAAGCTTTAGCGGAGTAGTCGACTAATTGGGTCAAGCACTGATTTAGTCTTCTGTAGTTCTTCATTCATGGGGTATTTTTCACAAAAAGCAGGCCTATAATTTTAAATATATCTCTGTATCTCTTTTAAATTCATGTATTCCAGCTCCAGTTGATTTTGGTCTACTTCTCATCCACAGAAAAACAAACAAAAAAAGAATTAAGTCAAAAACACCAGACTGCACTGGTTATTGAACACAGGTGGTGAGCAAGTAACATCATGCCACGCAGTGATCTCTGCAGGCTTCAAACAGCATGGGACATTATTAGTCCATTACTCCCATTTCACAGGATGTTTTTGGCTCCCGACATAAGTTAGATGTGGCGGGGATGCACATCGACAAATGCAAAAGAATGCCCGCGAACATAGATGTTGACACAAAATACACAGAGCGACTGCCTGCAGAAACAGGGAGCTCATTTCTAAATTAATTGTAGACGGACAGCTCGGATTGGACCTGGCACCATGCACTGTAAAAACAAAATTCCCTTGCACAGCCGAAGTGATAAATCCTCATTGAACACTTTAGAGGCTTGGGCTTGGAATATGTCAAAATGCATGCTGGTGTTGTGTGCCAGTAAAGATTTTGGGAAAACAGAGGCTTTAAGCAATGATGAGGTCCCAGGATATTTTAATTTTAAAATGATAATACGTCCCATTCTAACCAAACAATTCTCCTACTGACTGAGGTGGTACTTGACAGATCCTAAACTAAATATGATAGGGATATAATTTGGTTATGGAATCAAACAGAGTTTTGTATTTTATTGAGTAGACCTTACTTAGAAGTATCCATCCATCTATTTTCTTAGCCACTTATCCTCACAAGGGTCGCGGGGAGTGCTGGAGCCTATCCCAGTTGTCAACGGGCAGGTGGCAGGGTACACACTGAACTGGTTGCCGGCCAGAAGAGCAGAAAGTAAACATTAGCATTGAGACCACAAGTTTAAATTTAATATAAATCTGACCCATGTTGCGTTTTAGTTAAATTTTCTGTTGTATTCTAAGTTAGATGGAGTGTAGGTGCTCCATCTGTCCTAAGTCTCAATTAAAAACACACAGTCAATATTGATGTGTAAAATAGGCCATGAGAGTCTCTGTGGGGACCCTTGATGCGACAGGCTCAAAGTGGCAACAGCAATAAAAAAAAAAAAAACTTATCTGGGACCTGACATTTAAAAGGGCAACGTTCAGAGATCTGGTTTGAGTGTAGCCGTTACTGGTGTGGTGATGAAAATGACCCGCCGAGGTCGTTTTCTGATTTGTCTGGTGATGATAATAACTGGGATTGGCATGGCCCAAGATTGAAATGTCAGTGTGTTGACTGTAGGGGAGCTGGTTGTTGACATGGTGTTTGATGGTGGCTTGATGGCCAGAGAGAGGAAACATCTGTGATCTATGAGGTGTGTCAGAAGAGTTCCAGGACTGTTGTCGCAAGAGACATACAGTCTTTCAATTCCAATCTTGCGGTTTTCCCCCTTCAGTGTGTCCCAGACAATCAAACAACGCATCAACAAAAAGATCGTATTGTTTGCTTTTACCACGACATGGCTCACAATGTCCTGAGCATCTGACAGTTCCTGACAGAGAAGAACATTGCGGTGCCGGAGCTATGCCCCTACTGCCAACTTTTCCCATTTCCCAAGTTCAAAGGGGGACCCGTTTTGATGACGTGGACGACATCAAGATGGCTGTGACAACAGGCATTGTCATGCATGTGTACAAACAATGAGAAATCCATTTACAGTCGATGTTTGGGGTATCACAGGTGACTGTTTGGGCAATGAACAAACGGCACACAGGAGTACCTGAGCCAGAACCTCTCGACTGTGAGGCAGACTCGCAAATCCATAATAATAATTCTCATTAACATCTTAAATCATCATATTGTTTTGCCTCAAACTGACGAGCCTGGGAGAGGCTGCTGGAAGTTGTTCTTTCACAGTGCAAGATTGTTTTTTTTCCAATGCTGCACTGCTTTTCACCTTAAAATAATTTCTACGTAGTATCAAAAGAAGTTTGCTACCTAGGGCAAGCTGCACTGGATTCGTTAACAGATTAGACATGGGCCAAGAGCACAAGGCAGTAAAAACATTGCAAACTCTTCCTTGATTAATATGTTCCGTGTGGAAACATGACAAAGAAACTTGTTACATGCACATTGGACATCATGTTTGAATAAAAATCCAACGGAGGGGAAAAAACAACTTCCTGTGCATTTTTTTTTTGTTTTGAAATGGAAGAGATTTTTGTCCGCCCTGTGATTTGCTGGCAACGTCTGCTGTGAGTTTACCCTATGTCACCCGTGTCCCAAGTGAAGGCAATTGCTATCGAAAAGAGATGGTTGGATGGATGGATGGATGGGTGAATATTGTCAAAACCAGACAAGCTTTGAGGCTGTCCCAAGTGGGATTTCCATCACGCTACGGTTTCAGTTCTGTTTATTTTTTTCAGTCCAAGTTCAGCCTTTTGAATTCCAGGATCTTCTGCTGAGGTCTACATGCTCTCACAAAAATATGAGGGGTTACTATTTAGAGTCTATGAACAGCAAAGCACATGTGGGAGGCACTTGAGAGAAAGCAAAAATAAACAGTGATGCTATGCTCTACCCTGGATTATATACTTTGGTATGTTTTCTTCACTTGTGTGAATTCAGGAAAACCAATAATGATGTCCCGGTCTCCTCGATTGCATTTCCCAATTTACATCCTCATTTTTTTTTTTCCTCCGCTCGGAAAGGACAACAGCGATTAATAATTGAAATCTATTTTGAACAACATGTTGTTGCTGTGGTCTGATTTGGGAAGCTGAAATGGATGTCACAGTAATGGCCAAAGGCCAAGCTTCCTTATTTTCTCTTCTGCAATTGAAAAAAAAAAAAATACATTCCAGTTCTTCTTATTAGCGCTTTTAAAAGTATAAACAATTTGTGAGAAGAGTGGAATCCTGGATCATCTGTTACGTTTCTGAATGCGGTATTTCTGTCAAAAAGTCTACAATTTTGGATTCCATGAAAAAAATGTAAATTGTGGTTGCAAACAACACACTAAGAGCAATCTTCATCGCTTCGGAAAAAGAAAAAAAACCGCCAAGAATCAGAAAATTGGGTCAGTCTCCTGATATCCTTTTGTTTGCCTACCCAGGCAGGCTTTGCGGTTATTGTTTGATGTCAGTTAAGTTTTATGGAATGTCATTCTTGTGCACAGGACTGCAAATGCAAGTGCCGCTGCTCCTTTATCCTTTGAGCGCTTCTCTCTTCTCGCTATCGTCGTAAATCTCCCTCTCTCTCTCTCTTTCAATCTGCCCCACAAGATGCTATCTTGGACTACTTAATCTCACTACCAGCCACAGCTGTTTATGCTCCCGAAGGGGGTGTGGGGGGCTGGTGGGGTGGGCCAGGGTCTTGTCAACTGTCGAGACACATTGTTCAGCCTGCGAGGAGGCGATGAAGAGATTAAAGGGTGGCGCTCACGGTGTTACTGAGACGTCAGAATGGGATGTGAGATAACGATGAAAAGCCGGGTTAAAGCGAGACTGAATGGGGAGGCCATCGTGAAAGCATATTTATAAGTCACTGTTGATTACAAACGTGATTTTTAAATATTTCTGTAATGATTAAGACACCAACATAGCACAGTCTTTAATGCGAAAATATTACAGATCTTCTTCTTTTCCTTTCGGCTTGTCTCGATTAGGGGTCGCCACAGCGTGTCATCTTTTTAGATCTAACCCTATCTCGTGCATTTTCCTCTCTGACACCCACTGTCTTCATGTACTACCTTACAACATCCATCAACCTTTTCTTTGGTCTTCATCTCGCTCTTCTGCCTGGCATCTCCATCCTCAGCACCCTTCTACCAATACATTCACTCTCTCACCTCTGGACATGTCCAAACCATCTAAATCTGCTCTCTCGGATCCCTGATGCAGTCCCACTTCCACCTTAAATTCTTCTGACACACCTACATACACACAACATCTCACTGCTGTTCTGCCGTCCTCATACATGTCCTGTACTATTCTAATATATTTCTCCGCCACACCAGACTTGCGCATGCAGTACCACAGTTCCTCTCTTGGTCCTCTGTCATAGGCTCTCTCTAGGTCTACAAAGACAATTCTTCTTCTGATCTTCTCTGTACTTTGCCACGAGCATCCTCAAGGCAAATAATGCATCTGTGGTACAGTTGTTTTTTTTTTAATTCACTGTTCCAGACCAGATGATAGCTTGGATAGCTCCAGCACTTGCCTTACCCTTGTGAGGATAAGCAGCTCAGAAAATGGACGGACAAATATGTTGTTATATCGTACAACCACTATTTCTGAAAACTATTACACAGATAGTGTTGCATGAGGTTGAGCAACTTCTGGCACTGTGAATCGGTAACCAGTCAGTGACCATTTAAGTCCATTCCACATTTCCTCTGCATGTGGTTTTTAACCACACAGATAGGACTTGGGAGTCAGAACACATTTGTATTTCTTCGAAACTATGTCCCTCTACGCTCTTTCGCCTATCTATATATACTTATACAGTATATGTGAACAAATTGGGGGAAAAAAATGGGAAAACTATTGCAAGCGATCATGGTAACATATGTTTACACGACATAGCCTGTGAGCACTTCAGATAAACAACCCAAGATGACATGGAACACAGACACCCACAAATGAGGTGGCGCATCAATTTATCACCGAGTGAGTAAGCAAATTTGCATTGCCGGAAGATTTTAATGTATTCACCGGTGAAGAAATCGACTTTTCATCACGACTCTAGTATGTAAACACCTTCTTTCTTCGGTTTCGACTCCTCGCCAATCAAATTCACTTTGTAGTACCAGCTACCCTTGATGCTAGTACGAATTGAACAGTCTCCCCAAAGCCCAAGACTGATGATGATTCTGTTATCTGTGGTGTGTTTATACATAAGTTCGACTACTGGTAAGCGAGTTAGGCAGGACAAAAAAAAAGTGGTGGAAAAAAAAAAAAGAATATCCATATACTGTAAATAAATTTATTCTCTCAATCTATGGAAGCAATTTTCCAGAGGGCATTGAAAGATGCGCAACATCTGGAGAAAAATAATGAAAACAGTTAACGTAGGGTGGGGTGAGTCAAACTAAAATGGTAAAAAAAAATAATTTAACACTACAGTACCATATAGCTCTCAAGTCCTTGGATGTTTTCAGTAATTTTCTTCAAACATGCACTGTATAGTATATTTATAACAAACTCTCAGAATACATTTTGTACATCTTGAATTTTGAATCTAGGAATAGAAATAAAATACTCTGGGGATTTGCTGGCGACCAGTCCCAAGTCAGATGGGATAGGCTCCGGCTCACCTGTGTGACCATAACAAGCAAAAGTGCCATAGAAAATGAATGAATGTTATATAGCAAATAATTTTAATCCAGTTCTCTGCCAGGATCCAATTTGTGTACTGAATGCACTTGAGCGGAAACTACGGGGGGAAGTTTAATCAAGCCAAGTAATGTAGTGCCATAAATATGAGTGTTAATGACAGCTTTGTGTATATCTAATTACAGGCACCGAGAGAATAAACAAAAGCAGAAGGAAGAAGGAAATTAAATCCATAAGCAATGATTTCTACAGTACTAATTTTCTTTCCTGCACAGCCATTCTTTTTATTTGTTTCACAAACAGCTTTTGCGGCGTTCCTTTAGCCTGGGTAATATTCCTCTAACGCTATTCTGAGTTTGCCAGTAGATGCTTCCCTCTGCTCGGGTGGTAAATATTTGTTTCCAAGGCGACATTCGGATGGCAACAGCAGGCGTTATCACCTGTGAATCTTCAAATAGCCACGTAAAAGCATGCGACTGCATTGGCCCAAGGGCACGAGGAAAGATCTTTAGAACGGGACAAGATTGATTTGTTCTAATGTAAACACCATTTTAAAGACTTCCCTCTGTTTGTTTTCCATGTCATCCTCACAGGAAATAGTCACTGTAAATTTAATTGAAGATAAACCATGACATCACCAAATGTATGAATTATTCATCTACTGTAACTAAACTGAGATCTGATGAGATTTAAATTACATCCCAAGTAAATCGAGAAGGCAGGGAGGGAATGTTTGTGTGTGGGCCGTGGGGCGGTAGGACAAAGTAAGATCAAATTAAATACTGTCAAAGTAAAGCAAAATCTGTTCCAGAAAGCTGGTCTGGCATACATTTTTTTTTTATATGCTGGGGAAAAATACATTTGCCATTGTCCCGACATCCATTCATTTTCTGTATTGCTTATCATGTGAGCTAGAATGACTTTAAATCCAAATGCCTTAAGAAACCTTTTATCATTCTTTATATCATACAAATGCAAAAAACAAAAAAAAGTGTACTTTACCTTGATTTACAAGTTACGAATGGAGCCTCTTCAAAGAGTACACTTTCCGGTGTACTGTACATCCATCAAAACCCACTGCTTATGTTCAAACTGCATGTTACTGTGGCTTACACTAACACTAGGACTAAAACCTCAGTCTGTTTTTTTTTTTTTTTTAATAAACACAGACACTCGATGCCATGGATACCCAGACTTCTTTTTACAAAAAGATTTACTTTTCAAGCAGCCAGCCTCTCGCGAGCTACCGACAACAGGGAGTTTGGGGGATGGATGATGACGATCCCAAACCATTTTAAGGTTAATGTTATGTTGCCTCCTATATTTAAAATACAGAATTTGCTTTTTGTGCACTGTATTGTCTGTGCTTTCATCCGGTGCCAAGGTGGAATTTAAAAATTGCACACCATCTCATCCTGCAATTTCCACTTTGGCTTCAGCCCAGACATTTCCCATTCGGAAAAGAGAAAATCTCGTCCAGCTTAACCACATTTTCTTCGATTCTTAAAACAACAGCATTTATTTTTTAACCTTCTCCATTAATATCGAAAGTAAACATAAGCAGCGCGTCTAGCTCGTCTTTGCTCTACGTTGCCCAGACTGTGTTGCTAACTAAAGAAGCGGTGGTGGACGCTGTCATTACAAAACACATTGATGGGCTGCGTAAGTACTGTAACATTTGTAATTATGAGTGTATGGCTTTAAGACTTTTTTTTTGGCACGCTGTCCCGCGATCGACCGAGACTGCCTCGTGATCGACGCATTGAGCACCCCTGCTCTATGCCTACATGAATGTTGGGCATTATAGTAATACTCGAAGAGCTGTGTATTTTTTTTTTTTGGGCAGTGAATAATTGAGAAGGAAATCCAAGGCATGTCTTTTTTTGGATCTCGGGTGAGATCGTGCACCTTATTTGTGGAGGTTGCAGGGTGAGGAGGTTGTTTTTTTGGGGAAATATTGCCTACAACATAAGAGTATATGAGCCGAGCAGTGTTAGTCCAGGAATAGCTGACTATACAAAAGAAGCAGAGAAACAGATGGATGCCATCATACAATCTCTTCCTTGAGCGAATGATGAAGGGTATACTTCAATTTCTCCCGAGAAATTCAGTTTTACATTTTGCGGCAGCCTGTGGCCTGTGTACGTGTGTGTTGTATACGCTGCAACTATTTGCTGTAAACGTCAGTGAGCGTCCCACCTGTTCTCTCGCCTCACTTGAAAATGAGCCATTTTCCAATGATTATGCTGTGTCAATCATGGTGTGACAGTGTGTGTGTGTGGGTGGGTGGGAGAGAGAAATTATATGTAATGGGCTATTACTGCACCAGAAGTCCTCTCCAGCAGTCAGCCCATGGGATATTCACTAGAGAGCTAGGAGATTGGGAGAAAGATGCCTGGAGGAAATCAGAGCTGATGAAAAAGGCTCCAGAGACATCGTTATGAGGATCAGTGCGCCTTTCAAGATGGGAGGCCGCGGAGGAAATACATCTTTGGTGGCCCCTCTTATGTGTTTTGAGGCACAATCTCTGATTTGAACAAGCCAGAAATAGTCCTCAAGGTTGGAGGCTTTGATTAACATCTTAGCTCCTAACCGTTGAAAAGTTTTGCACGTCTGGGTCAAAACTATTAAAACGGTGATCAGTGATGAACTTTAAACTGAAACAAACACTGTACCCTCGCAAGTGAAATACAGCCCCTTTCCTCCATCCTTTCATTTTCTAACTGCCTGTCGTCATTCGGGTCACGGGTGATCTGTACTCCCTCAGCTGGTGTTAAGCAAAATGCAGTCGGCACCAAATTGTAGGACAGATCTCGACAACCATTCGCGCTGACATTTTGAAAGGACTCATTTCAATAAATTATGACCTTTAAAAAAAAATGCATACATTCAGTGTATCATCTTCTGTGAATCAATGATAAGGTAACAAAAGTTTGACATTTTCTTTAAGAAAATAAAATTTCAATCATGAAATGTTTTGGAAGCACTCATATTTAACACTTTTAAGACCTCAAAAACTAAATTGAATTACACGTGAAAAACAAAACTTTTACCCAGGTTACCCAATAATAGTGTCCAGGAGTAATTCAGAATGAATCTTCAGACTTGATTACAATGGACCTTTCTGACCTGTCCATCACTCACACAATAACAGCCAATCAGATAGCCGCATCGTCTTAACCCCTGGCTTGCCACGGCCCTGCCGCCATATTGTACCACAAGCAATGCTGGTTGTCAGTAGCGTGCGCTTGGAAAAGTTCATGTTACGAAGAAAATGGTCCTCAGATGCGCTTGGGGAACGTGCAATTCTGATGAAAGATATCCTGCTAGGTTACAAGGGGTCCGGTTGATTCGTTTTTCAAAGCCTAAAACACAGTTGAGAGGGAGTCTACGATGAATTAAGGCTTGCGGAAGAGCGCACGTACAACTAAATGTGAACAATATCAACAAACACTAGGCTGTATGTTTGAAGGGAAGTCAGGTAGAAGTATCTTCTCTGAGTTTGATTGAATTATTATCAGTGCTTTATACATTGCAGGAGAACAACTTTCACTTTGTTTGTGTATCACTGACCTGCTGAATGAAGTGTGTCATGTTTTATGCCGAAGAGTCGGGTTAGTTATACGTAAATGCGTGAAGTCATGCAAGAGAAATGTCTATTTGCCTATTCACATCAGACTTTTAAGACAGAGCACTGGGTTTCATTACGAGCCAAGTCAAATGAATACACCCACTCACTTATAAAGACTACAATGATACTCATGATCTTTCCAAGTAAAAAGTACTCACCCTGCTTTGCATGCGCATTACGATTCCACTATTTTATCCTGTTGGATTTCAATATGAAGTTTGTGAGGCGTCAAACTTTTTTGCATCGATCGCCAACATTTCGCTGTCACTCTGACATTGTGTCCTGCTCCGTCCAAAATCTTAATTACATGTACATATCCTTGTTTGAAATAGTTGAGAACTCTCTGTAGAACTCTCTTGGACAAGTCTGATGCATATGGGCATTTGCCAAAAAACATACCCCAATATTATCTGGGATATACGCGATCGAGAGTCAACTTCAAACATGTTCTGTTCAATCGCCATTTTGGAGACTTGTGGGACATGGCGGAGCTCAAGATCAGTATTGGAAAGGTCCACTGGCTTGTTTTAAAACTCCACTCCTGAAGCAAACATTTCATCACTACTACATGCTGTCGTTCACTAAAATCCTGGTGGCCATCTTAACGTGACAGAGAAAGACCCTTAAAAGTAGCTGAATTCAGGTAAATAATGGCCTGAAAGTCCTTCAGCATACTGACAACACAATCTGAGAGCAAATAAATGGAATTGAAATCTGCATTGTGAACCACTGATGTGCATCGTAAAGGTTATCAACATTGGGCTCAAAATAAAAACCTGAGAGGGAAAAAAAACCCCACTACTTACTACTATATTATAGTATTTTTGTTAGTATTAAGTATTTTTGTTAGGTGTGAGTTGACTATTTGTAAGGTTATATTTTTTAAACTTTACTTTCTCTGCAGTGCGGCCCTGATAAACCATTTCAAACGAAGTTCACCAACTCGCAAGAACTGCACAAACCGAAACCACTGCATAATTTGTCATTCTTCGCAAAAGCAAAGGTGACACTAATGCATGAAATTTACATTTGTTGTTAATGGGGAAGGCTGAGTCGGTGGCGCTCGTGGCAATATGTGATATTTGAATATTTGATGCCTCCTGTCTGTTGGCTCAAGCCATTAAACTTCAAGCCTCACGTGGCTATACCAGCTGTATGAAAGAAAACCTTTCTTCAACTTTCTGAACTGTGGAACTCCAGCTGTCTCGGGTGCTGCAGAGTCCTCCTCGTGTTTCATCCAGCTGCTGTGATATGGAAATTGAATGGAAGATGACGGCACAAACACACTTTTAAAAAGGCTGTTTGCTCATGTAGCATCGCTTTAAGGTACAGTTTGATCGTGCTACCAAATGAGATGAAAAAAAAAGAAGAGGTGTTGAAAGAAGAGACCTTGTGACACTATCATGAACAATCACGGCAGGGAGTAATGGTGACATTTTTAAGGCTGGTACTTCCTAAATGTGATGTATTATATATTGGGAATAACTGAGAAACTCACTGTGTGGGTCGTTGTGCAAATGTGTCCTGTTAATGAATGGTTCACCGACAATCACATGACCAGTGTACTTTAGGCAACATGGGGATGAAGTGCTGCCCTCCTTGAGGGAAAACAGGGAGGAGATATGGCTAAATCGGCGTCGTCATAAAATGGTTGACGTTACTAAAAATGTTTATGATATTTCAGTGTTTAAAGGGCAGGTCATCACCTTTTTTTGGGGGGGGATCAGCAGGCTTCTACATATTTATAATTAGTTAAGCTTGTCATGGGCGAACTTTCCATGATTCAAGTAAAAATCTGTCCCAAAATTTCAAGTTATCATATATCATAAATGATTTTTGTTACCAAACGTGAATAATTGAAAATCACATTACTCTTGATTTCTGGTTACAAAACTAGTTAATAAATTGATGATGTAAATATGATAAGATGATTAAATATTTTCATTCCACAGTCATAATGGCCCTGTGAAAAAATCCTGAACTACAATGCGGCCCGTGAGAAAAATTAGTTTGACACCCCTGGTGTAGAGCAATCCTTTGTCACAGCGAGTCTGACCAAGTCTTGTCATGTTTCTTAGTTTGCCTTGTAGTCATCGGAGCTCGTTTCATGTTTTTGGACCTTGGCTCTAGTCTCGTCTCGTTTTTGAGCCTCTGTCTTACAAGCTTTACCTCGTACTTCGGACCTTGTTTCAGGATTATTGGACTTTGACTTTTTGCCACACGTTTTTGTGCTTCCGCCTTTTTGGACCGGTTAGCTGTGTACAACCTCTTCTTTAAATAAAAACCATTCTTAAGATAATGCCCTTGCCTCGGAGTCCTGCACTTGGGTCCGCCCCCGTGCCGCTGGCTTATGACAAAGCTATAATACAACACTTTGTTTTAGAGTTACTTTTTTTTTTTTAATTAGCGCATGAAAGCATTGAGGTAGAGGACGAAGTAACCCACTATTTTTGTCCGACTATACCAGAATACAAAGTGTTTATGCAGACAGTTGCACGTTGTATATTTGCTGACGCGTCTGTCACAACTTTCGCATCGGGCCCATGGACCCAAGTGTTCAGGGACCACTTTTTAGCTCAAAATAAACACCGACTGTCAAAATCAATCAAACAAAATGAGTAAATCAGATCTTTGTGTCATACGAACTTTTAATGTCAAGTCAAAGGTAAGAACAGCAAACGGGGCCATTTGTAGCTATTTTAAAATGCCGTTCAAAGCGTCTTAATGGTGAGAATAAGTTGTGAATATCAACTATATGATCCAGAGAATTCACGAGAGACGGAGGAGATAAAATGGAAAGAAAAGAGAAAAAAGTAGAGAGTGAAGTTGACGGTGAATGAAAGCTTGCTTGTGGTTGCTACAGAAACAGGACACTTGAGAATTTCAGTGTTCAATTTTATGTTGCTGTTCTATGGAATAAAATAAAAGGTAAAGTTCGGCCCTTCAACGACTTCTTCAGAGGTTGATGATAGAGTATTTTATACACGGCCTCTAGGTCCTCACAAAGCTTTTGTTCTATAAAAAGTTTCAGTCACATTGCGGCATGAGTCTGACCATCTTTGGAAGGTATCAGACCGGAGGGAATTTGAAAAAAAGGGCATTGCCGAGTTCATTTTTCTAATTCAATGCCTGTTGCTGAAGGAGTGTTTGTGCTGTGCATGTGTCCTCCATATTGAGTTTGCTGTATTTTCAAAGGAACTTTGGAAAGTTTGATTTGAAATCATTTTGAATAAGGCACGGGGGGTGGGGGGGTTGGTGCCGGGAGGAGAAATGTGTTACTGCCTTGAGGGGAGTTTTTCCAAGTAACATATATTAAAATCCCAAGTTTACTATATCAATGGCTGACTAAATCACACTAGCAACACCTATATAAATTTAACTTGTACTGAAGAGGTTTAACCTGGCATTCAAACAAGGGTGTGTACAATTTTTACTTCTATTGTGTAAAAACCCGGGGCGGGATGGGTGGTTCGAACATTGGATTCACAGTTTTGAGGTTTGCAGTTGAAATCCAGGCTCTGGCCTTTCCGTTTATAGTTTGCAAAGCTTTCCTCTGCGCTTGTATGGGTTTTCCGCAGGTATTCCGGTTTTATTCCATATTCCAAAATGATGCATTTTCTTTCTCGGTTATGTAGAACAAGCCTGATTTGCATCTTAATAACATTCATAAGTATTGCGCTTTACATATGAGTGACTCAAGGCTTTATGATGTAATCCACAGTCCATCGGATGAGAATAATATTCCCATCTACACCCACCAACACAGATGCACACCACTCAGAATTTTTTAGACTTTTTTTTGGGTACACATCTCTGAAACCACCCTTGCTGATGAAAAAAATAATCTTACCATAGACCAGACTAGTGTTTGTTTTGTGAAGCCATCTCTTTCTCTTCCTTCTGTTCCTAAAACCCCCCCCCCGACCCTCGACCCCACCTCCCGCCTTACCCTCAACGTTAAATGCATCTTCCAGACTAATCAATATACAATATAACTCCCCCCCCTCCCAAAAAAAAAAAAAAATAATACAGTTTGATGTTTGCCTTGCAGTCCATTTACCTGAAGCACAATGAGTAGGTGACAGACCAGGGGGTTATCTGTCAAGGAGGCTCGGGACCAGATTTTAGACCGAGATGAAGTGGGGCACTGAAGTTGAACCAGAGATAGGGGAGCGTGTCTCGGGAGTGGAAGACATCGATTTTGATCTCGACTTTGACGAGGCTGACAAGTCAACAGAGCGAGAGGCACCCGAAAAACTGGCTCCCGAAGAGACATTACAGTCCAAGAATTAAAGACTTGGTTGTCTGAACAGCCAGGCCAGGGACGCATGGATCTCTTTCTGACGTTATATTAAATTTCTGGTTCCAAAGAGGGCAAAGAAATTGAAACGTCAATGACTGAAATGAAGTTTCATGTCAAGAAGCGGTGACATATTGACTGACATCATGCATGATGACGGTTTGACCTTTTGGTGGTTTTTATGCCGATTTTAAGGCACATTTTAAATCTGGTTTTCCCAAATTGACAATCACTGAAGTGGGAGATTGCGTCGTGTTCTGGATTTCCAGACTATCCCCGTGTCTCTTTCTGACAAGACCTTGTAGTTGGAAACAACTTTGGTGTTCACTCCTGTTGATGCGTTCTGTTAAATAATTGATGTGAGTCCGGCGACAATAATGGAAGAAGAGTGCTTCGTTCTTTTGTCTCTGATGAATATGGAACAAATGTTGCCTTGTCCACGATTGCAGACATTTGTTTTTCCCACAGCATAAATTGTTTAGCATATAAGAAAGTTTGTGGTAAAGGAGTGAAGATGCAGCACTTCTTGCGAGTTAAAAATATGGTCCTGAAGATTTATATTTACGGCAGAGACAGTTTTCTCTCAGTTTTCTTTTTCCTGGCACCACAATGTCCTATTAATGATTTGTTTCTCTTCAAAAGTGTCACGACTTCCCTTTGCCAAAGGTTGTAAACAAGTCTGCACAAGTTTTAATAACAGTGAAAATAAAAAGAAGAGTAATTTAAGTTGTGTTTAAGAAAAACATTACCAAGAACTATCTATTAAAGGAGAGCATACTAGCAATATTGCTATACATATGAATACCAGAATAACACTACAATAAATATGGCCAACCGCCTGCAGGTGCACTCTGTGTGGCCCAAATATGTCACGATTTTTTTTTTTTTAATGATTTGAGGAGGGGGCAGGAGGGTTATAAACGTTTCCTCTACTAACCCTGACTTTTAAATTCTAATAGCAACAATTACACAAGATTGCACACATTACCTAGTAGTGGTACCACGGGGTCTTCGCCATCAGGATTAACATCAAGAATAGCCATTCATCCAGTTTTTTTGCCGCTTGTCCTCACAAGGGTCGCAGGGAGCGCTGGAGCCTATCCCAGCTGTCAACGGGCAGGAGGCGGGGTACACCCTGAACTGGTTGCCAGCCAATCACAGCGTACATCGAGACAAACAGCCACGCTCACAATCACACCGAGGGGCAATTTAGAGTGTCCAAATAATGTTGCATGTTGTGGGGATGCGGGAGGGAACTGGAGTGCCCAGAGAAAACCCACACCAGGCACGGGGAGAACATGCAAACTTCACACAGGCGGGTCTGGGACCTAATAACTGTGAGGCCAACGCTTTACCAGCTGATCCACCGTGCCGCCACATCAAGAATAAAATATACAGTACACAGACAATAAAATTATCAGCAAGCCTATGAACCATATTTGCTTTGAGACATTGTCTGCTTTGTAGCTCCGATGAGTCATACAAGATAAATGTAGGGGCGGAGCCACAGTAGTCAGGGTGTCCCTCGGCTGAAGGGTGACCACCCTGACGCCCAACTCCCATCTGCATCATGATGAATCAGCAAAATATTTTCCTGTCGAAGTTCGAATTTCCACTCCCGTTGGACCTTTTGAAAGGAACTCAGGAAGTGGCAGACAAAGCAAATACAAATCGCAGCATTTTTTTTTTTTTAACCCCCACTTTCGGGAATAACTCAACCTTGGTGGCGGTCCATTTCTTTTCTGTAAAAATCAATTGCGCTTCAATGCGCCATAACAAAACAGTCAGTGGGGACACTTCACAGTGACATCAAGCATTGTGAAGGCCCCCAACCCACACCCGCCACCCTTGGCACTTGGGAGTGCTCCTCTGAAGTTGGACGAGTGAATCGGCGGGGGACACAATGACTGAGGCGCCGACCGAAAATGTCATCACGAGGACGGAAGAAAATGAGGCAATTAAAATGTACCTGCCTCGAGGTTCATGACACACACCGAGTATTAGTTTAAATATTATGTAAAGGTCAGAGGTGTATGGCACCGATGGCAAAATAAATAGATAAAAACGTTCCGGAATAGTGTGAGGTCCCACGCCTTTGAAAGTGCACTTCCCTTACTGTATCAAACCCACCCCCATGTCTATACTCCATTCATCTGCAGAAAACTTCCATTTTTTTTTTTTTATCATAGATCTGGCCACATACAGTACATATAGAGTGACTTGGTGTAAGCTGGCCCAGTGGTATAAAAAGGGTCATTTTTGCTCTATATCCATGCAGGCGCTGTAAAAGATTTTGACATTTATATTAGCATTGCAATACATATGATTTATAAGCAGGAAGTGGCCATTGGCAATTCAGATTGCCCTCAGATGTTTGAATTTGAGTTGAGAGAGCCACTCATGAAGGTCATTGCGATGGCCAAATCGGCGCTTTATTGATCTTTTGCATTCAAATGACTTCAGTTAGAGCGGTAGAGGAAGAAATACAATGCAGTGGAAAAAAAGCTCAGAATATATAAATACCTAGCATTTAATAAGTACAAATTCTATTGAAATTCACCTTAAAATAAAACCCAGAAAATACTGTATGTACCGTAATTTCCGGCCTACAAGCCTCAGCTTTTCACCAGCTTTCAACCCTGCAGTTTATACCGTGATGCGGGGCTAGCGTTAGAGCACCTGGTTATAAGCCTCGGTACACAGAAAGTGTTTAATGCAGGGGTGCCCAGACTTTTTTTTACCCCAAGGTTTAATATTCAAGCAACCAGCCTCTCGCGAGCTACTGACAGGGGGTGGGGAAATGATGCTCCCAAACCGTTTTAAGTTTAATGTTATGTTGCCTCTTGTATTTAAAATACAGAATTAGCTTTTTGTGCAGTGTATTGTCTGTGCTTTCATTCTGGATCAGGCTGTGCCAAGGTGGAATTTTTAAAATGACACACCATCCGATCCTGCACTTTCTACTTTGGCTTCAGACCAGATCTTTCCCACTCGGAAAACAGCAAATCTCGTCCAGTTTAACCACTTTTTCTTCGATTATTCACATACTCCGACAGTCATTGTATCTTAAAACAACAGCATTTTTTTTTAAACTTTCTCCATTAATATCAAATGTAAACATAAGCAGCATGTTTAGCTCATCTTTGCTCTACGTTGCACAGACTGTGTTCAGCGGTGGTGGACGCTGTCATTATAAAACACGTTGATGCATAAGTACTGTAACATTTATAATTATGAGTGTACGTCTTTAAGAGCGGGGTTGGGGTGGCGGGTGTAATGTAAATTAGGAAAAAACTAGTGTGGCAGAACAGTGGTTGTTAGAGAAACTTCTGTGTGCTGCCTAAAAGAAACCAGTGGCTTCTACTTTTTTTTTTTTACAGTACGTATGTTAACTGTGCCGTTGGATGTAACAACAAGTCATCCCTCACTCATTGAATCACATTGCAAAATGCCAAACTTAATAGCTGTGTTATACATTTTAAATTTGCATGTTTTTTTTTTTGCACGCAACGCAGAATCTGTGAAGAGACTGCATTAGCCGTGCACAATTGCGCACGTGCGCAGTTTAGAGGAAACATTGGCTGACGTCTTTTTTTTTTGGGGGGGGGGGGGGGGGACGCCGTCCTGCGATCGACCAAGACTGCCTCGCGATCGAAGCATTGAGCACCCCTGATTTAACGCTAGCACCGCGCTAACGCTAAACTCTTTCTGTGTACCGAAGCTTATAACCAGGGAATTACTGTATATTACAAATCGGTTGAATCGCTTTGCAATATGATCTAATCAAGGATTATTCTGTGCTGGAGTGAAAAATAACACTTCCTAAAAGGTTTGGCTCATAACAGTTTCCCACTGTACTATCTTGAAGTGGAAAACAGATTAGACCAAACTGCAAGAACAAAAGTTGAGCCGAGCAGTGCTGTGCAGTGAAAAAGGAAATTATGTGGGAAAACTTGCAGACTTTGCTTTTACTCTGAAGGAGAGAGCCGACTCATTCCTGTGTAGGCTCAATTTAAATTCCAATTTAGTGAGATGAAGGAATCTAAAAAGAAAAAAAAGCACCCTTCCTTTTGTTTTCAGTTTTAAGTGAAGTGCAAAAACGCAAAGATTTTGGCCTCCAGAGTTTCTCAAAATGATCCTTTTGCATTTCTCCACTCGGATGTTTCCAGCCAGGGCAAAAAAGGTGAACCATGTTGGGGAAAAATAAAATTCATCATCTTCATTTGATTAATTTTATACTAATAAGCAGGTCTAATTCATCAAGCTTAACTTTAATTTCTCCTCTGAGCACGTTTCATTTGGAGCACACCTACAATTATTATTATAAAGTTTTTTTTTTTCGCTTGAATCTCCCTTGTGTTTTGATTATCTTTATTATGACTGCTGAATGACTCTTGCACCCCTTTTAATAATTCATGAAATGCCCAAGATAGAACCGGACCTGCATTGTTTTTTTTTTTTCATTTTTTTTTTTTATATTCACAATTTGTTTGTTAGCGCCACGCGCTCGTGTGAGACAGCATTTCCTGTTCTTTTTCACAAATTAGCGTTGAATTTAGATATGTGAGTGGAATATATTTGGTGAAAGGGCACTTTTGACAAGACGGATGTGTTTTTAGTTCTCATTTACAGTATTGCTGTGAAATGGGAGGCAGACTGTATTGAATATTTGGTTCATAATGAAATTGTCTTCTGTAAATCCTTATAAAGTGTCACCGATGATTGATGAATACCAAATGCTTTCAGATGTGCTTTAAATATTTTACATGCACCAGAAATATACTGCACAAATATACCCAGAGTGGGGTGTGTCGTTTTCTGAGAATAAAAGGCTTTTGTTGAGTGCTCCATCATAAATAACAACAATAAAGTAGAAGGGCGGCAGAACCACTGAAGAGAAAGAAAGTGTACTGTCTCCAAATCCAGTTTCTATTTCACTGCTCAGCTGACCTTTCCTGACTCAGATCGCCTTTTAAAATAATAAAAATTGTGTTTGCGAGGGAATGAGTCACACTGTAAGACATGGAACGAGGCGTTTGTTTTGCATCACCAAGTAGGAGGAAAATTCTCCCCTAATTCAGGTTGTCAGAATAACGTCTGGCTGTGAAACATCCGTTTAAAAAAAAAAAAAAACTTTCAGGCATTAAAGATTTATAGTGCAACCTCTTAGGTTAAGATTTTTTTTTAAGATCAAGTCAAATATTACCAAAGGAAATACCAGAAAATTAATTCACTTATCGTACACAGGGTTCATTAAACATTTAGGAACAGTAGGCTTTTTTTTTAAGTAACACTGTACGTGTCAACCAAGAAGTTTCCGATTGTTAAAATCTTTAAAAAAAAAAAAAGACACCATTCGATTCCCTAATTTCAATCATTGGTGAACAAATGAGGAGAGTAGAAAGGGACGTTCAGTGCTTGGAGGTCGGGTTATGTAAAATTAATTTTCAAATATACAATATACATTAGGAGCGGCACAGTGGCTCAGCTGTAAAGCGTTGGCCTCACAGTTCTGAGGTCACGTGTTCTATCCCGGCCCCCCCTGTGCGGAATTTGCATGTTCTCCCCGTGCCTGCGTGGGTTTTCTCCGGGCTCTCCGGTTTACTCCCACATACCAAAAACATGCAACATTGATTGGATACTCTAAATTGCCCCTAGGTGTGATTGTGAGTGCAGCTGTTTGTCTCTATGTGCCCTGTGATTGGCTGGCAATCAGTTCAGGGTGTACCCCGGCGCCTGCCCGTTGACAGCTGGGATAGGCTCCAGCGCTCCCGCGACCCTTGTGAGCATAAGCTGCTAAGAAAATGGATGAATGGATGTTTTATGTATTAGTCACCCTTTGATTTTGAGTGACATATCTGATGTCTTACTCACTTGGAAGGAGAATCTCTTCACAAACAGACAAAAGAAAATACATTTTTTTGTATCATCCCACACATTGCTGAGCTCAATGGACCTTGGCAAGAGTGTATATTATCTATCAATTCATTTTCCATACTACTTATCCTGACTCAGGGTTGCTAGAATGCCAGAGCCTATCCAAGCTGACTCAGGGCGAGAGGCGGGGTACACGCTGAACTGGTCGCCAGCCAATCGCAGGGCACATATAAACCAACAACCATCCTCACTCACATTCTTACCTACTGGCCATTTATTATTAAGTATTTTATTATCTAAGTATTTAATTAATGATTACGTGCTTTGGGGAGGTGGGAAGAAAAAGAAAAAAGAAAAAAAAAATGTTTTAATGTTGGTTCTCGAATTTTAAAAAGTCAAAGAAAAACATACTCAACCGATGAGTGACCTGTTAGATTTTCTAGAAAATTCTGGTTTGTGGCCATTCAAATGTTGAGGTCATAACTCATGGAGTTCATTTCTGAGAATTCTGACAAACTGTATGTAAAGATAGTTGATTATTTGAGTGCTTCTAAGCTATTACAGAAACACTGAGTACCCATATAAAAAAAATTAATTGATCTGTTAATTTTCCACACATTCAATCAAGAACATTTTACCAAGCACTCATTCCTCAATTTGTTTCGTTTTAGGTTGAGACAACTCAGAAAGCACGTCTTAATTTTCTCCACTGAATTGCTTTCCAAGTATAATCCCTTTTTAAAGTATTGCCACAATTGAAAATTTGCGTTCATATTTGATTTGCATCTTCATCAGGCACTCAAATCTTGTCTGGCGTGGTGGCCCGGCACCTGCTTCCTTTAACGTGTTCGCGAAGAACTGCGGAGGATGCAAAACGCGTCGCGTGAATGATTGCGGCGGTGGAACTGGGAAGTTGTTAATGGTCGGGATGGTTGAATAACCATTCAAGTTGCAGATGAGGGGAGGCGAAGATGCAGAGCACCACAGAGGACCTTGACGCCAATGGAAATGGCAGATGGCGGTTAATGATTGAACATTTTTTTTTATTTTCAAAGCACCGGAGTCGCATAAAAACACTGAAAATTTGCCAGATGCTTTGTTCTGAATGGGTTCCAAAATTGGGATAATCAAGCAGATTGCATTATTCCATCATTCGGTGTTATTTATAATGGAATGTTCTTTTAACAAGGAAAAGGTTGCGCAGTGATCTGAACTGCCGCCCCGTCCTTTGGCACAACCGGGTCTGGGTCCCGTCGGCGGCAATCTGATACAGCAACTCCAGCTTTGCTTGTCTTTTGTTACTTCTTCTATCTCCAATTTCAAAAATGCAAATAAGACACTCCCATTTTTACTGAATTGTCGGCATGTAAATGTATACAGTGATTCTCGAGACGTTTGAATCATTAGTCTTCATTTTTCCTGAGTGCAAAGATTATGGTTGCAATGATGTGGTGGCCAAGAAAATTCAATCACTAATTGACCTTTTTTTTTAATTTCATTCATTATTTCCACCTCCTCAATCCATTTTGTTAAAAATACTCAGACTGAACATTCCGTAAATTATAGGTTCCGATGCCATTTAGAAAACAAGATTTAATTATAGTATTCCAAATGAAATAAAGTCATTCGCTCCCCTCGGTCTTCACCCTCCTCATGAACATTTATTAAGCCTCCGTCTACATTTCTTTTCTGAGACGTGAAGTCTGGAACTTGAACGCAAAAACAAGACTCTTCTCAGAAGCAAAGCGACCTTTCGTGTTTTTCTAATTACGCCGGAGCAAAAATCTGCGTGATATCCATTTATGCCCAAACCTCATCTACTACATTGATCCGTGACCAATTTGATCATCACGCTTTTCACTGGAAATAATGTTCAAAATGAATCAATCTCTTTGAACAGCTCTTTGTGAGCAGAACAGTTTCTTAATGTGGGATAGAGTTCGTGTTTTTTTTTTAAGGATCCCTTGAACGGTCCGGTCCCCAGGGGAATTTCATCTTGTATCAGCATAAAAATATGCATGAAAGATGAGTGTCATTTTCTTTTTTCGTCTCGAGACTTTTATTCTCTGTCAAGCTCAATCTAAAGTCACTCCGGGCTTCGCATGTGCCTGTTCCGTTGGCCAATTATCCCTCTTCTGTCTTCATCTTATCTGAACTTCATAAGCCACCGAATCGCTGAGAATAGAGGTCAAACCGTTGCCAACTGATGTGCTTGGCGCTCGTGGCTCGGGCTGACAGTGACAATCCAAATTTTTGTGAGGAGATAAAAGGGGAGCAGCCAAAGACTTGAAAATGAAATAGGAAGCTTGTAAACAATAATGGCTCCAAATGAAATGAGCACTGATGTCCCGAGACTAATTATTGTTTGGAAGTTTTGGTATGTCAGCAGAATGCTAAGAGTGGAAAGATTAATAGCCTGGAGCGAAAATGTTTGGTCTAGATATGTTTACGGTAGGTCATTTGGGCATCGCAGTCCAGACCATTCGGCAGAATGTTTTCCTTCATTCCTGCCTAATGGACAATCCTGATCAGTTAGCTGTGTCCAATCTTCATAAAAATCTTCAATAAATCTTTATAACTATATGAAGTCTCATCATGGTTCAAATCCCTCAGATGATTGTGAAAATGGTCTTCGTCTCCAAGAAAGTTAACAATCAGGATGGAATTATTTGGGGTCTGTCACTCTGACGCCAATTGTAATGATGTCCTTTGAGCACCTCATGATGGGACACCTGAAAAATCTCACAGGACGTGGGCTGGATATCCTGCAGTTTGCCCGAGTGGATGATGTCCATTTAATCATGGAACACCTCGACCTGTGTTGCTATATGACCTGCTATCCTGTCCTAGTTTCCGCTCCGTCTTCAACGCCATCACTAACACCCTCGGAGAAAAGCTATTTCATCCTACGGAAAAGAATCCGGAGAAGCAAACTCGGAAATTCTCTTTATGCAGTGCAGGAGTGCAACGAGCTCTTCATTGAAGAGACCGGGCGGCACGGCACAACATCCACGAGCAGCTTCTCCGAGTCTGGAGTCAGCAGTTTATTTGCATCTCAATAAGATGGCGCAATTCTTCGAGGAAATTCCGTATAATGAGGACGCAACCTGGAGTAGCGCTCTCTACATTTGCTTATAATAATGTCCTGAAATCCCTCCCGTCAAACATTCTTTCACTCCATGGGAACCGTGACCCTAATGAGCTGATTCGTCAGAAGGTGAGTGAGAAACCGCTTGGTCATGTTGGACGATCGTTCACCAGCCATCCTGGGAAACTTGCAACTATTTTGACCACCTACACAGAACGCACCCAAAATAGGGAGACCCCACTCCGAAAATATGTGAACTTAAGTAATATCTTCAACAAATAGGATACGTCCATCGGCCTTGATGCCACTTTGGTAGATTAGCAGAACCTGACCGAGAATCTACAGGCACATTGCTATCTTTCCACATCTCCTCGCTTCCAAGAACAAGCATTTTCACCTCATCCACACACCATCAGACAACCTTACCTTTCCCATTGGCTTTTTGAACGGCTGACAAGTAGAATCACGGTGACAAACTGGCAGACTTGTGCACACTTCTCGCTCTTTCATTATTACCACACGTGTCGCTTTAGCATTGACGGCGCCATTATTTCGGTTTCCTTCCATTTCTGATCAGTATGGCTGCAATACAGCCTGTTTATATTTTTGTACTACTGAGGTGACTGACACCAGGACAAAATTCCTTGACACTAGTTTTATTTTACATACTTAGCCACAGGTGTCAAACTCAAGGCCTGGGTGCCAGATCTGGCCTGCCACATGATTTTATGGGGCCGCCGAAGCCAAATCTAGAGTGTCAAGTTCCATGATTCTTGTAAAAATCTGTACCAAAATTTAAAAACGTCATATATCATGAATGATAAAGTGGAGATATTACAAGCCTTTTTGTGTTACCAAACATAAATAGTTGATAAACACATTACCCTTGATTTCTGGTTCCAAAACTAGCTCATAAATTGATGATGTAAATATGATGAGATGATTAAATATTTTTGTTCCACAGTCATAACGGCTCTCTGCGGGAAACCGGAACAACAATGTGTTTGACACCCCTGTATTTAGCATAGGAAGACTCATGAAAGTCGCTTGTTAGTTAGTTACACAATTACTGTACACTAAAAATTTCAATAGATTGAAGTGATTTTTACATCTTTCCTGTAGTCGATTTGCATTTGGGGGCAAATGGGGCTTTCTCCAGAAAAAGTCGCAGTTAAAAGCTAGTCCCCATGAAGTGTCTAAACCCTAATTTGCTCCCTAGCAGGGCCGTGGATGGCGGCATGTGTCCATTGGTGAATGTATGGATGATTGTAAGGTTTTGTAAAGTGGTCTGGGTACAGCGACGGTGTCGTAAAAACACTATATAAGTGTAATCTGTCTACACCATGGCGGCACGGTGGAACAACTGGTTAGAGCGTTGGCCACACCATTCTGAGAACCCCGTGCCTGCGTGGGTTTTCTCCGGGCACTCCGGTTTCCTCCCACAAAAACATGCATTAATTGGAGACTCTAAATTGCCCATAGGTGTGATTGTGAGTGCGACTGTTGGCTGTCTCTATGTGCCCTGCGATTGACTGGAAACCAGCTCAGGGTGCACGCCACCTCCTGCCCGATGATAGCTGGGATAGGCTCCGGCACTCCCGCCACCCTTGTGAGGATAAGCGGCTCAGAAAACAGATGGATGTTTACACCATTATTTTTCAATCAAATAAGCGAGACCAACCTGTATGAGATTGTTTGGCCTTGGTGGAGTTCTAGTTATTTTTTTCATGACTGCAATAAATCAACAAACTCAGCCAAGTAGACAGAGTGAATTTAGAAAAGGTTGGCTTGTTCGTTTGCTTTCTTTTACGTTTCCTGTACACACTATTACTAAAATGATGCAAAGTTCCCAAATGTAGGACTATAAAAGTGAATTAATAGAAAGTCTAATTTGTCAAGTAATGTTTTTTTTTCCTTTACTTTGGCATTTTATGGAATGATGCCAGTGTAGCGTGCAATCTGCACGTTACTTCCCATACATGACTGCACGACTTTTTACTCATTTATGCTGGAAATTAGGATGTTGAATCTCAGCCAAGTGAACCAAATGACATCGTTTGCAGACCCTCTTGTAATGCTTTTAAAATCTCGCTCACTCTTTACATTACCGCGAGCAGTGATCCGGCACTAATCTGAATCCAGACCATTATATATATTGGATTCTTTTGGGTGAAGAATTAAGGTTAAAAGAAATTTGTTTTGCAGCGGCACAAACAAAAGGTGGGAGTGATAAACTTTCATTTTCTCACGTTTTCTGCCTCAGGAATGAAATATGTATAAATGAGAGTAATATGGATACAGGTGTTGTCCTGACCAATGAGACATTGTTCCTAAAGGGGCCATTTTCGTCAGATTGTACAGTCCGGTCTTTCAGATCCACCCCCAAATTGCCACACGAATCGGGACAGTGGTTTTGTGACAGGTCAAGACGGTAATACCTGCGGATTGAAGTCAAGTGGCTGAAGGAAGGGGAAAAAAAAAAAAAAAAAGAGGCTTTGAGATAAATGAAGCGATGGAAAATGCATGTGAAAGTGTAAAGTATAGCGAATGAGAGTAGCAGGGGTGAGAGAAATAAGGGAGCAGAGGAGATGATGACCATCAATCACCGGGAGGTACACTCGGTGCATTACGGGGCTGCCATGAGTGATTACCGAGCATGTCTAAATGTTGTAGACTCCATCGTTTCCTTCTCTGACTCTTACCAGGAGTGAGCGATGACGGTTGTCATGTGGCTGCGGGGGGGGGGGGCACAAGCCTCAGGGATGACAAAGGCTAACTATGACCTGTCCAAGGCTCTACATTACCGATCCATCAGTTCGATAAGTCGCCCGTACGACAGAAGATGATTGGATGTGATCCGTGTGACACAAATTCATTCAGTAACTGCCGTGATTATGATGACTCGGCGAAACCTCACAAGCACCCTGGTTATGCTGCTTACACCCATTTGTAACGACTGGAACTTTCCGATGGCGATCTTCAACTCCGCCCCCTTAGCCATGTCCCACAATGTTCCAAAATAGCGATTGAACAGAAGATGTTTGAAGTCGCCTTGTGTTTGTTGATATTGTCCACATTTAGTTGTACGCGCGGTCTTCCGCAAGCCTTAATCCATCGAAGACGCTTCGTCAACTGTGTTTTAGGCTTTGGAAAATGAATCCCTTGATATCTTTCATCAGAATTGCATGTTCCTCAAGTGCATCTGAGGACTATTTTCTTCGTAATATCAACTTTTCCAAGCGCACGCTACTGATAACCAGCATTGCTTGAGGGACAGCATGGCGGCAGGGGCGTGTCAATCCAGGGGTTAAGACAATGCGGCTATCTGATTGGCTATTATTGTACGAGTGATTGACAGGTCGGAACGGTCCATTAATGTTTGCCAAAATAGTAAGTGATACAATTCTTTCAGTATGTTGAACTGCTGGATATCGATTTTAATGGCAGTGCCCCTTCTGACCCAAGTGATTTTTGATTTTCTTTAGAAAATAATTCAGAGCAGTGAATCAATATGAACACAGTAGTGCCTTGGATACGAGCGCTGTTTGGTGCCAGTCAACTCAGTTCATAAAGAGCGGCCCCTGTGGCTGAAATCGAACAAATCTAACAAAATGAAAATGAGGCTTCAATCTGTTTTTAATGGACCTCACAGTTGTAGTTTACTGTCAAACTAAACATAAATCAGAGGATTATGTTGGGTATCTAAAACAACCACATACTGTAGGTTTGCTTTAAAATGCCTTTTAGCTTAATGCTAATTAGTAATACAAAACTCCATAGACTAGCTTAAAAAATAGCAACAGTGTCACGCTGTTATAATCACTCAATTTGGCTTAATTATGATAAAACTAACTTTACACACAAATATAATATACATATATAGATATATAATTATTTTGACCCACAGACCAAGGCGTTACCTTTCATAGTAAGTTGTGAACTGCTTTAAATACTGCATTACAGCATTGTACTTGAAGCTGGAGGATCCATCCGGCATTTTATACCCCAAAAATAAGCAGGATGCTTATTCCTGTTGACAAGCCTTAATTTTGTTTGTGAAAATTACTCGATGCTGTCAAACATGCCAGAATAATAGGCCGAACAAACAGTATATGGTGTAATTATTCACTTAATGATGAAGCATAAGTGCTTCTCCCTTTGCGACCCGAAGTGTGTGTTTGGGTGTCCACGATGGAGACGGAAGGGAAACCAATTCCTGATTAAAGAGTACACAATGTTGTGGTGGAGCCCCCCTAATTAAGTTGTTGTTCTGCTGATCCCACTGACTAATTCATAACTGAGCCTGTGGTGGTGTCACAGCTAAATGCTAGGGAGTAAACTAGCGCAGTTAATAGCCATTTATTAAAACCGAGCACGGGGAAATGTGCCGCGATTTATCAGAATAGAAACGATGAAGGGAGAAAACTTCTGTTTCTTTCAACCTAAGCATAAAACTCATTTCCTTAGAAGTTTTCACACTACTGTAAAAGACGAGTCAGACTGATTAAGATGCAATATAAGTCGGGAAGCTTGATGGCAACTGTCGTTTTAGTGTTAATCCTTGAGAACACAGGTGTCAAACTCAAGGCCCGGGGGCCACATCCGGCCCGCGACATGATTTTATGTGTCCCGCGAAGGAAAATCATTTGTGCCAACTCCTCAGTATAGGGTTAGTTATTATCTTGTCATGAGCAAGGCGTGACCACTGCTGGGAGGGGGGTGGCCAGGCCACTGCTCTGGGCAGTGTCACCTGTCACAGTTGTTTCACATTCGGACTGTAATTACACAGGCATTGAAGTTGGAGTTTTTGTCACAGGCATTTGCCAGTTCGTTGCCTTGTCTTATTGAGTTGCATTCATGGCCAGTGGGACTCTCCGCATCTACGCGTAAGTTAGAGTAACCCTAGTCACAGCGATTCTGTGTCCTTTTAGTTTGATCCTGTCCTGTTGAGTTAGTTAGTTTGCTTCAGAGTCATCGAACCCTTGCTGTATGTCTTTTGGATCTCGCCTAGCCGAGCGTTTGTCTGGCTGTGCCTCTGCCTTGTCGGACTGCTACACCGTGTATGAACCAGTTTCCGGAATAAACCACATTGAACATTATGCCTCTGCCTCGAAGTCCTGCATTTGGGTTCGCCCCCGCACATATCTGGACAAACTTTTCAAATTGTCATATCATAAAAGAAAACAGAGATATTGCAAGCATTTTTGTGTTACCAAATTTCAACCGAATCACACATTACCAGTGATTTCAGACTCGAGAACGAGTTCACAAATTTGATGTGTAAATATGATGAGGCGATTCAAGATTTTTATGGTTTCAGTCATAATGGGGGGCACCTGAGGGAAACCATAACTACAATGTGGGTGAGTTTGACACCCCTGCTTCCGATTCTCACTGACCTGAAGTCTTACAAAATATGCCAGTCTAGTTTTGCTAGGTTAGTTAAAATGTGGTCATTTTTTTAACAGATGTGCATATTTTTGGTGGATATTTACAGTAGTTTTTAAATGACGTGGTAGTGGGACCATTTTAATTTTCGGTGTCACAACACAGTGGTAAATGCCCATTAGAATGTCATCCACTGCCTTTTACCTCACTAAAAATAGAAAGTGAAATACTAATACGGTGGCGTCTTGAGATAGAAGTTGAAATTGTTCCGTAACCGCAGTCATAACTCAAAAACTCATCAAAACAATCAACTGGTCCCCTTCCAATGTTTTGCGTCCCCCTGGATGGAAGTTGATATGCGTACCTTATGGGAATCCATGGTTTACAAACAAAACTGCCGGCTTTTGGCTGGAAGTTTGTTTTGATGTTTGTTTTAACCTTCTGTTGGAAAGAGTCCAACGTACTGAATCCGCCACTCCGAAGGATAATTGTTTGTCAGCTGTTTCCCCAAATGAACTGCACTCAAAGCGTGAGTGATGAAGATAGCAGAAGGCACTAAAGCTTCATCACTTCTCACAGATTAGACCTTCTCTCTTACAATTGCAGATGTGCGCTCGTGATGCTTAAGCGGGGCTTCCATATGTCCTCTTTGTTCATTTCTTGGCTTATTTAATACACGTTTCTGTATCGCTTGCCTATAGAGCCCCATTCTGTAGATTCGAGGACAATGTAAATTACTGTGGAAATGTGGCTATTGTCTTATATAATCGAGCTATGTATAGTAGCAAAATGTATATTGAAATGTTCTCATTTGTGACTAATAACCTGTTCTTTGCGTTTTTTATTCACGTACTCCCACCTACGCATTTCTTTAGGTGCTTTATTAAGGTTTTAAAATGAGGCTTTAGAGCCGCCTTCGGTTACTCTTTGGTTTAGATTGAAATTCATCATTTTGCTGCTCATTGTCATTCACGTCCTTGTCCTCATTTTGTCCGGCCCCCGGCTAGGTGAAAATTGGGGAGCAACAACACAGAAGTAAACAATAATAAAGACAATTGCTGAAGGGACATGAAAAAAAAAATTAAATAAAATAAAAAAACAAAAAAATATCTATATATATATAAAAAGCTAATTAATTTGTGGCTATGGAATTATTGAATCACATGGTAATTGCTTAAACATTTTTTGACCAAATAATATTTTTCAAATCAAATTCTTGTCAATAAACAGAAAGTGCATATGTGAACTTTAATAAAATATAATCACAAATTTTTTGTTTTTTTCATCGAGCTGCTAGCCATACTGGATTAGTGTCATTCTTAGAAATTCAATGACATGAATCTGATTTTATTTTCAAGCTGAATTTTCAACTGACAATATTCACAAGGGTCTTGGTCATGATTGCAAGATAGATTGGGCTATTTAAGTATAAAAAGAAAGTTTTTGATCAACTCATGCATCCAACTCGTTAGCTCCAGTGTGGATGCTCGCTGCGTCATGTTTTGCATTCAGGAGATACTGAAGCACTTCTGTGCTTTGTCGCACAAACACGTTTTCCACACTGGGAATTTGGAGGAAATCAACTTTCCATCGGGAGTAAATTGCAATGCAAAGAATTGACACTCAGAGAAAAGTTCAGTGTCACTTGACAAAACTGTTGGCTATATTTTACACAAATCGACAAATTGTTTGGTAGATATCTGTATTTGTGTCTAAATTGGGAAGTCGGAATCCATGTGTCTAATTATAGCTTTTTTCTATATGCTGTAAATTGCATCATATGGGAGAGAAACAAAAAAATCTGGATTTTCTCAATTGAACCATATGTAGTAAATGTATGTATGTCTCATTTAAACAATTAAATATGACAAACAGACCATCTCGGAGAAAATAGAATATATCGTAAATGTAAATTTGGCTTTGACCACAATCTTCCCAAACTTGTCTTTAGTGGGTTTGCAGGCATAAAATTCATTCTGAAAATACACAATCCAAGCGTGTACGCCAGCGGTAGCTGCAGTTGACGTCATCTTCTTGGTTCTGGATGAGAGAGAATCAATTTTCCATGCGGCCAGTTTTAAACCTCTGCGATTTGTGTCCGTCCTCTCCCTTTTGTGTTTTCTCTCTGTGTGTAGCTGTCAATTAGACCAGTTGATGCGGGATGGCAAAAATCGGGTCTCGGGGAACCGGGCAGTTTGTTCTCAACATGTCACAGCTGCTATATTTCAGGCTCGAAAAATACAATATTGTTTTGTGTGTGGAGAGTCAATTTTCCTACCCAATTTGCTCAGAAAACGGTCAGCCAGGTATCGTAAATATTAAACCCGTCTAATATATTTCCGACTACAATTCCTTGTGGGTGTTATCAAAACAGAGTTTTGTCAATCTGTTAAAAAAAGTTTGATAGAGGTTGTTTTTTTTTGTTTTCTTCATCTGTAAATTAGCTGGCGTCTGTAGCACACTAAAGTCAAAGCAAGATGACAAGCCTGTGCCACGAAAACATCGCGCAGGAAGGCCTGAGCTGAGATTTAAACTCAGAACTTCTCGACTGCGAGCCAGCTGTGCTAAACACTGCTGCCCGTGCCGGCAGCAAGCAGAGAGAGAAAAAAAAAAAAAAACTTTGCTAATTAGATGTAAGCTTATCTGGCATCCACAACTTTACTTTTCTGATCATGTTTGACTTTTCACTACAACAAGAAATGAGATACAATCACATCGCATTTTTTTTTTTTAAAGACCTCATCAAGTCCGGATGGGCTGAATTCTAAACTTTTCATTCAATTGAGTTTAAAAAGGACTTTTCTTTAATCTCGTGTCCTTGCACACCTCTGGGCTGTGTTTTCCTAGATCTGATTTAATTCTCTAGTATTTAAGCGTGATTCAGCATCCCCCCCGAAAGCCTCGCTTGGGAATGAAGACTTTGTTCCGTCTCGGAGTCACTCTGATCTGGTTTAGATGACTTACGTTCGTTGGGTATTTGCAAAATTACATTTAAATGACTCTTTTGTGTCTCATTAATTTGTGACTGGAGCGCTCTCCTTTTTCCCCTTCCTGTTTTCAGGAAAGTTTTTGTGTGCTTGTTTTTCTGTGAAAGCCCAAACGGCTCTTTGTCATGTTCTGTTATGGTTATTAATAAATCGGAGTGCTTCACTTTCTGTCTGGCTCCTCTGATTGATTCAGTGTTGCCTTTTCTGTAACCTGTGGAATATTTTTTTCTGTTTGTCAAACTGATTATATCACAAGTTGTTTTTCTAGCTTATTTTCTTGCTTTGACAGCGCGATGGCTAAGGTCAAACACAAGCTTTTACGGGACCACGCTCAAAACTTTATTTTAACTTCGCTAAAACTAGACGCGACCCGGGACTGGTCCTCAGTCAATTGCAGTGCATAAACAGTATACACAGTCAACCTTTCACATTCAAATTCACATTGAGTAGAAAACAAAGCAAACTGCTTAAATGGATGTCAACCATCAGTGAGTTTTTTTTTTCTTTCCCTCTTAGAAAATCATGGCCACCGTAAAAGCTTCATCAATTGTGCATGTTATTTTTTAAAGACCATGACAAGTTAACTCTAATTTGCTTTAAAATACATTATACATGTTTGAGGAAAATAGGTGACAAGAAAAATCTGATGAATATTACTGGTATTAAATTACGGCGGAATAGCGTTAAAGGGCTTGTGTGGCTACAAAGACACCCAGTAGTGTGTATAAGACGTAACCTATCTTTGTCTACATCAGTCGCCATTTAGCTCAACTTCAAATTACTTAGTTATTATCACAAAACCGATTTTTTTACCACTAAAGCCTGCATTTTAGCTAGCTCGCGAGCTAGCCGTAAACCCCAAGAAAGCATCTTCGCAGACTCTACATTTTCCGGAACGAAGCAGAAAATGTCAAGCAATTAGAATTGTGTAAGAAACACTCAAAATAATTTTCATGGAAATTAACATTTTGAATTTAATTTCTTTAAGGTGGAAGTGGGAGTGCATCAGGGTTCCGCGCTGAGCACCTTCCTGTTTGCGGTAGGAATGGATAGGCTGACAGACGAGGTTAGACTGAAATTTCTTATTTTAAAATGGTTTTCATTTTCACATATTTTCTTCGTTCTGCTTATTTGTGGATTGGCTCGACTTGATTTATTTGGACTTTTTTGTGACGTGCGTCATCTCTCAGACTGCCTTCAAATCTTGACTCCTGGTTGGTACGCAAACGACGCGGGTAATTTCTGTGTTTTCTCCTGAAGAAGGCACTCAAGCCAATTGTTGATCTTGAGCAGCCACGTTGGAAATGCTGAATAATATAATTTGTATCATTAGACAGACAATGCAGCCTTTCCAGCTGATAGCGGCCAACACACTTCTCTCTATTTACTGTAAACATGTTTCTAAAACGTACACAATAAACAATGTATTCCCCCCGTGATAGTATTTTTTTCTCAATTCATTTTCTCAATATGTCTTGTGCCATTGGGCGGACGCCTTCAGTTTTATTTATTTTTTTATTCAAGACTATTGGTCTTGGGAAGAGTTTTGTAATCATCTCGAATGGAAGATGTTCTGCCAAACAGGGCCGAAACCCTATTCAGCATTCCGCAACGCAACTGCAGAGGGAACACACCTGCAAGCAGATTAGATCAACCCCGGGCAGCGGAATAGACTTGTGACAAATAGACACAGCTCATTATTTCTCAAAGGCAAAGACAGGAGAAGGAGGCGTTGACGTGTCTAAAAAAGATACATTGTGTTCTCGCACACGGTTGTGGATTTGTAGCGTTTCAAGTGTGAAGAGAATACAATTCCACTCAAAATGATGAGCGCTGCCCAGCTGTGTCTGAGCTTTGCTCGCTCTTTAGAAATGTTTTCATTCTGCAAGTTGCAAATCTGACTTCAATTTATATTTAGGCTGACTGTGCCCAGGGAAGTGTCTGCGTGAAGCATAAACCACTAAAGCTGACCCATTTTGCATCAGAAAAATCTCACCCCCCCCCCCCCCAAAAAAAAAGTCACAAAAAAGTATATATGCTAAAATAAAGATCTTGTTTCATTTTACTCACAAATGGACTTTTCTGCTTTTCCTTTCGTCTTCTCCCATTAAGGGTCGCCACAGCGTGCCATCTTTCTCTCTAACACCCACAGTCCTCATGTCCTCCCTCACAACATCCATCAACCTTTTCTTTGGTCTTCCTCTCACTTTTTTGCCTGGCAGCTCCATCCTCACCACCCTTCTACCAATATACTCACTCTCTCACCTCTGAACATGTCCAAACCATCGAAGTCTGCTCTCTCGAACCTCGTCTCTAAAACATCCAACTTTGGCTGTGCCTCTGATGAGCTCATTTCTAATCCTATCCAACCTGCCCACTCCGAGCGAGAACCTCAGCATCTTCATTTCTGCTACCTCCTGTTCTACTTCCCGTTGTCTCCTCAGTGCCATCGTCTCTAATCCGTACATCGTGGCCGACCTCACCACTGTTTTATAAACTTCTCCCTTCATCCTTGCAGACACTTTTCTGTCACATAACACACTAGACACCTTCTGCCAGATGTTCCCTCCTGTTTGGACCAGTTTCTTCATTTCTTTACCACACTCTCCATTGCTCTGTATTGCTGACCCCAAGTATTTGAAGTCATCCACCCTCGCTGTCTCTTCTCCCTGGAGCTTCACTCTTCCTCCTCTGCTCCTTTCATTCATGCACATATTCTGTTTTACTTCAGCTAATCTTCATTCCTCTCCTTTTCAGTGCGTACCTCCATTTTTCCAATTGTTCTTCTGGCTGTTCCCCGCTTTCACTGCAGATTACAATATCATCTGTGAACATCATGGTCCAAGTGGATTCCAGTCTAACCTCATCTGTCAGCCTATCCATTACGACCGCAAACAGGAAGGTGCTCAGAGTGGATCCCTGATGCAGTCTCACCTCCACCTTAAATTCTTCTGACACACGTACGGCACATCTCACTGCTGTTCTGTTGCCCTCATACACATCCTGTACTACTCTAACATATTTCTCCACCACACCACGCATGCAGTACCACAGTTCCTCTCTTGGTACTCTGTCATAGGCTTCCTCTAGGTCTACAAAGACTCAATGTAGCTCCTTCTGACCTTCTCCATACTTTTCCACGGGCATCCTCAAGGCAAATAATGCATCTGTGGTACTCTTTCTAGGGAAGAAACAATACTGTTGCTCGCAGATACTTACATCTGTCCTGAGTCTAGCCTCCACTATCCTTTCCCATAACTTCATTGTGGGGCTCATCATCTTTATTCCGCAATAGTTTCCACAGCTAATGGTGAATTTGTAAATATATACACTGTAACACAACTGGGACAAAGTAAAACACTTCCACCGGCACACTGTAAAATCTTCACAATAGAGTGGAACTCTATGAAAAATAAAGGTGCTAATGGAGTGTTCACAGTGTCGTAGAACATAACACCAGTCGTGGGCAACGCTAAACCTTGCATGGCAATCCAGTATTCTTTATTTAATCTTTCAGCATCTGTAAAACCCCAAAAGAGTTAAAAATGACTGTTAATAAACCAGGAATGCGCCGTGGCCATTAGGCGACATGTGCACGCTATAATTATGATGAAGCGTGAATATAAACAGAGACCTGCTCGAAGTTAATTTGGCTGCAGCCCAATGTTGGTGTTTGGCAATTGATCTCAACAACTCGATGAAGGCGGTGACAAACGGTAATGAGGTGGGTGGGCGACTGGGGCTAAAGTGTTAATGACCACATTTATGATCGCCATAGTAACACACCTCGCTCTCGAGCAATGGTGTTGCATAATTGACTGTGCGTTTTTTTTTCCCAGGAGAGGATTTTCATCAAAGTAAAACAATATTTCCACAGTGATATAAGCTCTTATAAGCCAACACAAAACAGGCTCACTTACAACAATACTATGTATTTAATTTGTTTATTTTGTATTTCTGGCCTACACGTGTTTTTACTACAATTTGGACTTGACAACAGCCTTCACCTGGGTAAGGAATAGATTACTTGTGTATAAACAAATTCGGGTTATGTGGCCCCGCCGCACTCTCTCTGAAAAAAATGGCTGTAATTACTGAATGCTAATGCAGTTGTGGGAATTCAGGGCCAGAAAGGGAAAAGACCTGACCTACATTTACAAACTTACATTGTGATATTTGCTCTATGAAATTGAATTAATTTATTCCCAAGAGCTGCAGTCGCTTCTCTGGCTGCACTGCTTTCAGTACAGGAGGATGTGAGATTTTTTTTGTTTGCTTTCCTCTATTTGCTTTCAGTGTCTACGTGTTGCCAAGTCAAATCGAATCTGCCCGGGGGGGCCTTCAGAATCGGTGGCTGAATTCTTTTCAAAGCATATTAATTACCATTATCAGATTGCAGGGCTAAAGCGCTGGCTCTTGATGACATCAGCATTCCTTCCTCCTCTGATTGGTTGGTCTGTCCAGCGCTTTGTACAGATAACTTCGTCTAGTAAAACCGGTGTTTACATTCAATATTCAGCATGTGTTTGTGAGGAAAATGTATTTTTGTCACTCTACCATATAATTCAATTTCAATGATAGTTTATAATAATATTTCATATCATTATCTTCAATGATATTCTATAATCCTTGTGTTAGTCTATAAAAGGCAAACATAAAATACAGCTATTTTTCATAGTCTATTTCTGTAAATATTCCAAATACTCTGTGCATAATCGCAAGCCAATTTTTTTTTTTTAGACAAATGACACAGTGTTAACTTTGGCATTATACCTGCAAGTACTGCAAGTGCATCCTCCAGCCAATCACGTGACATGAAGACCTAATTGTGCAGGCAACAGCATATTTATTCTCACTCTACTTCCTTCCTCCTCTTTCTCACCGAAACACCCAGTAGGATCCTAGCCTTTGCATTTCTTTCATTTTTTTTTTCCAACTTCAGTTCTCTCCCGCAGCTACCAGGGAATTATTCTCTTTGTTGTTTATCCTCCCACATCCTGGTACCAGCTGTGGGTATTTGCCTCCCTGTACCGTCTCCTATTTTCCCTGGCTGACTCCACCGCCTCACAGCTGAACCTTTCCCTCGTCTAGTTCCTTTCCTCTCTGTCCGACCTGCTTTTTAAATTTTTTTTCCCCCGGGGTTTACTGACTGGCCAATACGCTGCAAAAATGTCACCTAACAAATCGGCGAACGGTGATGTGGGATGGATAGAAGTTAGGTTTTTGAAGTAAGACAAAACAGGGACATTAAATTAAAATGAGATTCAGGTTCACCCTGGTTCACTTATGCAAGTTGGTTTTTTTTCACTGCCGCGTAAGAGCGAGTGCGTTTTGGGTTCAAAAAGAAAAGCAAAAGCCATTTTTGGGATGAATCCTGCACATCAAAACCCAAGTTATTTAGGGTGCACAGAGGGGCCGGAGTGAAACAGAGGTGGCCAGACTGTCGCGCCTCGAGACGTAGTCAGCTCTTAGGCGGCCGAGGAGCTCGGCGCTACACTTTGCCCGGCCCCTTCTGTCATTGGAAGCAATTACAAGACGCGCGAGCCAAGTGTGAATCAATAATCTCTGTGAATAATTCAGTGTGAGGGGCACTTGTTATTTTAGCCAGTTAGCACAGATACAATTGGGAGTGCCTGTGGAATGCGCGGAGGCTTTGTGCAGTACGCAGCGCGAGAGCATCAGGAAACACGTGCGACCAGAATACATTAGCGATGAGCAAAGAGCAGACATCGGAACAAACCCCAACAATATTATCGTCATACTTATTTGATTAACCACTGTGGTCTTGTAGGAGCAATTCCGCCGGATGGATTTGGGTGGCTCCCCTGCTGAACTTGGCCCCAGAGAAAGCAGAGTGCCAACCCATCTAAAAAGGCTGCACGCATGCTTTACAAATGTCTTTAAATATGCAGGGAAAGGGGGAGTGAATACAAATGGAACCTCTCTTGAAAAATATCGTTAATGCCATAAAATTGCCGCTCGCATTTTATGTACAAAATATACCAAGCAGAAAGCAAATTTGTACATGAAATATAAAGAATCTAAATGCTGTGTACGCAAGAAATGCATTAGACCACTTTAAAGTTTATGTCACAGCTACCCTAAATTGACAGCAGCCAAATCAATAAACCAAGCGCAAGTACAGTAGTAAGTTTGCAGTATGAGTGACAGTATTGTGTATCCAACAAAATCAGCCATCCATATACTCAAGATGGAGAGTTATTGAATGTTCCAGGTTTCCGTTTGGTATCGAACATCACCGTTATCCAATTGACACAGAAAACTGGGAGCAGCTCCGTTATCAAAGTTCAATTCCACACTATTGTGCCCTATTGAGCTCCGTGGCTAACCAAAACAGCAGCACCGAAGCCTATAAGCAGATGAAATCAATGCACATCTTAAGTGCTGTAAATGAATTCCTTTCACGGTATTAAAGGTGATCTTACGTATACCGGGATTACTCGGGTTAAGACAATCTCGACCTCAGACGTTTCAACTTTACAACGCCCGTCCCCTGTCCGCCATTTTGTCTGGCTAATGCTTGAAAGTTTGTGCGCCGGGAGTATCTTCACATTTTTTACCCTCCCTTTTCAACATTATCACCCCAAAGAAAGGTGGGTCTTTTCTCAATGCTTCTGCAGCCAAAAGAAAATCCATTACTGTTGAAACGAAGCTCAAGATAATAAAAAGATTGGATAAAGGAGAGACACCAACACCACAAGGCTTCAGTCGGTCGACGGTGGTGACAACTATTAAAGAAAAAAAATCTGTATTTTAGTGCATGTGAAGGGTTCCGTTCCTATGTCGGATACAATGATCACAAAACAAGGTTCTTTGGTCTTTCTTTGATACTTATCGAGATGGAGAGGATTGAGGACCAAGTTCCTTCACAATAGCTAAGCACAGCCTCCACTTCTTCTTCTCCATCCACCTCTCAGCAGTAATGCTAAGCACGTCATCTTGTCTATTTCAATGCATTTGTTTTTTTACACAAAGTATTTTTGATGTAAATTCTGACTTTAATGGTGGAATGCGACTTAAGTCGAAATTCAAGTAGTAATTCGCCACTGTAGGAACGGATCTCAGTCGTCGACCGACGACTCCCTGTATACTGTACATCCATGTTTAGTTTCTGGGGAGCTACACGGGTGCACTTCACCCGAAATCTTTTTTTATTTTATTTTCAACTCCCGTTGCATTTGGCACCATTAATTCTAATAAACTGGTCAGATTATGTAATTTTATTGCAAAAAATGTGTTTACAGCAGATCGGCAGATCACATTTTATGCCTTGCTCACTCTCGTCGCGTCCTTGAGGACTTTTTAGTAAGCTGTTCTATAAGTAAAATGTTTCCCATTCAACATTGAGAGCAGAGCTGCATGACATGTTTTTAATGTTTTATTTTTTTCTCCCAAGATAAAATATTTGTTTAAATGTACTCCTGCCATTATTGAGATGCATGATAATTAAGAGAAGAAAGAGCTCCTCTATAGTCTCTGTAGCTATAGATGACAAAGTGAAAGTTGATCAATTTGAGAATGTCGCGCTCGAAGCGTTTTGCCTCAATTCGCTGCTGCACTTGATATCACAGCGATTGAGTGAAAGAAATTAAATTTTGCCTTTCCATAAGGACTTCAACTTGGTGGAACTGATTTCAGTTGGAAGTGAAAAGTGTGATTAAATTTGACCTGCGCGTACGTGATAAGCAGGTGTTATAAAAAGAAAAAAAAAAAAACTCTTAAGCAGCTTCCATTTACCTTGCCAGAGAGAATTAAATTGTGTGCAGTGGGTGAGTCAGACCACATCAATAAAACATGGGCTTGTCTACTAGCACTGAAAGATTAATATTTGCGATAAGCGTGGCTTTAATTAATACGGCATTACTTTCCTGCGTGTGGTGGCCGGGAAGGTGATGTTGTACGTAGCACCGGCTAGACGACCGAACGCAACTCCAAGGGACAACTTGGAAAGGTCGAGACACACGCTTAAAGAATTACAGATGCTGGAAAATTTGGATTTATTTTGTCTGGCTGACTCCACGATGACTCATGATTGCTCGGATGGTAACAAATGCATTTAGAGGGGGGAAAAATATCACGGAAATGAAGACACATGAAAATTGAAGGTCCTACAGAGACGCCGGAGGGGAGCATTACTCTTCATTGAGAAACGAGTGTTCAGGTTATTTGCTGTGAAGGTCTACATAACTGTGAAAAAGCCACGGCAGCATTGGCCCTTTAGTCAAAGTTTCGCTTGTGAATTTACTGAAGGGTACAACACGTTATGCCGTTAAGTGCTGAAAGACGTAGCGGAAAACTGAGGACTCTCTCTCTCTATGTGACGGCGTCTGACTCCCGAGTTGCTCTAAATTCAGGACATATTTTCCCCCAGAGAAAATAAAGTTCAGGAATGAAATTGTTCCTGGCTCAAACTTTCCCCGGCATTCAATCTATCCATCCAGCTATCCAATTTCTGAGGCGCTAATCCTCACAAGGGTCGTGGGATCCATTCTATCTATAGCAGGTGGGCTCAATGTGTCAATCGAGAGGCAGTTTTGGTCGATTGCGTGATTTACAGTACTCCGTTTGGATGGAATATTGGGCTTACAGATGAAACTCCAGGATTAATTTGACCTTCCCAAAACTTTGGAACGTAAAGTAAGTCACTCGTTCCAGTACTCTCTTTTCCCTAACAAGTAACTGAACAGCAAAATTGACAACAGGTGCGTGATTTGTGACTTTTCCAAATGAACGTTTTCCACTTCTGTGCCTTTCCGTTACTTTTCCGGTCTGTCTGGATCGAACATTCTGAGAACATTGTGTTTGAAGACTTCCAATGGTGAGCCACTGGTGATCGATTGGTCGCTATCATCTCAGTCTAAGAATAACAGCAAGATGAACAAGACTTCCAAAATAAAGAGATCGATGGCTTATTTTTCATGACCCTGAATGACTTGCCAGGTGGTGAATGATTTCAGCGTGGGTATTACTATTCACTTTTATTTTGCACTGAAATACATCCCACTAATTGCCCAGCCCATTTACGATAATTGGAAGCAGTGAAAATCAATTGACAAAGGACAACTCATCCTTTTATTCCCCATCCAAACACCTTTGTCCTCAATTTGCTGGGGACACAGACGGCCTGCTGCAATTAACAAGCGACCTATTACTGGACAAAAACAATGCAGTCGAGTAGGAAAGGACACATTTTCTTCGGCAAAGACTCCAGTAACACCAGTTTTAACATGCAACTTATTGCAATTAAGAAAAACATGGCAGGGGGTAGAGGGAAGAGTACACAGACTCCTCACCATCAAAACGCCTACATTTGTTTTTGATGTATTATAATATTGTATAAGGTGGTGGGGGATGAGTGAGGCGAAGGGGAGAAGAGATAGCGAGGGTGGACGACTTCAAATACTTGGGGTCAACAATCCAGAGCAATGGTGAGTGTGGTAAAGAAGTGAAGAAACGGTCCAAGCAGGTTGGAACAGCTGGTGGAATGTTTCTGGTGTGTTATGTGACAGAGGAGTATCCGCCAGGATGAAGGGCAAAGTTTAGTTTTGCAATATGCAGTGAAAGCAGGGAGCAGGTGGAGGAACAACTAGAAAGATGGAGGCATGCACTGGAAAGGAGAAAGGAGAAGAATGAAGATTAGCCAAAGTAATACAGAATATATGTACATGAATAAGAGGGGAGGAAGGGGAAGAGTGGGGCTCCAGGGAGAAGAGATGGCGAGGGTGGACGGCTTCAAATACTCGTGTCCAAGCAGGGTGGAACAGCTGGCAGAAGGTGTCTGGTGTGTTATGTAACAGAAGGGTCTCTGCTCGGATGAACGCCAAAGTTTATAAAAAAAGTGGTGAGGCCGACCATGATGTACGGATTAGAGACGGTGGCACTGAAGAAACAACAGGAAGCAGAACTGGAGGTGGCAGAAGTGAAGATGTTGAGGTTCTCGCTCGGAGTGACCAGGTTGGATAGGATTAGAAATGAGCTCATTAGAGGGACAGCCAAAGCTGGATGTTTTGGAGACAGGGTTCGATGTATTTGGACATGTCCAGAGGCGAGAGAGTGAGTATCTTGGTAGAAGTGTGCTGACGATGGAGCTGTCAGACAAAAGAGCGAGAGGTACATCACAGAAACGGTTGATGGATGTTGTGAGGGAAGACATGAGGACAGCAGGTGTTAGAGAGGGAGATGCATGAGGTGGGCTTAGATGGAAAAAGATGACACGCTGTGGCGACCCCTAATCAGGACAAGCGGAAAGGAAAAGAAGAAGACGACAAAACTCTATAAGGTTCAATTCCCGCCACATGATGGTGTCGCTATGTGCCCCGTGACTGACTGGCGACCATTTCTGGGTGTAGTCTGCCCTTCGCCCAATGTTAGCAGGAATTGACTCCAGCGGCCATTTTCGACAATCCTGTCTTTAATTTTAGTGCCTGTCATGCATGTTGATTTTTGGGACGGATGCACTTTCAATTCACTTGATTCGCAGCGTACTGGTTAGCCATCAATACAGCAGTAGATGTTCTTTTGCCGCTTCTTGCTTCCATTCAGTTCAAGCTGAACACGAAATTACGATGTGACCGCGTGCCTTTGCAAGTGTTACAGTGTGTTGCCGTCTCTGCGGTGACCCATGCAAAACCTTCTTTTTATTACATTCAGCACAGGTGCCAAGTTGGTGCAAGGTAAGCCAGGGCAGCCTCATTAATATTTTTTTCCGTCTCCTCCAGCCTTCTTATGTCAAAAGGTTGCTCTGATGTTACGTTGGGCTGAATTGCCGCAAACAGGCGAGTCGCCCAAAAGACTTGCAGAGGTCTTAAACACACCACGGGGAATCTGTAATATCTACTGATGGCTTTCTTAAATCTACATTTTGAAGGCCACCTAATATTTCATGATAAAATATATGCCGTTCTGGCATTCACTATCTCTTAAATTCAGCCACTATATACTTGTACGCATAAACTGGATTGTCAATGTGGTTTCAGGATGGATAGATAGATAGATAGATAGATAGATAGATAGATAGATAGATAGATAGATAGATATAGATAGATAGATATAGATAGATAGATAGATAGATAGATAGATAGATAGATAGATAGATAGATAGATAGATAGATAGATAGATAGATAGATAGATAGATAGATAGATAGACGACTGCCCCTGATGGAGAAATATTTGATCTCCGTCCTCTCCCTGATTCAAACGTCTCCATCTTCAGCCCCACTTATCTGTAGGCGCAATGTCAAAATCAACTGTTTATGTTCTGTCTGGAAATACTGCTCTTAAAAAATGAATACTATACTTTGCAGATACACAGATGAAATCAGTGTGTCTTCCAGGTTGCGTCACGTGCATGATCGAAAACCTACCGAGGCAATTCCACACTCCAGAAAGAGGAGATTGATTCTATTTTAAAAGCGCTGCGCTTCCTTGAAATTTGATGTTCCGCCATCAGTGGGCTTTTATTATATGAGCATATTGAAGCCTGTTATGTCAAGACAACATTTGGTCACGGAGAGTAGCGTAACCATTTTTACAGTTTTTCTTTTTTTTCCTGAAAAGAGCTGAAAACAGGTTGTTGGAGGCAAAGACAATGTCCATCCATAGACTTAACTTTAACTTTTTTTACATTCTGCGCATAAAAACCTTTAACCAAAAAACCTTTTGAAAAAGCCAAAAGACATTATTTGGAAAACGGCAAACACTGTCAAAATCCGTTGGAAAATTTGCGAGACCAATGAGATTCACAAGCAGCAAAGAAACACCGTTGGGTTTACTGGAGAAGTAGCCATGACCTGCTTGATGACCCCGGCAAAGATTTTCTATTGTAACAAATATTTTTTCGATCAATAAAAGGCTTTAGAGAAGCAATTTGAGGGAAAATTTTTTTTTTTTTGAAATGGGCTGCATTTGTACGGTGCAGTCCTACCTTTAAGATACTCAAAGCGCATTGGCAGGACAATGTCTTATTCAACGCTCACAAGTGCCACAGAAAGAAAGTAAACATTACGAGTATATTGGTCAAGGCTACTTCACTGGGACTGAGATGGCTCCAGTCGATGAATGCTGACAATGGGAATGTTTGCGCCGTTTCAACAATCAGCGCTGTATGCTACGTGGGAGTAAATTCAACTTCTTAAGAAACATCAGTTTGGCATGGCGAACAAATCTCAACAAGAAAGGCTTTGAGTTGTTTACCGCCACTCTCTGCTTGCTGTCGAAATAAACATAAAACAAAGAGAAATGTTTACTTAAAACAACCACACAATTAAAGTTTGCCTTCACGCTAACACATACCGTAATTTCCGGCCTATAAACTGCGACTTTTTTCCACACGCTTTCAACCCAGTGGCTCATGCGGTGATACGGCTAATTTCTGCACTCGAGCGGAAAAGATAAGAGTGAGACCGGTGGAATATTTGTGCCGAGGAAGTGACTTTTACCTGTATGTCTTTTTTTTTTAACCGGCCCTGTTAGCGCTGCGCTAGTATTAGCACTGTGCTAGCGTGTTGCTTCTGTGTTACTGCCGCGTCTAAGTGACTTAGGTATGGTTTTTTTTTTTTGACCGCCCCTGTTAGTGCTACCATGTTGTTGCTATGTTAAGTTAAGCTAAGGTATTAAAAGTTTGAAAACTATGTGTACCGTGTTGCTACTGTGTAGCTGCAGTGGCATTTTTTTGGTTTGTTTTTTTTAATCCAGCCCTGTTCGTACTACCGTGTTGTTGCTACGTTAAGCTAAGCTAAGGTATTAAAAGTTTGAAAACTCTGTCTTTCTTTGTAAATATCTCGTGTTTCAATGTGGGCACTTGCAGCTTTTACACAGGTGCGGCTTATGTATGTACCAAATGGTATTTCCTTTACAAATGTACTGGGTGAAGCTTATAATCATGTGCACTTTTTAGACCAGAAATTACGATAAATGCCATAGATGGGCTAATGACCAACAATAACATTGTAGAAATGCTTGGCAGATGCCTGTTTTTATATACGTTTTGGCCGTCTACTTTCTTTTGCAAATGTCATGCTGAAGGCACGCTGTGTTGTGAACTTTTCTGGCATTTCATAACAAAAAAAAAAAAAAAAAAAAAAACAGGCGGCAATCCTTATTCCTTTTGACGCCGGTGAACAACCAAAAATATATTTTACAACCAGTACATTCAGTGTCTTGGCTCAGATCATAAGAAGAGAGGAGAAGAGAGATTGGGGGGAAAAAAATGAGGAAACGACAGCAGTCGCTCTTCATTAAGGAAAACAGGTGGACGCATGTCACTGTTTCAGCAAGATAAACACTAGAGTGACTCTGGGGATGACAAACAGCTATGACAAGCAACATATCTGTCACTCTATTAAGATGACAGTGTTGTTTCTTTTGGAGAGACAAAAAAAACAAAAACATTTTGTGGCAGCCGCAAGTTTACCTGCATATAAATGTTTGTCTTCAGAGGACGAGGCAGGGCAGGTGTGCGCAAGATGTTGCCGTTACCAACGGAACGGAAGGAAAGAGAAGAAAGAGCAAAACAGTGCACATTTGATGCTCATTGGATGAAAGTAGCACTAGATTTGCTGTCTCTTGTGAAGTTTTAATTGACAATTTCTCCAGAAAATGGAATCCACTTATTGAATGATATCTAAAGTTCTTTTGTCTAAAATGACACAATGGGCAAGCAGAATTTTGGATTGCATGTCACTCAAACGGCGAGTCAAGCCCCCCCCCCCCCCCTGAAAATAAAGCAAACGAACTCTGCCGTGGAATGTTAATTAACTTGGGATGATGGTAGGGGTCTCAAATATAACGCATTAAGCTCATTATACAGTAATTACATGCAATTTGTAGTCTATTTCACAGCTGAGCAAGCTACTAAACTTTGTCACTCGAGTTGGTGTTTGTTGTTTACCATCGCAATGCAGAGCTATGAACTCTGGGTGAACTTTTGTGCGGGTCCAACTGAGGTGAATGTCGCTTTCAAATATATATATCTATAAACATATCCTAGTTTGTTTATTCTGTGTTTGTTGACGATTTGTGCATTTTGTGCCGCGGAAATGTCAATAAAAGACAAGAAGGTGTTTTTTTTTTTTTGGTTTTTTTTTCCAAGGTGAAGGTGACATTTTAATTTCAAGAAATTTGATATGGCTGCTGTTGTGCGGGTGGAGGGGGGTGTTTACAGCGGTGTGCGTTTGTGTGTGTACGGCGCAGATGATTACACGTGTGACAAATCGATGAAAGGACAAGCCGTCACTTTAAATCAAGTGAAGCGGCAAGCCTCGATATTTCATTTTACACAAGATTAAATTTGATCAGAAGTCACACATTTCAGCTTTATTCCTTGGCAAACTTTGCCTTTCACACCCTGAAGGCAAACGTGTTCTTTCCATCACAGTTTTGTGTACAAAAGTGCAAAAATTCTTCCTTCTGCAGAGTCCTTAGGTGGAAGTTGTCCGAATTCCGAATAGATTTCTTCCATCCTAGGTTTGACAACATCGCTGTTCAAACGATGACTTATGGGGTCCCTCAAGGGTCAGCTCTTGGACCTCTCCTGTTCAGCCTGTATATACTACCCTTGGGTCAAATTCTTCAAAACTTTAATTTTGACTACCATAGCTATGCAGATGACACACAGTTATATTTAGCAGTGTCTCCGAATGACTAGAGTTCAATTGAGCTATTGTCCCACTGTCTAAATTAGATAAATAACAGGCTGAGCCAAAATTTTCTTCAATTAAATCACAATAAAACTGAGACAATTGTTTTTGGCAATAAAGAAAAGAGAATTGCTGTTAGTAAACACTTGGATTCTCTATCTTTAAAAACCAAACACCAAGTCCGAAACCTTGGTGTTCTGATTGATTTCGACCTGACTATCAACAAAGCATATCAAATCAATCAAAAAAACTGCCTTCTACCATCTGAAAAACATATCTAAAGTGAAGTCTTGCATGTGTCAAGCAGACCAGGAAAAGCTCATCCATGCTTTTATCTCAAGTAGACTTGACTACTGTAATGGTCTTCTTCTTCTTCTTCGTCTTTCCCCATAAAGAGTATTCAACAGCTGCAGCTCATTCAGAATGCTGCAGCATGCGTTCTGACCAAAACAAAGCGGTCAGAGCATATAACTCCAATCCTAAAGTCCAGTCAGCATTGGAATAGATTTTAAAGTTCTGCTACTGGTCTCTAAATCACTAAATGATTTAGGTCCTGAATACATGAAAGGAACGCTTACGGAATACAAACCCAGTAGAGCTCTGAGATCGACTGACTCAGGTCAAATAGTGGCGCGCAGAGTCCAAAGCAAACATGGTGAAGCAGCTTTTAGCTATTGTGCTGCACACAAATTGAATAAATTGTCAACAAAGGTGAGGTCAGCCCCAGGTGGGAATGTTTTTAAATCCAGGTTGAAAACTCTTCTTTTTTTCCTCATGCGTTTTAGAATATGTCCAGTTTTTGATCCTATTACACCTGCACTGTATGCGGTTTTGTCTCTTTTTTTTAATATTTTGTTTGTCATTTTTTATTCTTTTTATCCCATTTTAAATGTTTTGTCTCTTTGTTTTCAAATGCCTTTAATCATGTAAAGCACATTGAGTTATCTCGTGTATGAAATGCAGTATAAAAATAAATTTGCATTTGCTTCAAACGACGACGAGTACAAAGCCTAAATATATAGAATTTTGCAGTTTGTTTATGATATAACTCACACTTAGTAATGGCTTTTAAATATTCTTTGCGTCATTCATCTCAAGTGCTTCAATCTCTCGATGGCTTGTGAGTCACTTAAATTGCAAGGTTTGAACTAGCCGAGCGCAAAGTCCCGCACGCATCTTAATGTGTTAAATTTTTCTTCCCACAGATCCGACGCGATTCAAGTGCAGCCCGGGGAGGGGGAACAAAGATAGGTGACATGAAAGCATTTGCCACGTTGTCACAGGCGGAGAAACGGGAATGGCACCCGCTTGGACAGCAGTGAGGCGAATGAAAGCGATCGGGAGGGTGAAAGAGAGAAATACAAAAGATCACATGAAAAGTGATACAAAAAGATTTTCAAGAACTCCATTTGTTGTTTGGTTTGCACTGCTCAAGATAAATGAATTTGATCGGATATTTCGTTGAGGATAAGCGGCTCAGAAAATGAATGGCTGGACTGGAGTAATCGCCCACCCCTCCTTTATTTTTTTAATCCCCTATTTTCCGCATTATAAGGTGCACCTTCAATGAATGGCCTATTTTAAAACTTTTTTTCTTATATAAGACGCACCGGATTATAAGACGCATAGAATAGACGCTACAGTAGAGGCTGGGGTTACATTATGCATCCATTCAATATTGATCCATATATAAGGCGCACTGGATTATAAGGCGCACCGTCGGCTTTTCAGAAAATTAAAGCCTTTTAATGTGCGCCTTATAGTGCGGAAAATACGGTACTAATATTTTTTAACGACTGACATTTTGTCCTCATTTATGAGGGATGGACCTCCATCCTCAACGTGAATATTAGTACTAATTATAAACTCTGTAAAGACATTAAAAAAAATCGCCTTTGCTAAAGGGTTAGCTTTGGCGATTAGCACTAGCGATTATCATTTGAGGCTAAAAAAAAAAAAACAACTACCAATCACCTAACGCATAAATTACATTTATACAGTATATATATTACAGATTCAAGAGTGTCTTACAGATCATTTCCAGGTGCTCTTTAGACATTTCTGGCAGTGTTTTTCCACTCGTCGAACAGTGCGTCCGTCTGCAACAAAAGTCCCTGGCCAAAGGATTCCTGGTGACGTTAATATGAATGATTAATGTTTTATGCCAATTTTTGTGGTCAACTTAGGCGAGTTCACCCATTTTTTTTCTCCACATCACTCTGTAACTGATTACACTGTTGTTCCAACCTCAAGGTTTTATACTTTTATACAGAAAAGTAACTGCCCTATTTTCCAGATTCGCGCCGTCAAGGACTTTTCGACCTCTTGTAGTGGCTTGCATACTCGGGACATAAAGCCTTGAAATCGGCCCCGTAGGCAGCATGAATGTCTCTCTCCGTTTTATCCTGAGAAACTGGAACGGTGTGACCTCCCTGGCGAGGAGTCGCTATCTGCCGCTCAGTTCTAACACGTTTCTGCACGCCGCTCTCTGAATAAAGGCAACAAAAGACGAGCGCAGAGTTCAAGAAGTTCTTTCTATGTTCCATAAATTCTGCACCATTGTGTTTATTAGCGTTTAAGCGACATTGCCAAACTCTGGTCCGGCATATTGCAGCATTTTCGATAACTTACGTTGCCGCTGCCGTGCTTCATTTTGTGATTTGTGAGGATTTCGATGAAGATTTGTTCGCTCAGTGCCGGAGACACATTTTTTTAAGACTCAGCGGAGCTCTTTGTGGAATTAAATTATAAATCCTAAAGGCAATGTTTGTACTTGAATTGCATCACTTTTCATTGCGTAACTTGCAAAATGTCTCCCCAGACAGCCTGCAGACAGCACCCAGCTTCTACTAATCCACTCCCAGCTGCTTAAACAACCACAACTCATTTCTTCTTTTTAAGTTTATTTTTTTCCCAAGATGCATAACTTTTTTTTTTTTTAATGAGTGTACTACAGCGTAGCATTCCTACGCTATCTGTGCATCGGCACCAATGTGTTGTGCGTTGCGTGCACTCATTAGTAACGAGCGAGGACCGACGATTTACATAATCACCAGTCTGGTAAAACTCTCGAGTACAAAGTACTTGAAGAACAAGCTAATTACTTTCTCATCATCCAGAAGAGGGGAAAACAGTTGCTAAAATTGTCTTCACTCAGCATGATGAAAAAGAAATAAGCAATCATGTAAACAAAATATGCAGAAGCTGTACCAAGGGAAGCTGCAAGAGACGGCCGAACTTGAAGAAGCCAAAATGAGAATTGTAGTTTTTCCTTGTACATTTTAATATATATTATTCACCAGAATAGATAAGCACTTTTTGCGAATAATATATATGGATTCAAGCATAATTTATACATTAAATTTACCTGCTTAAAATGTACTCCACTTGATTGGTGATGGGTATATATGTCAATAGACCGTTCTGTACTGTGGCTTTGTTTTATCTGTGTATTGTATTTGTTTGTGTATTGCGCGCTACAAGTCCTTTTCAACAAAAAGCCACGGTTATTTATCCAACAATTCCATAATTTCCGGCCTATAAGGGGCGACTTTTTTCATACGCTTTCAACTCTGCGTCCTATGCGGCGATCCAGGTAATTTGTGCAATTTTTGTAACCGCAAGGGGGGCACTCGAGCAAAAAAGGTAAGAGTAAGACGGGTGGAATATATGTGCCGAGGAAGTGACTTTTACCGGGATGTTTTTTTGTTCGTGCTGCGCTAGCTAGCGTTAGCACTGTGCTAGCATGTTGCTGCCGCGTCTCAGTGATTTTTATTTTTTTTAAAGCAGCCCTATTAGCGCTGTGCTAGGATGTTGCTGCTGTGTTACTGCTGCGTCTCAGGGATTTTTACTGCAATGTTTTTTTTTTTGTTTGTTTTTTTACCGGCCCTGTTAGCACTGTGCTAGCCTGTTGCAGTTGTGTTACTGCCACATCTCAGTTATTTTTACCGTGATTTTTATTTTTTATTTTTATTTAACCGGCCCTCTTAGCGCTGTGCTAGGATGTTGCTGGTGTGTTACTGACGCGTCTCAGTGATTTTTACCGGGATGTTTTCCTTTTGTTGTTTTTGTTTTTTTACCGGCCCTGTTAGCGCTGTGCTACCGTGTTGCAGTTATGTCACTGCCACGTCTCTGATTTTTACAGGTATCATTTTTTTTTTTAACCGGCCCTGTTAGCGCCACGCTAGCGTGTTTCTCTTGTGTTACTGCCGCGTCTCAGTGATTTAGGTATGTTTTTTTTTTTGTTTTTGTTTTTTTTTTAAACCGGCTCTGCGGCTCTGTTAGTGCTGTGCTACCATGTTGCTCCGGTGTAGCTGCCGCGGTATGTTTTTTCTAGTTGTTGTTTTTAAACCAGCCCTGTTCGTGCTACCGTGTTGTAGCTGTGTAAAGCTAAGGTAAGGTATTAAAACTTTGAACACTCTGTGTACCGTCTTTCTTTGTAAATATCTCGTGTTTCAACGTGGGTTTCAATGTGGGCCCTTGCGGCTTTTACACAGGTGCGGCTTATGTATATACCACGTTATTTCCTTTACAAATGTACTGGGTGAGTTTGATAATCCGGTGTGCTATGTAGGCCTGAAATTGCGGTAGATATTTGTTCTTTTTTTAATTATTCCTTTTAAACTTTGTGGCAGTGTGGTTTGCCTGATTAGTTGACAGATTTGTCAGCCGCGCAAAAGTATTGTGGACTTCAGGAACAAAAACGTTAATCAAACCACTGGAACAGCAACTGCCCGTGGTGGTATGCTAAATGCTAAATGTTTCGCAATCCACCTTTTAACATTTGAGGCTTTGTTGCGTCATGTTCAGTCTGCTCCACTTTTGATGGTATTCCTCAAAGTGAAGATGAATTTAACCCCACAGCAGCCCATTTTTGCCACCGGCGATTTCACCCATCATCGTTCCTCTTGGTTGAAGTTCTCTCGTCTCTCAACCTCGCACGGCTGCGAGGAGCCTGCAGTGAAACGCGACGTCAGAATAGTCGTCATGGCGAGCGGGCATGTGCGTGTTTTTAGTGTCACGCTGACAGCTTTTCTTTCTTTCTCGTGGCTGACTCAAAATAGGATGCGGAAATATTAATGGGGCAGGAAGTGAAGTGAAACGGGCATCTTCTGTCAAGCTGCTGGAAATGCAAAGAAAAATAATCATGGTTATGACGTTAGATCGAGCTTTTTTTTTTTATGTTACATTCACACTGACAGAATTAAAGCAGGCAGAAGAAGCAATGGCCTAGGGAAATTATTTTTACACCAATAAGATTTTTTTTTGCTTTATTCAAACTGGCTTTTTGCATTTTGTCAATGCTAATTTTGCAAATGGGAGTATTTTGAGAATAAAAGACACTTTTTTTGTTTTCTTTACAGTTTGTGTTATAACATTATGCTCATCCATTTCTTAACGGCAGATTTGAAAAAGCAAGATTAAAGAGGGACTCCCTCAAATATGGATGTGAGTCATTTGTGACGTAAATGATTTAAAAAGGACAGTTCTGAGGCCCTACGGACTTTGGTTTCTCTTTTCCAAAATAAGCGTATTGTTGAAGACTAAATTGTGAGTGTCGATGCCTGTCTATACCACATGCACCCTGTGATGGACAGGAACCAGTCTGGGGTACAACCCTGACAAACTCGACAAAATGGCGGATGTTCATACAGTAAATGAAACATGGAATGTTGACCTCAAATTTGACAATTTTGGTGGAATAATCAAGATGTTTCCATTTATGTATTGAGAGTTTCACAGTGACTGCATAACCTTTCATAAATCTTCACCATAAATATGGACCATGTCTATTTTCATTGCTCGTAAGTATTTGGATGTTTGGTGGAAAGATAGAATATTTATTACTTTGATGAAAATCATTTCCGATCACACGAGGTCCTGACTTTACTTTGGAAAAGTGAAAAGTATGCAAGGATCAGAATCAGAATCCCTTTTAATTGCCTTGAGAAGGGTCGGGTGGATTGATAAAACCACAAATGCAAATTATAATGTTTATAATTATCAATACAAATTAAATTTTTAACAAATAAAAAAAATAATTAAAAAACTTAATGAAAACTACAGTTGAGCACCTTAATTTTTTTTGTTCTTCTGACAATTACAATAAAGCAAGTCGATGGCTTAATAACATGTTAATCTATTTAAAATCCAATGTGGTGGTATACAGCTACAAAAATAAATATATCAGAAGAACTGTGGCTGTCCAATTTCTTCTGGACCTCACTATACGTTGTACTTGGCATACCTGAAGTATCGTCACTTCAAATGTATTTGACTCCTGCTTAGCACAGCACTGATGGAGGGTTGAGAGACACCCAACATTGTGGCAAGAGGGAAAAAAAACAACTGACAGGTACTATATGGTAATAACTGTCATGAAACAGACTTCACACTGTCATCATATCAGCGGTGTCAATTACGCTCCTGTCGTCGTTGCCATTAGGCCCGCTTGTGTGTCCGCATCAAGCAGAGAGCCTGAGGAAAATATCAAAAGGACCACCAAAGCGTCCGTTCGCTTTGAGTGCGTCGCGCATGTAAACGGACTTGACACCACCTTGCTTGTGACAAATGTAATTGGGAATTTGCATAGGCTGTTACGCCACATCAGAGAGCCAATAGCGGTTTTGCACCAAGCCTTACACCTGTTACCCTCAATTTGCTGGATGATTTCATCATGGGTCAACGCAGCATTATTGGAGTCCAGTCATCCCTTTAAAATAGGCTGCATTAAGTCAAAGACTATTTGATTTATTTCTGCTGCCACAGACACATGACTGGAACATTTTCCTTTTTCCCTTTTGCTCGACTATATAACAAGACTGCAAATTATTTCCTGCCATAACTCCGATGGAAATGTTCTTTTTACCTTACATGGATCCCCAAAGTGAGGATTTTGAGCGATGGCTACTTCTGCACTGTTCCGTTCATCAACACAATGCATAAATATTGGGGGGAAAATATCACAAATAGCAGTTTGTTTAACTATATATTAACATCTAATGACAGTAGCTGGGACCCCAAAACTAAAATAATTCTGTCAGAGTTGTCCTTCCTTTTAGTTTTCTGACAAAGTAAATTACATAGGGAAATAGTCCAACTGTGACAATAAAAGAATTGTTGTTACCAAAAAAAAAGTAAATGGGCTCCATTTTAGTAAACAGCGGTGCACTAAAGTCAAATGGAGTACCAATAAATTGCCTGAAGCCATTTATTGGCATCCCTCTAACTATTTTTTTTAAATAATTGCCTATATTAAGAGTTTTTTTCGTAACTAACTAACAAAACACTTCAATCTAAATTCCCAAAACATCTTAAGGCATGACCCATTAAAATAAATATGTCATGTTGACATTTCTCTGCCGCTCGTTTGTGTTTCCGTGAACCGCTTGGGGAACATGAGTGGAAGTTGTCGTATGTCGCATCCACCTGCTGTCAGTAATCATGATTGTGATATTTAGACGGGAGCGGAAGGAAGAAGCCAAATTATTACATTTCCTGTCATTGTGTTCCTATTGCTTCTTTCCTGTTCAAAGTTGGCCTGCTACCTGCAGGTTGTGTTTAGCGTTTGTTCTGTTCTCCTCAAAGGTACCTTTGACACTTTTTGTTATTCCTGTATCTGCCTTGTGTAAGTCAGATTCAGTTTTTTCTTCAACTTTTTTCCATCTTAGCGTTATTCCTTCCCCTGTGGCTTTAAAAAAAAATATATATATATACATTTCTTCTCCTCTCCAAGTACAGGGATGAGAATGACCAATTTGGAAAAACACTGAAAATGTTTGCCTTGGTGTGGGTGTGTGCGTGCACGAAGATTTTCTGGTTACTTCTAACAGTGTAAATACAGGGCAATCATAATATTTTGAAAACTTAAAATTTGACTCCAAACAACCAAAATAAATGTTGCCAAACTTCAGACATAAAAATGTAGATAGTGAAATTTATATCCAATAGGCTACTGCACTTACACGTTATACTTCAGAAATAAGTACACAAGTAATTTGTTTATACAGGAGAGATCATGAAATATAAAAGTGAGCGATAAAATGGTTGATCTACAGGGCCAGTGCGACAGAATCATTTTAAAAGTTGTCAATTATACAATATTTGACAAACTTACGTCCAACTTACCTTTGTGTTTCCTGGTTTGGATACTCCTGGATATTTTTTGCTCCTATCGGAACACAGAGTGCACAGCACTTTGCCGGCAACGTCCACTTTTTGTATGTGTTCGGTTAGACATGTTGATACAGATTTCGTTCCTATCTGCTCGGTTACAATTTTTTCAAGCCATGCCCATCTGAATCAGTTTTTTACCCCGTGGTTTTTATCAATTTCCCTGGCACGATCTTCATCTTTTCGCTCCAAGACTTTCGCCATACTGGCAAACGCGCAGATCGCTCGATAACATATGCGTACGTGGGTCTATGAGTTATAACTATGCCGTAGTAAACAGAATGCTTCCCTTTGAAACGTTAACATCAGAGTGAAAATACTGACGAAATACCGCCAAAATGCTGCTGGAAATCGGAATGTTGTCGTTATTATAAACACCGAATTTAATGCAAACAGATAGCAATGCCGTTTTCTGCTATCACAGCTGTGACTAATTTCACGACGAATGTTGCCGGTAGATGCTGGCGGCCGGTCTTGAGTACAGCCTCGTCCCGTGTCAAGCCGTACAATCCGGACAATTCTCATCCCTGCAAGTAGTTTTTCCATATTACCCTCTTGCTTTTCTGTTTCTCCTTCTTGTATGCTCGATTCTCGTCTACAGATGCAATCGCAACCTGACAGAGATGATTTGATTAAGAAAACTAGCTATTATCAAGCTGAAATAAGACTTTTGTCGCCTGTTAGCTTGAGCTTTTTCTCGCCACTCAATGAAACTCTTTCACTTGTCGAGCAACATGAACAACTAGAATAGATTTTTTTTTTCTCCCCCAATTGATAAAAGGGTATTATTAACCAATGTGGGAAGACTGTGACAACTTTCAACCTCTCGTTTTTCCTGATACTGCGGTTCACAAAGAGCAGGAAGAAATCAAATGGACTTTTTTCTGTTCTTTTCGATTTACTTTTCCAAAGCAAACGGATTGCCTCTCTGTGGGGGCACAATGCGCAATGATGTCCTCGATAAGTGGATTTTCCAGATTGTCCCAAGACGCTTCAGACTGCGAGAAGTTTATAAGGCACTGGGTTTGCTGGGGCATGCTGATTGAGTTTGCTCTCTTGCACCAGTCTTTTTAATTTCATGGAAATATGAACGCTAATTTATATTACAAGACCAAATTTATGCTTGATTACAGACATATTTTGGGAAATAGCGAGTGAATAAAATATTTTAGTTAGCTGTATAATGTCACATTCGACGGGTAAGGAGGCACTTCAGAGACCCAGATATTCATGTACCAGCAATTAAAAAAATTTTAGTAACCTCATCATTACTCCACTGGCTGCCATCAGCAATTGTCTTGCTTGTTTAATGGTCTATGTGGCTCCCATGTCATAGCAGATTAAGACCATTACGGCCTACGCTTTTACTGTAGTTTTAATTTGCCGCATTGTGCGTTACTATCATCAGCAGGTATTTTGTTGATCTGAGGATATTTGATTCCATGTCCATCCCACCCCTCGCTTCCAGCCCCCACCTGTGTCGTTACACTGCCATAAAATACATCTAAACTTTGCCTATCATCAAATAGGATTAGAGTCACCTAAGGGGATTGGGAGAGATCGCTACAACCCACCTCCACTCATGGGAAAAATTGAAAAAATAAAAAAAAATAAAATTGAGTATTCTATGAATTCACCCTTACTGACAATTGGACAAAATTTGAGCATTTTCTCTGCTTTGGAATCAAAGTCAGAAGAGAGCTTGAAAGAATATCCAAAAGGTATTATCGTGTGGTGTGGGGTGAATTAAGAGTGATTTTACCTCCTCAAACTGACCGCAAACCGGTTTGGGGCTGACACCAGTAAAGGATGAACAAGTCCATTATTGGTATGGATGCCCTGTGGCACCGTGCTGCCTATCACTGTCAGCGATATTGACAAATGTCTAAAATTCAGTTAAGGAGTTTCAAATGGGTACAGGATGTGTGTAACAAGCTTAAGGGCGATAACAATAAATAACCAATGGGTAATACATAGAATAAACTTTTATATGTAGGTTTCAGGCTGTCCCCTTAACTGTTCTATGGACACATTTTACCACTGCAAAAGCTTTTGCTGCTTGAACGTTCCCATTGCTATGCAGAAACCCTCTCGACGTCGGCCTCTTGTCACCCTCATGACTTTGATTCATGGAGTAACCCGGATTGTAGCCACTCGTCTACCTTTGCTTTGAATCCTAATGCATTTTCCCCACATGAGAATACAGAGAATCTGAGGATAAAAAGTTAGATGGAAGTTTGTCCCAGCCACACACACTTAGGTCACGTCCAGTCAGCAGTTACAAGTTTTCCCCTTCAAAGACTGACGATTATCAATCATCAGATAATAACTCACCCGTTGCTAATTCCCTAACCGACACCTCAAGATTAAAGAAGAACAAAAGAAACATATTTGTAGTTTTACGTGGAAACAGCCACATTTTAAGACAATCTAAGGCCATCATAATTGAATCTTCTTTTCCTTTCAGCTTATCCCGAATAGGGGTCGCCACAGCGTGTCATCTTTTTCCATCTTGGACAATCTCGTGCATCTTCCTCTCTAACACCCACTGTCCTCATGTCCTCCCTCACAACATGTGTCAACCTTTTCTTTGGTCTTCCTCTCGCTCCATTCTCAGCACCTTTCTACCAATATACTCACTCTCTGGCCTCTGGACATGTCCAAACCATCGAAGTCTGCTCTCTCTAACGTTGTCTCCAAAACATCCAACTTTGGCTGTGCCTTTAATTCCCTGATTTCTAATCCTATCCAACCTGCTCACTCCAAACGAGAACCTCTGCATCTTTATTTCTGCTACCTCCAGTTGTTTCTTCAGTACCACCGTCTCTAATCCGTACATCATTGCTCACTCACCATTGCTCTGGTGTCATCATAATTGTATACAAGCTTTAAAATGAGGGTTGTTGAGGATGTTGACTTTTCCAAATAATGATAAATTAGTAATAATAAATTGTCACATTAGCCTCTATCAGTTTAAAAACTCAAATGAAATATGTATGTTTTCAGTTTGTTCCTGAACTACACAGTTTTGCTGCAATCAACTCTATATGATTTAGGCGCAAAAATCCCCCCCATGCATGCAATCATTTAATAAAATCGGACATTTAAAGTGCGATATCCAGAAAATGTCCAAAATGGTAGCATTAAAACGTTCCGATACCGCACGGCTGCGTTCTCCTTGAGTTGCAACTACACGGCAGAGGGCTGTGCTCTGAATGCACAAGTAATAATCATGATTAAGGTTTCATGTTTCTTTGGATGCAACGTGTAAAATGCGTGTCTCATGCATGATGTAAATGACTAACATTTGTTTGGTCGCTTCATCTGCATGGTTTGTGTGTGTGTGTGTGTGTGTGTGTGTGTGTGTAGCAGCAGGGTGGAACGTTCTCTTAGTGGATCTGTCCTCCAGACAATCCTCTGCAGATTGCTTTAATAATAAATGGACCTCACACCGTCGCTCTGTTGGAGAGTCTTCCATCGCAACAAACACCAGCGAAAGCTCGTTGCTCATTAAGGCTAATTTTAACAGCTCAGCCGCAGACGGCTTGACAAGATCATTTTGAAGGTTCATTAGAGGACTCTAATCAAAGCATTTAGTTAATTGGCTTGACGACTATCGTACTGTTTGCTCATCAGTATCACATTCGCGATTGCAAGTCTGCACTTCTTTGGTCGATTGCAACACGCTGAGATTTCTGCATTCGTTTGTATCTCGCGGAAAACAAGAGTTATGGATTATAAGTGTTACCGTTTCGTTCATTTATCAATTTTCCATGCTACTTAGCCATATTCACGGTCGCGAGGGTTCTGCATCCTCTTCCAGCTGACTCTAGGCGAGAGGCAGGGTACACCCTGAACTGGCCGACAACATATTCACACCTACGGGCAATTTAGGGTCTTCAGATAGCCTCCCATGAAAGTTTTGGGGATTAATAATATTTCTCACATGTACACTTTTATGTTGTTAGTAAGTTTTGAGCACTCACCACCGGATAACTCCTCATCAATTATCATATTTTGCAGACGACAGCACAGAGCGATTAATAGGTCGTGCATAATTTGTGTAGCGGTTTTTGTTTTGTTTTTTTCCCCATACTGATATACTGCATACCCTACACACTGGTATGTTCTGAAATTAGATATTCACACAAAGACTATTTACATACCTTGTTTCCAAACAGTGGCTGTAACACGACAGGAAATGGCTGAAACATAAACAGAAAATTTATTGTTTTTAATGCATCCTCCTACTGCTCACAGAAACCACTAAAGTATCAAAGAGCCTCAGAAAGTCTCCATCACCTTTTAATCAGTTATGACTAGTAGATCCTTTCATGCTGTTCCACGCATCCACTGGAAGACCTCAGAAAAGCAAGACCTTTGCAATTAATTTAAAAATATATATTTTGCGTTCATGAGTGTCATGCAATGTCTTGCTTTGAGAGCACCAAGCGCTGTCTTCTGTACGTTAAATGTAGTTCAGTCTTCTTCTACATGCAATTGAGGTAGATTCTTCTTCTGCACGTGCTGAAAGTTTTCTTCACATTGGAAGGATCTGCGCACACCCAAACCGAACTCTATTGTAGGGAACAGCTATGTTTTAACAACAAGTTTGTGTTGTATTTTTAAACTCATAGCCGCTACTGACAAAAAAAACCCCACACTTCATTTTAGACTCATCTTGAAATATGCTGCAGGGTTCACAGCGCCTGAAAATAGTAGGACCTTTTTGTCCTGAAATATGGTACTGCGCCAAACCCGAGTGGAAGAAATCAGGGACTCACAGACCGGGCGTGTGAAACGCACGCCCCACGGGCCGGAATCAGGCTACCAGGGAGTCCAATCTTGTTAGCAGGGATGGAGAACACATTCACTGCTATTTTTCATTAAAAGTAACTGTTGTTACTAATTTTGTCCACCGGAGAGCATATTGACAAACATCCATCCATTTTCTCACCCGCTTATCCTCATAAGAGTCAAGGTAATGCCGGAGCCTATCTCAAACACTTGTAACTTAAATGCCATTCTGAAATTGGAGGCAACACACGATTCTGCATCTGATATTGAGTCACTTGTGATGGCTAAAGATGTATTTTTTTATGTATAAATTTACAATCTTGACAAGTGACTGCACATTCTGAGTAGTTACCACAACAGTTTCCATGCTGTGACGCACATTTTAGAGTGGCCTTTTATTGTATGCCGCTTTCAGGTACACCTGTGCAATAATCATGCGTCTTAAATTGAGATAGGTGGATGGATTATCTCGGCAAAGGAGAAGTGCTCGCTCACATATTTATCTGGATTAGTTATCTTTGAGTTCATCTCGAGAAAAATGGGAGCAAAAGCAAAATTACTGCCTTCATATTTTGGTACGGAAAATATACAAACAGACTCTCATTGACACCTTTCGGCAATTTTGAGTCTTCGGTGAACCTCTTTCTCTCGACTGTGAGGGCAAGCGTGCTAACGCAAACAGTGCTTCCCTGTGAGTTTGTGGGGATTGTTATGTTGTTGTGAATGTAAATGATCTTACTCAATCCCTCTAGCTGAATCTGAAGCACTACAAGGAAAAAAAAAAAACAACAGAATAAAATGATCATAATCAGCGGCTGTCGGTGACGCAGCAGGGAACTATTATCTTGCTTGTTTTGCCTACTGCGAAGTATCTGGATGGTGAACTTTGTAACTTTGCATTCCCATTGATGCACATTTGATAAACAATCCACTTTACACAAACACACCACACTTTTTAATTTTGCATTCTGTTGCTGTGCTGATGCGGAAAATGGAGAGAGAGAAAAAAAAAAGCTCGTATCAGGACTTGTTGCCTGCGTGCGAGTTGAGAATTGTAAGCAATTTCCCTCCTAATGAAACATGTCCACATGAATGGTGATAGAAATGGCAAATCAATTATGTTTTTCAGCCGTATCTGTCCCTTCGGGGTTTCCACCCTCGTGTGCTATAACAAATTCCCATTATTATTAAGCTTCTTTTCAATGAGTTTCTATCAAAAGTTGCATTGTTCTCATTGTATTTTTAATTTGATAATTCTATAGATCTTACTGTTTTGTTTGGCAGCTCCTCACAGGAGGCAAATGAATACTTAAGTAGTTTTGGTTCCAGCAAACGATTGTTACTAGTAGGAGGATTTGTCAAGTTAAAGTTCGGAGGTTTGTGTGTGTTTATTTTTGTTTTCCAGCAAGGGCGCAACCCACTTCTAAGTCCTCGTAACAAGCACAGAAGTGCAATCGCTCCCTCGATTCTCCACGGCTGTCGAATGAGGCCTTTGATTAATTGCAAGTTTTACTTGAACTGGACAATTAGCGGGCAGCTTTCAGTTATCACTCGTACAGATGTTAGGAAAGGAATTCAAACTGCTCCATTCTTACCACATGCGGGGGACATATTCACTGATCGAGAAGCAGTCCAGATCTGTAACAATGAGAACTAGATTCAGAATCATACTCAAACTCAAAAGTGGGGATATCAGACCACAGGCTGATTCAACTTCTTTGAAAAGACTGTGTGGACTCCACATGGCTCGCCCAGACTACATGCTCTGAAGCAACGGGAGCGGCGTTTGTGGTTGTGCCATCCGGGAGGCCGAACCATTTCTTCATAGGAAGTCTCTTGCCAATTTCTCATCCTTTCTACCAGTCGTCTCTCTGTTTTCACAACAACTGCTAGAACTGATGACAAACATCAATCATTGATTCCTAACTGGACACACACACACATCCCCGAGATGATGTGTAATTGAATTGGAGTTATACTGCTATGTTTTTCGGCAGCGTAGTATCAACCACTTTCCCTCCGAAGCCTTCTCTCCTGCAGAATAAGATCGGCATGTAAACACAATGTGATCTGCAACTATTATAATCCAAGGATGAAATAGGATGAGTAGTTTTGTTGCCATAGGAAATCTTAAACGTGATTAACACAAACACGCAAGTTTAATATTCCAGACTGATCAGAAATCAAAAGGAGGCTCAGACCAGTCGGAACCTGATCCGAATACTGAGAGGAGGTAATTACAGCTTGCATTGCCAAACAAGAGCAGTTAGCAACTCTGCTGTGTCAAAGTGCCATCTAGTGTCCAGGCATTATTGAAATATGCATTCTGTGTTTTATTTGCCAAAGTGGCATGATTGTTGAGCTACAACCTTTTATTCATCAGCACAGTTTCTTCATAGCCAACATTGTCAAAGTTCCCAGTGTCCTACTGTAGAAAGCTCTCAGGAGGAATGTATTGAAACTGGGGGGGGGGTGACGTTCCAAAAGTTCCATTTCAGAATTTTTCTGCTACGTTTCCCCCCCTCAATTTCTGCTCTGAAATTGATTTGGCCAGGAAAAGGAGCCGAGACTCAGGTGCTGTTATTCCCCAAATGTGTTATCAGCAAGCGGTCCGACAGAACCCCGAGGCTGAGAAGACGGCCGTGCCTTGGAAAGACTTCACAATAACGTTGCACAAGTGGAAAGAAACGACTTGGAATTTCAGACGATCCTGGTCAATCCGGCTCTCGACTGGTGATGTAATTTGGCTTGTGCAGAAAGTCAGGGAAGACCACCGTCATTTTAGTTCAATTGCTAGACACACTTAAATCATAACGTGTTTAAAAAAAAAAGAAAACAATTTAAGTTGATCTAACATGGCGATAAAAAGGTGATTGAAGCACCATTTCAGCATGAATGTCAAGTAATTGTTCAACTCTGTTGCTTCTCTTGGGAGGATTTTCCCCATTCATTTTGGGGAAAACAAGAGTGGATGAGATGAGTACTTGTGCAGGAAAATAATCCCTTGATAAGAAACCCTGATTCTTAATCCTTGCCTTCCACTGGAGGAGGCAAGAGTTGGAGTGAGTGAATTTGATCTCATTCTAATGATGACACAACACATGAGTGGTCGATTTTGGTTCAGATTAACTGCAGTTCATCTTCATCTCATTGTGGCAATATCAACGAGAATACACACAGACTTTTTAAGCGACATAATCTAAACTTTTACAAATTGCAAAAACACAAAAGGGGAGAAATTTTGTTTTGGTGGTCATTTATCGGTCAACATTACAAAACATCCCAATTAACTGATGTTGTAAATCTAAATAGAAATCCAGGTGGAGAAACTTTGCTTCTCTTTTTGGTGTTCAAATCACAATGGAAATATTTCCCAGAATGCAAATGATGGAGTCCATTTTTTTTCCTGCTTCTCTTATGTCCCTCCATGATTTTCATCATTTTTGTGAGACACCATTTGTGTCTGTGTCAGAAAAAAATCGTGAATTGGCATGCAAAAGATAAGATTTTAAATCCAAATGATGAGTTTTCGCCTTATAGCGCATGTTTGTGTCAAACTCAAGGTCTGAGGGCCAGATCTGGCCCACTAAGTGGGTCTGGACGACCCCTATTGAGACAATCCAAAAGTCACAACAACTAAAAAAAAGAAAATCAAGTGTTTATGGTTCTTGGTAAATGAATTTTCATTTCATTTATGCACTCCCAAAAAGATTTATGAAGAATCCCTCGCATCGCTGTTGTCAGGGCCATGTTGATGTTGTCCAAGTCTTGGAAATGTGGCCCCTTGACAACCCCCTTGATCTTAGAAATGGGGCGTGGAGTCGGGGAGAAAAATCACATGTCGCCAGGTTTGATGAATGCGGAGATTGCTCCAGCACAGCAATGTTCGTGTCAGCCAGGAACCGTCAGATGCTCGGAGGGATTGCGAGCAGGCGCGCAACCACGGTCCTGCCACAGTTCTCGCTTCTTCTCACCCATTGCGAATCAAGCAAGCGCTGCGGGACCTCTTTACAGATGTCGATCATCCAACCCGCGCTGAAGGAAGGGGACAGCTCCAAGTTTGTAGATTGGGTTTGAAATACTGTATATATTTTGTGACACTAATCTCAGAAGTTTTTTGATGCACCTCGTGTACCCCAAAAGTTGCTTTCCGATGAGACTTACTTAAAAAACAAACGTGAAATCGGAAATTTACAAAGACCCGATTAGGAAAAGCAAAGGTTAAATATTTTGGTTGGACTACACACCAGTATTTATAGATTTATGAAAACTAATGTGTGGGTTTGTGTTGTAAAATGCTTACACCGTAGTAGCAATTACTCAAATGGTTTTCCTCAACTTCTCACATTACAATATTTTAACATTATGCTTTTGACCTTACTCCAATATTGTGATGTATTACGAGAGCAAAATATTAGAAGCATTTTTCTGAAGCAAGGAACGAAATCCACACTCCCCCCCCCCCTCCCTCCCCGCTTTTCATCAAATAAGACAAAGTGCACTTTGTGGTAAAGTGCATTTGTGCCTCCTGATGGTCACAAACTCCATTACACAGATTGGGAGATGCGAAAAGATATAAAAGATATTTTCACCTGGCCGCTGGCCGTGACACCGAAAGTGAAAGTAGATGACAATATGGGAGAACTGAAATGAAATGAGATCCCAGCGAACCTATGATTGATTTAATTGATTAATATCGGCTGCCGGAAATGAACAGAACAGAGATCTAATTAAAATGGGTGATTATGGCGGGGACGAGTACGAGGAGAGCAAATATTGATGAGCAAAACCTTTTGCGACTTCATAGCAAGGCAGTAAATACACACTGGTTTAATGAGGATTCCCATAAACCCCCGTTAAAGACGTTTTAATTGATTCTATTTCAAAATCCCTGCGCCAGCAGATCTGCAAGGAATTGACTCGGTTGTGAGTTGGCAAAAAGACAAACTGGATCATTTTGTGTAAGCCTGCAGTCTGGTTGGGAGGATCCAGAATTATTCATACACACTCTAGAATTAAATATTAAGTTCATTGATCATATAGTACTGAACTTAAAGGGGAAATCCAGTGCTTTACATGAAAAGTGTATCCAATACGTCATGTAATATGTACTCTGTTTTGACAATGTGATGTTAAATCCTCTCTCCTTTAATAGTGTTTTGAGAAGATTACGACAATTACGAATTTTCAGGGGCGCTGCCATTTTCGTCAGTCACATGACCTACTTGCACGGAGGTGACATGTACTGTGCCGCAACCAAGGCAGATGAGGAGTCAGATGAGCGGATGTGACGTGTCATGTGCTCGGTTACGTTCCTCTAAAGTTATTGTCAGCGATGAATTCTCAGATTTATCTTCATCCGGTGAGGAAATAGCAGTATCGGTTGATCGGGAAGACAGAGGAATACTTCCATACAGATTTGAACCTGTGGCTGTAAATGTTGAATAATCGGATGGTTCTTCGGGCGGAATGACGCTGAGTCTGACAACTCCGAGGCCTACGCGCGGGACTTAAGTGTGTAAATAAAAAGGTCTCCGGAGCGCTGGGCTGGCTGCCGTGGATGGTTCTTCAGACTGGAATGACGCGGAGTGCGACGAGCAAGCTCCGGAGGTGGCTGGCCGCAAGCCAAGCTTCCAGGCGGCGGAGGCCGTTAGCCCGGGACGCCGAAGCTAGGCTAAAGGCCTGCCGCCAAAGTTCCCTCGTCAGAGTCCGGGTCATTCCCATCCGAAAAACCATCCGCGGCTGCCGGCTCGGAGCTCTGGGTGACTTTGTTTACGCACTTGTATACCACATGTAGGCCTCCGAGTAGTCAGACTCCGCATCATTCCCGCCCAAAGAACCAGCCAAATATTCAACATTATTTACAGCCACAGGTTCAAATCTGTATGGACCTACTCCTCAGTCTTCCCGATCAACCGATACTCACATTTCCTCATCAGATGAGGATAAAGCCGAGAAACCAGCGCTGGCAGTAATTGTAGGAACGTAACCAAGCACATGACGCGTCACATCCGCTCATCTGACTCCCAAAATGTCAGCGACGGGGGAACATTCAAAATTGCCGAGATAAACAACCTCAAATGTTATCTGATGAAAATCTTTATTTTAAAGTTACATTACCAATGACATGACCTATCGGATTCACTTCTTTTCAATGAGCGGAGTTCCCTTTTAATAAAGTCTTTTGTTCTTGGTTTTCAGTTGGAAGTAAGAACGATAAGGTCACATTTATGGTTATGGATTACGTTGCATGATGATACTGAATTTTCTCGTAAACTTAAGATAACTTCAAATGTGGCGAAACCGTGACATCAGGGTGAGCCCTCTGCTGTAAGCTCTGTTAGTAAATCGAGGATTTAAGTTGATGGAATCCCTATCAAAATTTCACCAAGCCAAGTACAAACCCACAGGAAAGTTATTTTGGAGTTGGCAAATTTATTTCACGCTTGACCGCCAAGGCGTAGCCTCCCAAATTCCACTTTAACTCACAGGTCCATTTGAGGACCGATAGTGCGAGGATCTGTCAAGCAAAAATGTGGTCAGAGAGGCAACGCATCAAAAAAAAAAAAAAAAGTCACTTTTAATAACTATCCATTGCACAATACAATCCATTGCCTAATACAACAGCAATGCATTTAATATGGAACTTAGTGCACCCTAATTAAGAGGCAATTTCCCTATGCCTATCACTTCACCTAATGATGACAATTTTGAAGAAGTGTCTTTCAACTGAAACAGTACTTCAGACGACAGACAGAGGGCAGCATTGCACACTTTAAATCGCAACCTGCACTTGTATAAATCAAGAGCTCAACTGTGAATTTTGGAGACGTGCAAAAAGGCTCGTTTCGCTCAGCTCATTTTAGGGTTAACCCACCACACCAAACAAAAATGCCACAAAATTGATAACTACTCAAATTATCATCACCTTGCCCAATTGTGTCACTAGGTCTATTTTTCGTGAACTGAAGACACTCCACCCACCAAATAAATATATAATTGTTATAGTGTCCAGGTTATTCTTTGCTATTTTGCATTTTTCCTAACGTTTCTCAGATTATCTGAAATAAAACTCTTGACGTTAGCCTCCAGTTTTCTGAAATCTTGATCCCTGTCCTAAGGTTGTGAATTTTGTAGTATTTCCAGTAAATCTTTTCTTGTGTCTACAGAAGCTTTGAACTCAGCAAGAGCGAGGGGGCTCCTGACGTTTTGAGTGTGTGGTGGATTTTCTGAAAGACGACAAAGCTTTGTGGACGCCCCACGATGCCTTTGGTACGCCCAGCGGGACTCGCCACCTCGCCTTCACCAACACATAAAATCTGATTATGTGGTGAGTCAATGGGTGCACAAAGAATTAAATGTATCACAAATGCTAATCTTCGAAGGCTTGTGTCATACAGAGTTCATGAAAATAAATATGCGGACCAGTATTCTTCATTTATACTCCGAGTAGAGGCCATTTGAGTGGAAAATAGCTTGTGAGCACGTCGTATATCAGCCGATGCATTAAATGGCCAGAGTGCGACTTACAAAAATCAAACAAACATTTAATTGTCATCTGTTCAAAACATTACCCTGACCTACAAGGTTGGCGGCACTTGGTTTGGAAGAAGACCGTTCAGGGCCACCAGGGAAGACTACCGTAATTTCCGGACTGTAGAGTGCACCTGATTATATGTCTCACTCGGGAAATTTTTAAAGGAAAAAGAATTTTGTACATACTCAAGCCGCACCTGATTAAAAGCCGCATGTGCCCACATTGAAACACGAGATATTTACAAAGAAAGACAATACACAGAAAGAGTTTTCAAAATTTTAATAATATACATTAGGTTTTCTTTCCAAACAGTGCCTGAGACGCGGCAGTACCATGGCAGCAACAGGCTAGCACGGCGCTAACAGGGCCGGTTTAAAAAAAAAAAAAAAAAACATACTGGTAAAAGTCACTTCCTCTGCATATATATTCCACCGGTCTCACTCTTACCTTTTCCGTTCGAGTGCCCCCTTGCGGCCATTAGAAAAAAAATGCACAAATTAGCCGCATCACCGCATAAGCAGCAGGGTTGAAAGTGTGTGAAAAAAAAAAAAAGTCACGGCTTATAGTCGAAAAATTATGGTATATGTCTAATGAAGGACACTTGTGGCAGCTAATTGACATTGTAAACCAAGATTTGTGTTATAAACAAGTTTTCGGTGGTTGTTTGGCAGCACAGTTTCAACAGCACTACCTAGAAAACAATTTTATTATGTCAAAATTCAAAATTGTCCAAGTGGACTTATAAGGTTGTCAGTCAAACCACGGCAATATATTTATTGCTGTTATAGTCGTGTGAACTTTAAACCCCAATCTGCTTGATTTCAAATGTATTGGGTGAAATACTTCTTCTCACCTTTGGCTCTCCTCCGTATCAACAAAAATGTCTGAGAACATCCCGCCCGAAGACAAATCAATAGTTCCCACTGGTTTGAAGCTGAAAATAAACCCAAAGAGATTTCCTATGTAAATATACGAGGGACTCGGACGGCAGAGCACTTATTACACGGGTCTCAGCTAACATGCAGCACTGACTGATGTACTGATAGTAGCCACGCTTCGACACACAGTGACCAGAGCGCCGCTCGGAAAATAAACCGGAGCTGCTTCAACTGTGCGCTTGCTTGACCTTCTGAGCGGAGGGGCCGAGGTCCTCATCGGACTGGGCAAAAATCATACGTTCAAGTAGATTAGTCATAATTGGGGCGGGGGGAACCAAATCCATTCAGATTGGATTAATAACAGGAAGTCATCAAAGTTGTGAAACCCAGGAGCACCCCGTGTATGACCAAGTCCGTCGTCCCATAAATGAAGCCATTCATTCCTCCTGAACGAGGGCGACAAAGCAAACCAATATTTTGGGAAACACAATCCAGAATCATTAAGATTCCACTGAAAATTAACAATTTGAATCTGTCCCGTTGGCCGCCACGTCTTGCTTCAACCCACCTCACAGGAAACAGGCGTCTGCGTGGACATCTGCTTTCAATTCCTTGGGTTCCAGGTTTACCTCGTCCCATCGACTGTGGGGCGTTAAGTTTTTAACACCTAATTCTCATTCAATTTTGTGAGAAACGGAAGGGCATCTGTTTTGGGTTTTTTTTTTTTATAGTGTGAGAATGAGCTATGAACAAGCTCAAAATTGAAAAGAATACCAACTCGTGTACCAAAATGTGTTGCGAAAACATGAAATATAATTGTCCAAAATCAACAAAAGAGTCCATTACAATAAAAAGTAAGCAGTGTTGGGAGCAGCAAGTTACAAACATAACGCAATGACTGTAAAGTTATTATTACATGTGCACGTGGTATTTTTTGTAATGTTATATTCGCTTAGCAACACAAGTAACAATACATTTTAACCTCCCGCTCGTTTCCACTTTTTGGACCCACATCAAAACCCACAAACTTCGCTGGTGAGTGATTTATGATCAGTCACACAGATGTCCTCACAGCATGATGTGATATATTTTTTCTACACGCGTGATGTCGAGCGAGACACCCTTATAAGGCTAGATTACAACAGGATCGTTGCAGAAAGTTTTAGTTATTTTTATACAGTTTAAAAAAAAAGATTGAATTGTAAATGGAATGCTGGTTAACAAAATGGAGCAACAGTTTCAGCTTCTGGACTTGATTGTACATGGATTGTGTCTGTCAGTAAATGAAGGCGACAGGAGGCAATTAGACGAGAAAACTGCATTTTTGTTTGTTGATTCTTGACTGAGGTTTGTTTATCCAAAAGCGTTGGATTACACCAAGTAAAGCGTATTCTCAAGTCACACAGCCATTAATGCTGAGGAGTCTGTTCATTGTCATTGCCGTTTACAATTTACACATTGTCCAATTGGAACACATTTGTAAGTCACTTTTACATAGAACAACGGACTCTGGAAAAGCTGTAGAAAACAGGATGACTTTCATTTTTAAGATCACCTTTTCCAAATGTTTTGCAAAAAATAAAAAATAAAATAATCAATTGCTGTGATTTAAACAACAACAAGACGACAGAAAGAAAGAAAAAAAGTCACTAAAACCAATCAGGACTAAACCAAACTGCAAACAAAAAATTGCTGTACTTTTCCTGTTGCTATAACCAACCAATTAACGTTCATTTCCTGCACATGTAACGTAGGCTCGAGCTCTGCCTTCCTGTTTGTTTCCTGCAGAAATCGATGCGCCGGGAGCGGAGCAGCTGCCTTGTTTGCGGCCGACCACGACGCACATCAGAGGGCTTCTACTCGCCGCCTTATCACGCCACATTAACCTCATATAAACACGGCGTGAAACCAGCTCAGCACGCAGCGGTGGCATGTCTCTGCAAATTGGCTAGATACAGTTACTGCAAAGGGTAAACAGAATTCAATGTTAATCTGGATAAATATTTTATTCTTGACGTAGTAATGCTACCACACCCATTTTAGGCTTTAACTAGACAAGCCCTATGACAGAGTAACAAGAGGAACTGTGGCGGTGAGGCGGAGAAATACGTTAGGATAGTACAGGACATGTGTGAGGACAGCAGAACAGCGGTGAGATGTGCCGTAGGTGTGTCAGAAGAATTTAAAGTGGAGGTGGGACTGCATCAGGGATCCGCTCTGAGCCCATTCCTGTTCGTGGTCGTAATGGATAGGCTGACAGATGAGGTTAGACTGGAATCCCCTTGGACTATGATTTCCGCAGATGATACTGTGATCTGAAGTGAAAGCAGGGAACAGGCGGAGGAACAATTGAAAAGATGGAAGCACGCACTGGAAAGGAGAGGAATGAATATTAGCCAAAGTAAAACAGAATATATGTGCATGAATGAGAGGGGCAATGGAGGAGGAGTGAAGCTCCAGGGAGAAGAGATAGCAAGGGTGGATGACTTCAAATACTTGGGGTCAACAAAACAGAACAATGGAGAGTGTGGTAAGGAAGTGAAGAAACGGGTCCAAGCGAGTTGGAACAGTTGGCGGAAGGTGTCTGGTGTTCGATGTGACAGAAGAGTCTCCGCTAGGATGAAGGGCAAAGTTTACAAAACAGTGGTGAGGCTGGCCATGATGTACGGATTAGAGATGGGGGCACTGAAGAGACAACAGGAAGCAGAAATGGAAGTGGCAGAAATGAAGATGTTGAGGTTCTCGCTCGGAGTGAGCAGGTTGGATAGGATTAGAAATGAGCTCATTAGAGGGACCGCTAAAGTTGGATGTTTCGGAGACAAGGTTCGAGACAGCAGACTTCGATGGTTTGGACAAGTCCAGAGGCGAGAGAGTGAGTATATTGGTAGAAGGGTGCTGAGGATGGAGCTGCCAGGCAAAAGAGCGAGAGGAAGACCAAAGAAAAGGTTGATGGATGTTGTGAGGGAGGACATGAAGACTGTGGGTCTTAGAGAGGAAGATGCACGAGATAGGCTTAGATGGAAAAAGATGACGCGCTGTGGCAACCCCTAATCGGGACAAGCCGAAAGGAAAAGAAGACGAAGAGAGCGTTTTATTGTGCTGACATTGTGACTGAACAGTAAAAAGCATGTTTCTCAAAACTTCCTTTTAGTGGAACCTCATTAAAACACACGCCGATATAACAAATTGGATAATATGGACCGTCTGGACTGAATAATCTATCCAAAAATAGCTTCCATTTGTCACTTAAAACGCCCTTGAATAAGTATGCTATTTCCAGAACTTGACACTTTTTGTTTACTGGTGTTGTGGCAAAATGGAGGCAAGGAATAGTCCAGATGCATTTCTGAGTCACAGATTTGCAATAACACTCACCCATGCCTACGTGGCGGGCATGTGATGATGGTAGTATCCATTGCATATTGTCAGAAGTGGGTAGATTACTCAAATATTGTACTCAAGTAGACTTTACACTAATTACACAGACAACACATAATCTCCAGATCATACAAGACAAATTCCGCTGTCAGACAACTGCCATAAAATGCTATATTCCGATACCACCGCATCATGTTTTTGTTATCATTGGACTTTATTATGTTAACTCAAATGCGACCAAATACACTCATTACACCGGGGATAACCACGAGTGGATCGCGCCGACTGTATTATTAGAATAGAACGCGTGCTCGTGGTCATCAGTGGTCAGGATAGGGGAGGAGATTCGTTTTAGACTTGCTTGAAGTATGTTCATGTACTTTTAATACGATAGGGCTCGCAAGCAGGCAACAAAACATTTCATAAGCCAAGCAAGCTAGTGCCAGCACCCGTGGTTGTGCGTAAACATGCTAACATTCTGTTAAATACATGATGTGACCATTGCAGTGATTTCCAACCTTTACGGAGACAATGCGTATACTTTACAATTGGAACATCTCACAGCACACCAACAAAGAAAAAAAATCACAAAAAGCAGATACATTAATAAGTGTATGTACTGAATGCCATTCCATTGTTCCATCTGTCACTATACCTCAGTGGCATGAACAGATGAACAAAGATACATGATTTCTTGTAAATAAATATTTTTGAGCAATTAACAGGTCATTTAAATAGACTCGATGCTCCAGCTTGTGATTGGATCGGTGATTGTTTTTTTTTTTTTTCTAAACTTGATCAACTCCAAAAATTCTGATCCTGTTAAGCCTATACTCAAGTAAGAGTACTGTTACTTTAGAACAATATGACTCAAGTAAAAATGAAGTAATCATCCAAATATTTACTTGAGTAAAAGTAATGAAGTACTCAAAAAAACTAGAATAACTTCACTCACACACACACACATATATATATATATATATATATATATATATCACATGAAATAAAATATAAAAACAATTAATGGGAGTCGACACACGCCCGTCACAATTTCAATATTTAAGTGCCCCAAAAACCAACAACACATGCGTTGAGCCCGACAGAAACTTTATTTACTCTTTTCACATATTTACTCACTTTATGGAGAAGCAGCTAGCTAACCACACATATTGCGTGTGCGACACTGATAGGATCATGCTCATGTTGTCACATCCCCATCAAAATAACAATGGAAACATTTGCAACTTACCACAAGGTGTTGTCTCAAGTTTGGAGCGAACTGAAACATCCAAGTTTGAGCAGGAGCTGCTTGACAAAGTTGTTGTTTTGTTTTTTTGGTAAACAAACGCAGTCCCACACCTGCACACCCAATAAATGAGTCATTTTGATTGGCTCACGAAGGTCACATGCATTGTCATGTGATGGGGTTTGTGTCGTCTGATTGGTGAATTGGAGTCGAACGGCATTGGTAGTCGACTTTGACACAGGCAAAAGACAACCTATGCGGAAGTTAAAAATGGAGTCTAAAAATAAATGCCCACACGCAAGGATAAATAAAAGTAGTGAATGGCATGTATTCATTGTAACATAGCAAAACACATACTTTATTAAAAGTAATATTGATATTCATGAAGTTTCATGCATTTGAGATTTAGTCATACACCGAGTCAGGTACAGCCGCTCCACTTTAAAAAACAAAACAAAAAAACTCACCTATTTGCTGTTTTTATATGCAGGGCAATGTCCTGATAGAAATATAAAAATGATAGAAATGTATTTTGTCGCTATTTTGTTGCATCTAGAATTAATTATAAACCTTTCAAAGAGTTGTCAATTCTAGATTTTTAGTATTCATGGCAGGGCTTGGTCGCTGTACCACTTGATTACCGTTTGGACTATATTCATTTAGAGGAATTGTAAAAACTATTTTTAAAAATCTGCTGTGGAATTTGAATGAGACTGCATTTTGCATACTCGAGCAGCAGGCTGATGTTTCATTTGGATTTGAGAAAAATAAGCGGCAAATAGCATTGCACGATCCCAAACTAGCCAGCAACGGGGATGGAAAAACACTCGCCTTCAAGCTTTCGCACTTGTGGGCGGTAATTTTATCGTCATTTACCAAACAAGAAGAAATTTTAAGATCCATGTTTTCCACTCGGATACCATTTGTGGGATCTTTCTGGGAAAATGGACCAATGAGACCAAATACAGTACAAAAAAAACACTGTGAATCTGTCATTGAACTTAAAGTGAAACTAAGTTAGTTCAATAAATTAAAAACAATTACCAAAAAAGACAACGCATAATAATATGTCCTCCCATTGGACACATACAGCCAAGAAAATGATTAACACTGATACACAAAGTTGAATATCTGCCCCCCCCCCCCCCAAAAAAAAAGCTTGCTTTTCAGTGAGAGACACGGTACACTTATGGTGGTTAGCTCCTGATTTTGTCCAAAAATATACTGCATACCTATGTATATATTCATATAAACAATGTATGATATTCCTGTTTGTAAAATTCTAAAATACAGCTATAATATTTAGACAATATATACATATTTCCCCTGACATAAGCTATTATGTAACATATTTAGCACAAATTCAGATTCTTCTAATATGGAAGAATAAATTAAAATCTGGAAAAACTGCTTTCAACAAGGCCAGGACGACTTAAGAGCTTATTGATTCGAAACACAGACAGACGCACATACGCATTCACGCTTAAAGAGACACATTAATGGTGAGGGTGTAACTGTTAAGATACTGCAGCAGAAATGAGTATTTAACATGGTGCTATTAACATGAAAATGAGATATTGGGAACAACCTAAGGAATCCATACCGAAAAAGAAAGTAAAACCAAATCAGAAATTCAGTTATGTGTAATAATCTGAAATGATATTGGGAAAAAGTATTGAACATGTGAAAAAAGGAAGGTGAAAAATGGCATGGAAAGCCAAGACAATACCTAAAATCGATCAAGGATCAAACAGCAACCCAGTTCCTTATCAGTGCAGATGGATATAAGCTGGTTCAGTCCTAACTGATGTCTTTCAAAAAAGATCTCATTGCCAAGGTGTGAATCAAGACACCTCCCATGATGGGTAAGAGTGGAGTGCAACCTGATTGGTTACAGGTGCATAACAAAGCTTTTTCAGTTGGGGGCATAATACGAAAGTGGAAAGCCAATCATACCACCATAAATTTGCCTCAATCAGGTGCTCCTTGCATGTTTTCTGACAGAGGAGCGCAAAGAATAATCAGAAGAGTTGTCCAAGAGCCAAAGGACCACTTGTGGAATCTTCAAAAAGATGTAGAATTAACACACACTCTTGTCACCAGAAAAACTGTGAATAATGCACTCTGCCACCTTGGCCTTTACGCATGCTCATTACGTGAGACCTTATTGCCAAAAAAAAAAAAGATGTCAAAGCTTGTTTGGAGTTTGATGAACATTTGGACAAGCCCATTAGATACCAGGAGAATATAGTTAGGTCTGACGAGAGCAAAATTTAAGTGTTTGGAGGCCATAAAGCATACAATATTTGGAAGAGAAATGGCACTGCAACTCACCCCAAAAACATCATAACAACAGTTTAGTTCAGAGGTGGGAACATCATAGTCTGGGGAAGCTTTTCAACAAATAGTACTGGTAAACGTCATATTATCAAAAGAAGGATGAATGGGTAAATGTACCAAGAATTTTTCAACAAAAATCTTCTGCTGTCTGCGAGGATGAAAAAATGAAATGAGGGTGGACATTTAATCAGGATAGTGATCCAAAACACAATGCTATGAAAACTCTCAACTGGTTTCAAAGAATACAAATAATAATAAAACTGCCACAATGTTCCAGCCAATCACTTGATCCACTCCAATCGAAAACCTTTGGAAAGAAATGGAACTCAAGATCCATGAGCAAAGCCTGAAAGATTTGAAGACTACTTGTGTGGAGGAATGCGCCAAAGTCACACCAGAACCATGCATGCGACTGGTTTCTCCAAACATGAGGTGTACTGAAGCTATCACAGCGCAAACAAAGGCCTTTGTAGAAAGTAGGACTTGAATACCTTACTTTTTCCCCTTGTATCATTTCACATGACACATAACTTCCGATCTTATTTGTTTTTACTTTCTTTGTATGTTTGGATTACTTGGGTTGTTCAAATCTGGCAAAACTCATGCGAATAGGAGCTTTAGAAATATCTTTAGTGAGAAAAAAGGGTGATGTGTTCAATATTTATTCCAGCCACTGTATGTAAATAAGATGTTCGTGCTATAACACTCACAAATAAAGGAACTGACATGTTGTATGTATTTTTATGTACCATTTGTTTTCTTTAAAACGCAGAAACTGTTAATATTTGAAACGCATACTGTGATAGTGCCCTTCCATTCTCTTCAAGGCCTCGTTTTGTTAAATGGATACAAAACCAGGATTGCTGGAGCAAATTGTCCCAAATACATCTGTTTGATATCCGTGGTTGATACTATAATCCCAACAGCTTGATTTCATCACCTCCACACGTTCTCCAAAAGGAGTCCATAAGATTCTCTTTATTGTAGTCGAGCGTAACAAATACTGCGCTAGAGAAATATGCTGCACATCTGATGAATCAGTGAGGCAAAGAGGAGGATCGGTGAGTACGAGCAGAGCGACGAGGCGGAGGCCACGTTATAATAGTTGTGGTGGTTGAAGTCTCGTCTTGGGGGCTTCATTGTGATGTAACCATTGACGACGCGGGGGAGTTGCGGAGACTGGGCTACGACGCTGTAGAGACCACAAATAGAGAGGGAAAAAATGGTTTAGTTGGAATTCCAAAACCTAAATCTTGAAAACTTTTGGTAAACTGTAGTACAAAAAATAAGGAAAGAAAGAGTCTCATCTGGAAGTTTTTTGACACCCTTTGAGTACCAAGTCCATCAGCACGGTAATGGAACCACCGTCACCGAGGTAGATGCCACACCGGAAGTAATACAACTCTATTAACCTTTCTTTTGGGATTATGAACTATATATAATTTCAAGGATGAAATCCATAATTTTACAGGAAAAAAAAAGGCACAGTTTTTATTACATTACAGGTGTTTAAATAAGTGTAATTCTGTCACCTTTGTCAACCCCCCCTTCCTCAGCGTGAATGTGAATCTCAGGACTGACGGTGAACCAATTACTTCAACACTTTTTGAGTAAAGAAAATCTTTTCAGCGGTATAGTACGGGTACAAGAAATGTCATATGTAAAAATGAGCGGGGTGGTCACTTAGCAAAATATGAAAGTGGAAAGCCAATCATACCACCATAAATTTGCCTCGATCAGGTGGTCCTTGCATGTTTTCTGACAGAGGAGTGCAAAGAATAATCAGAAGAGTTGTCCAACAGCCAAGGATCACCTGTGGAATCTTCAATGCCACACCAGAAGTGGCATTGAAATAATACAACTCTACCAACCTTTCTTTTGGGATTATGAACTATATATATTTTCAACGATGAATCATCCATGATGTTGGAGGAAAAAAGGAATCATTTTTGCTACATTACAAGTGTTTAAGGAAGTGCAATTCTGTCAAGGCCCCTCTGACCTTTGTATGACTTCTGTTCCTTTTGTAGTATGTATGGGAATCGCTGCAAACGTGGGCCGAACACAGTCAGTTCTCGGGAGTGGCCCAAGCTCCGTCTTGTCACCACTGGCCCATAAAGAATAGATGTTTCTGAGTTATGACAGTTCAAGATTCCCCGGCTGTTGCCAACATTTTCCTTGATTTAACAGCCCTCAAAGTAAGTCTTACAGAGTGAATGTGAATCTCGGGGCTGACGGTGAACCATACATAAATTACCTCAACACTTTTTGAGACGAGAAAATCTTTTTAGCGGTGCAGTACGGGTATAAGAAATGCCATTCCCATCCTTTACACAAAATAAAAATGAGCAAGGTGGCCACTTAGCAAAATAGTAACCGAACGGTACAAACAAAATCATGGTACAACTCATGACTGTTACGAGTACATAAAACACAGACACACACACAACTGTGATTCCTCATAGTGTAGTAGAAGTCATATGCATTTTGTACCTGTGTGCCACGAACCAACGGTGCACGGGCGGACCCAAATGCAGGACTCCAAGACGAGGACATGATGTTCAGTGGGTTTTATTATCAACGAAAGTTGTGGACGACAACACAGACCAAGAAGGCAGGATCCAAAACACAAGAAGCAATGTCCGATAACTACGAGTCACCTAAAGAGCATCACCAAAAGTGTGACTGGGCTATAATGGCGCAGTGGCGGAGTAACCCTGGATGTGGGAACACATACTCAACGTAACCCCAACTTAAATACATTGTCTAATCACGGTGCCTCATGTGACACAGCTGTGACCGGCGACAGATGACAGAGATTAAACCGCTCGGAGCGGGGGCCAGGCCACGCCTCTCTCTTTATTGATTTCATTCATGTAAATTGCCTGTGAGATCTCATGCGATTTTCTGACTCGGACATTTCAGCATCACGCCAAAATAACTTGTTCAAGACACGATTAATCAAGCCCGACTTTTTGATGACTTGGCCCATCCCTATAATGAGCCCCTTAAAAAAAAAAAAAGTTGAGTCATTTCTTCCCTCCAGTTTTGATCTCGTGCCTGCGGGGCTTGTTAGTTTGGACTGGGACAACGCCAGGCAAAACAAACTCAGCCCTCTGAAGTCTGGACCTCTGCGGAGCAGAAGCTTGGAACAGCAACGAGACACAACATTCTGACAATGACAATCATTTGATGATCAAGATAAAAACCATGTCGAGAAAGAAAACCAAAAACAAGACTAACGTGACGTTTAAATGAAGTATTGAAAATTTGAGCTAGAACTATATAGTACATCATCCAATCTTCCAGTTTTGAGGGTTGTTGTTTTTTGCTGACTCCGGAATTGTTAACCTGAGTTCATACAGTATTTTCTTTGTTTAATAAATAAAGCAGGTATTTACATTTTACCAATTTCTTTTCAGTTCGTCGGATTTCATTTCTTAGGGGTGAGGGGTGGATAGCAGACATTCACGAGAAGCAAGTTCTACGGCCCCCCATCCAGGCACGTGGTCGGTCATTAAAATATACAAAGGTGTCAACCTTGTACGCTTTGGCGCAAGTGGAAACAAACAGTTTCCTTGCTGCCTAGAAAAAGACAAGGTCCCTTAGAAAAAGAGAAAAGATTTCTGCAGACGTGATGAAAAGAAGCCATCTCAAACGTCCTCTGTTTTCCAAAATGGACCACCCGCCACAAAGTCTTGGATTATTAGTTGGACCTCTATTTGGGGTACGTGAGTTCCGAACACAGCCACCTCTCCTTTGCACATGTGTGTAACTAACTACATTATCTCAGCAGTTTATTTTTACTTTACCCCTCAAAAAGATGAGATTTTTCCTCAATTAAGTTGCACATAATGTCCATTCATCCATTTCCCGAATCGCTTATCCTCACGAGGGTCACGGGTGCTGGCGCCTATCCCTGCTGATTTTGGTGGGAGGTGGGGCACAACCTGAACTGGTCATCAACCAATTGCAGGCCACATGTAAACAAACAGGCAGCACGGTGGTTCAGCTGGGAAAGTCTTGGCCTCGCAGTTCTGAGGTCCAGGGTTCCATCCCGGACCCACCTGTGTGGAGTTTGCATGTTCTCCCCGTGCCTGCGTGGGGTTTCTCCGGGCACTCCAGTTTCCTCCCACATCCCGATGATTGACTGGCGACCAGTTCAGGATGTACGTTGACAGCTGGGATAGGCTCCAGCACTCCCCACGTGAGCATAAGCGGCAAAGAAAATGGATGGATGGATGTGAACAAACAGTTCATACTCACATTCACATCTACGGGCAATTTAACGTCGTCAATTAACCTACCATGATTGTTTTTGGAATGTGGGAGGAAGCCCGAGTACCCACACAAAACCCACACAAGCACGGAGAGAACATGCAAACTCCACACAGGCAATCCCGGATTTGATCCCAGGTCCTCAGAACTGTGAGGCACATATGTGAACCAGTTTACCACCGGGCGGTGGCAGTGGAAAAAGATTAATATATATCACCCCCCCCCCCCCAAAAAAAAAATGGCATTGGAATTGATGTGTGCAGACGCATTTAATCCACTGTACTTTGTCATCATTTGTATGAGATAAAATGTCAATTTGATTTAAGATTATCTGTCGCTATTTTTCCAACATCTATATTAGAACTATCGACTCCATTAGTGCATGTGAATGTTTTTAACATAGCAGACAACTACGTTTTATTTAAAATTCAGATAATACGGGGGAAAACATGGTTGATATTCAATGTGATTTAATAAATCGAAGTAAACAAATGCAAACCCGAACTCCCACCATCAACGTGATGGATGTGGTGGGGTGTGCGGTGCTAGAATATCAGCAAATTAGCTTGGTAACCGCA